>NC_090934.1:243696866-243999896 GCF_040938575.1 Ambystoma mexicanum
CTGGGCACACAGGGACCAGGGTGCCAGCAGCTGGGTATGGAATCTGCTAGAACTTTGTTCTGCAAGCGTGGGCACACAGGGACCAGGGTGCCAGCAGCTGGGTATGGATTCTGCTAGAACTGTGTTCTGCAAGCGTGGGCACACAGGGTGCCAGCAGCTGGGTATGGATTCTGCTAGAACTGTGTTCTGCAAGCGTGGGCACACGGGGCCAGGGTGCCAGCAGCCGGGTATGGATTCTGCTAGAACTGTGTTCTGCAAGCTTGGGCACACAGGGACCAGGATGACAGCAGCTGGGTATGGATTCTGCTAGAACTGTGTTCTGCAAGCGCGGGCACACAGGGCAAGGGTGCCAGCAGCCGGGTATGGATTCTGCTAGAACTGTGTTCTGCAAGCGTGGGCACACAGGGACCAGGGTGCCAGCAGCTGGGTATGGATTCTGCTAGAACTGTGTTCTGCAAGCGTGGGCACACAGGGTGCCAGCAGCTGGGTATGGATTCTGCTAGAACTGTGTTCTGCAAGCGTGGGCACACAGGGACCAGGGTGCCAGCAGCTGGGTATGGATTCTGCAAGAACTGTGTTCTGCAAGCGTGGGTACACAGGGGCCAGGGTGCCAACAGCCGGGTATGGATTCTGCTAGAACTGTGTTCTGCAAGCGTGGGCACATAGGGGCCAGGGTGCCAGCAGCTGGGTATGCATTCTGCTAGAACTGTGTTCTGCAAGCGTGGGCACACAGGGGCCAGAGTGCCAGCAGCCGGGTATGGATTCTGCTAGAACTGTGTTCTGCAAGCGTGGGCACACAGGGACCAGGGGGCCAGCAGCTGGGTATGGATTCTGCTAAAACTGTGTTCTGCAAGCGTGGGCATACAGGGTCCAGCAGCCGGGTATGGATTCTGCTAGAACTGTGTTCTGCAAGCGTGGACAGACAGGGGCCAGGGTGCCAGCAGCTGGGTATGGATTCTGCTAGAACTGTGTTCTGCAAGCGCGGGCAAACAGGGACCAGGGTCCAGCAGCTGGGTATGGATTCTGCAAGAACTGTGTTCTGCAAGCGTGGGCAGACAGGGACCAGGGTGCCAGCAGCTGGTTAGGGATTCTGCTAGAACTGTGTTCTGCAAGCGTGGGAACACAGGGTGCCAGCAGCTAGGTATGGATTCTGCTAGAACTGTGTTCTGCAAGTGTGGGCACACAGGGTGCCAGCAGCTGGGTATGGATTCAGCTAGAACTGTGTTCTGCAAGTGTGGGCACCCAGGGTGCCAGCAGCTGGGTATGGAATCTGCTAGAACTTTGTTCTGCAAGCGTGGGCACACAGGGACCAGGGTGCCAGAAGCTGGGTATGGATTCTGCTAGAACTGTGTTCTGCAAGCGTGGGCACACAGGGTGCCAGCAGCTGGGTATGGATTCTGCTAGAACTGTGTTCTGCAAGCTTGGGCACACAGGGACCAGGATGACAGCAGCTGGGTTTGGATTCTGCTAGAACTGTGTTCTGCAACCGTGGGCACACGGGGCCAGGGTGCCAGCAGCCGGGTATGGATTCTGCTAGAACTGTGTTCTGCAAGCTTGGGTACACAGGGACCAGGATGACAGCAGCTGGGTATGGATTCTGCTAGAACTGTGTTCTGCAAGCGTGGGCACACAGGGCAAGGGTGCCAGCAGCCGGGTATGGATTCTGCTAGAACTGTGTTCTGCAAGCGTGGGCACACAGGGACCAGGGTGCCAGCAGCTGGGTATGGATTCTGCTAGAACTGTGTTCTGCAAGCGTGGGCACACAGGATGCCAGCAGCTGGGTATGGATTCTGTTAGAACTGTGTTCTGCAAGCGTGGGCACACAGGGACCAGGGTGCCAGCAGCTGGGTATGGATTCTGCAAGAACTGTGTTCTGCAAGCGTGGGTACACAGGGGCCAGGGTGCCATCAGCCAGGTATGGATTCTGCTAGAACTGTGTTCTGCAAGCGTGGGCACATAGGGGCCAGGGTGCCAGCAGCTGGGTATGCATTCTGCTAGAACTGTGTTCTGCAAGCGTGGGCACACAGAGGCCAGAGTGCCAGCAGCCGGGTATGGATTCTGCTAGAACTGTGTTCTGCAAGCGTGGGCACACAGGGACCAGGGGGCCAGCAGCTGGGTATGGATTCTGCTAGACCTGTGTTCTGCAAGCGTGGGCATACAGGGTCCAGCAGCCGGGTATGGATTCTGCTAGAACTGTGTTCTGCAAGCGTGGACAGACAGGGGCCAGGGTGCCAGCAGCTGCGTATGGATTCTGCTAGAACTGTGTTCTGCAAGCGCGGGCAAACAGGGACCAGGGTCCAGCAGCTTGGTATGGATTCTGCAAGAACTGTGTTCTGCAAGCGTGGGCACACAGGGACCAGGGTGCCAGCAGCTGGTTAGGGATTCTGCTAGAACTGTGTTCTGCAAGCGTGGGAACACAGGGTGCCAGCAGCTAGGTATTGATTCTGCTAGAACTGTGTTCTGCAAGTGTGGGCACACAGGGTGCCAGCAGCTGGGTATGGATTCAGCTAGAACTGTGTTCTGCAAGTGTGGGCACCCAGGGTGCCAGCAGCTGGGTATGGAATCTGCTAGAACTTTGTTCTGCAAGCGTGGGCACACAGGGACCAGGGTGCCAGCAGCTGGGTATGGATTCTGCTAGAACTGTGTTCTGCAAGCGTGGGCACACAGGGTGCCAGCAGCTGGGTATGGATTCTGCTAGAACTGTGTTCTGCAAGCTTGGGCACACAGGGACCAGGATGACAGCAGCTGGGTTTGGATTCTGCTAGAACTGTGTTCTGCAACCATGGGCACACGGGGCCAGGGTGCCAGCAGCCGGGTATGGATTCTGCTAGAACTGTGTTCTGCAAGCTTGGGCACACAGGGACCAGGATGACAGCAGCTGGGTATGGATTCTGCTAGAACTGTGTTCAGCAAGCGTGGGCACACAGGGCAAGGGTGCCAGCAGCCGGGTATGGATTCTGCTAGAACTGTGTTCTGCAAGCGTGGGCACACAGGGACCAGGGTGCCAGCAGCTGGGTATGGATTCTGCTAGAACTGTGTTCTGCAAGCGTGGGCACACAGGGTGCCAGCAGCTGGGTATGGATTCTGTTAGAACTGTGTTCTGCAAGCGTGGCTACACAGGGGCCAGGGTGCCATCAGCCGGGTATGGATTCTGCTAGAACTGTGTTCTGCAAGCGTGGGCACATAGGGGCCAGGGTGCCAGCAGCTGGGTATGCATTCTGCTAGAACTGTGTTCTGCAAGCGTGGGCACACAGGGGCCAGAGTGCCAGCAGCCGGGTATGGATTCTGCTAGAACTGTGTTCTGCAAGCGTGGGCACACAGGGACCAGGGGGCGAGCAGCTGGGTATGGATTCTGCTAGACCTGTGTTCTGCAAGCGTGGGCATACAGGGTCCAGCAGCCGGGTATGGATTCTGCTAGAACTGTGTTCTGCAAGCGTGGACAGACAGGGGCCAGGGTGCCAGCAGCTGGGTATGGATTCTGCTAGAACTGTGTTCTGCAAGCGCGGGCAAACAGGGACCAGGGTCCAGCAGCTGGGTATGGATTCTGCAAGAACTGTGTTCTGCAAGCGTGGGCACACAGGAACCAGGGTGCCAGCAGCTGGTTAGGGATTCTGCTAGAACTGTGTTCTGCAAGCGTGGGAACACAGGGTGCCAGCAGCTAGGTATGGATTCTGCTAGAACTGTGTTCTGCAAGTGTGGGCACACAGGGTGCCAGCAGCTGGGTATGGATTCAGCTAGAACTGTGTTCTGCAAGTGTGGGCACCCAGGGTGCCAGCAGCTGGGTATGGATTCTGTTAGAACTGTGTTCTGCAAGCGTGGGCACACAGGGACCAGGGTGCCAGCAGCTGGGTATGGATTCTGCAAGAACTGTGTTCTGCAAGCGTGGGTACACAGGGGCCAGGGTGCCATCAGCCCGGTATGGATTCTGCTAGAACTGTGTTCTGCAAGCGTGGGCACATAGGGGCCAGGGTGCCAGCAGCTGGGTATGCATTCTGCTAGAACTGTGTTCTGCAAGCGTGGGCACACAGGGGACAGAGTGCCAGCAGCCGGGTATGGATTCTGCTAGAACTGTGTTCTGCAAGCGTGGGCACACAGGGACCAGGGGGCCAGCAGCTGGGTATGGATTCTGCTAGAACTGTGTTCTGCAAGCGTGGGCATACAGGGTCCAGCAGCCGGGTATGGATTCTGCTAGAACTGTGTTCTGCAAGCGTGGACAGACAGGGGCCAGGGTGCCAGCAGGTGGGTATGGATTCTGCTAGAACTGTGTTCTGCAAGCGCGGGCAAACAGGGACCAGGGTCCAGCAGCTGGGTATGGATTCTGCAAGAACTGTGTTCTGCAAGCGTGGGCACACAGGGACCAGGGTGCCAGCAGCTGGTTAGGGATTCTGCTAGAACTGTGTTCTGCAAGCGTGGGAACACAGGGTGCCAGCAGTTAGGTATGGATTCTGCTAGAACTGTGTTCTGCAAGTGTGGGCACACAGGGTGCCAGCAGCTGGGTATGGATTCAGCTAGAACTGTGTTCTGCAAGTGTGGGCACCCAGGGTGCCAGCAGCTGGGTATGGATTCTGCTATAAATGTGTTCTGCAAGCGTGGGCACATAGGGACCAGGGTGCCAGCAGCTGGGTATGGATTCTGATAGAACTGTGTTCTGGAAGCGTGGGCACACAGGGACCAGGGTGCCAGCAGCTGGCTATGGATTCTGCTAGAACTGTGTTCTGCGAGCTTGGGCACACATTGTACCAGCAGCTGGGTATGGATTCTGCTAGAACTGTGTTTTGCAAGCGTGGGCACACAGGGACCAGGGTGCCAGCAGCTGGGTATGGATTCTGCTAGAACTGTGTTCTGCAAGCGTGGGCACACAGGGGACAGGGTGCCAGCAGCCGGGTATGGATTCTGCTATAACTGTGTTCTGCAAGCGTGGGCACACAGGGACCAGGGTGCCAGCAGCTGAGTATGGATTCTGCTAGGACTGTGTTCTGCAAGCATGGGCACACAGGGTGCCTCTCAGCCGGGTATGGATTCTGCTAAAACTGTGTTCTGCAAGCGTGGGCACACAGGGGCCAGGGTGCCAGCAGCTGGGTATGGATTCTGCTACAACTGGGTTCTGCAAGCGTGGGCACACAGGGACCAGGGTGCCAGCATCTGGGTATGGATTCTGCAAGAACTGTGTTCTGCAAGCATGGGCACACAGGGACCAGGATGCCAGCAGACGGGTATGGATTCTGCTAGAACTGTGTTCTGCAAGCGTGGGCAGACAAGGTGCCAGCAGCTGGCTATGGATTGTGCTAGAACTGTGTTCTGCAAGCGTGGGCACACATGGACCAGGGTGCCAGCAGCTGGGTATGGATTCTGCTAGAACTGTGTTCTGCAAGCTTGGGCACACAGGGACCAGAGTGCCAGCAGCTGGGTATGGATTCTGCTAGAACTGAGTTCTGCAAGCGTGGGCACACAGGGGCCAGGGTGCCAGCAGCCGGGTATGGATTCTGCTAGAACTGTGTTCTGCAAGCGTGGGCACACAGAGTGCCAGAAGCTGGGTATGGATTCTGCTAGAACTGTGTTCTGCAAGCATGGGAACACAGGGTGCCAGCAGCTAGGTATAGATTCTGCTAGAACTGTGTTCTGCAAGCGTGGGCACACAGGGTGCCAGCAGCTGGGTATGGATTCAGCTAGAACTGTGTTCTGCAAGTGTGGGTACCCAGGGTGCTAGCAGCTGGGAATGGATTCTGCTAGAACTGTGTTCTGCAAGTGTGGGCACAGAGGGACCAGGGTGCCAGCAGCTGGGTATGGATTCTGCTAGAACTGTGTTCTGCAAGCGTTGGCACACAGGGACCATGGTGCCAGCAGCTGGGTATGGATTCTGCTATAACTGAGTTCTGCAAGTGTGGGCACACAGGGACCAGGGTGCTAGCAGCTGGGTATGGATTCTGCTAGAACTGTGTTCTGCAAGCGTGGGCATACAGGGTCCAGCAGCCGGGTATGGATTCTGCTAGAACTGTGTTCTGCAAGCGTGGACAGACAGGGGCCAGGGTGCCAGCAGGTGGGTATGGATTCTGCTAGAACTGTGTTCTGCAAGCGCGGGCAAACAGGGACCAGGGTCCAGCAGCTGGGTATGGATTCTGCAAGAACTGTGTTCTGCAAGCGTGGGCACACAGGGACCAGGGTGCCAGCAGCTGGTTAGGGATTCTGCTAGAACTGTGTTCTGCAAGCGTGGGAACACAGGGTGCCAGCAGTTAGGTATGGATTCTGCTAGAACTGTGTTCTGCAAGTGTGGGCACACAGGGTGCCAGCAGCTGGGTATGGATTCAGCTAGAACTGTGTTCTGCAAGTGTGGGCACCCAGGGTGCCAGCAGCTGGGTATGGATTCTGCTATAAATGTGTTCTGCAAGCGTGGGCACATAGGGACCAGGGTGCCAGCAGCTGGGTATGGATTCTGATAGAACTGTGTTCTGGAAGCGTGGGCACACAGGGACCAGGGTGCCAGCAGCTGGCTATGGATTCTGCTAGAACTGTGTTCTGCGAGCTTGGGCACACATTGTACCAGCAGCTGGGTATGGATTCTGCTAGAACTGTGTTTTGCAAGCGTGGGCACACAGGGACCAGGGTGCCAGCAGCTGGGTATGGATTCTGCTAGAACTGTGTTCTGCAAGCGTGGGCACACAGGGGACAGGGTGCCAGCAGCCGGGTATGGATTCTGCTATAACTGTGTTCTGCAAGCGTGGGCACACAGGGACCAGGGTGCCAGCAGCTGAGTATGGATTCTGCTAGGACTGTGTTCTGCAAGCATGGGCACACAGGGTGCCTCTCAGCCGGGTATGGATTCTGCTAAAACTGTGTTCTGCAAGCGTGGGCACACAGGGGCCAGGGTGCCAGCAGCAGGGTATGGATTCTGCTACAACTGGGTTCTGCAAGCGTGGGCACACAGGGACCAGGGTGCCAGCATCTGGGTATGGATTCTGCAAGAACTGTGTTCTGCAAGCATGGGCACACAGGGACCAGGATGCCAGCAGACGGGTATGGATTCTGCTAGAACTGTGTTCTGCAAGCGTGGGCAGACAAGGTGCCAGCAGCTGGCTATGGATTGTGCTAGAACTGTGTTCTGCAAGCGTGGGCACACATGGACCAGGGTGCCAGCAGCTGGGTATGGATTCTGCTAGAACTGTGTTCTGCAAGCTTGGGCACACAGGGACCAGAGTGCCAGCAGCTGGGTATGGATTCTGCTAGAACTGAGTTCTGCAAGCGTGGGCACACAGGGGCCAGGGTGCCAGCAGCCGGGTATGGATTCTGCTAGAACTGTGTTCTGCAAGCGTGGGCACACAGAGTGCCAGAAGCTGGGTATGGATTCTGCTAGAACTGTGTTCTGCAAGCATGGGAACACAGGGTGCCAGCAGCTAGGTATAGATTCTGCTAGAACTGTGTTCTGCAAGCGTGGGCACACAGGGTGCCAGCAGCTGGGTATGGATTCAGCTAGAACTGTGTTCTGCAAGTGTGGGTACCCAGGGTGCTAGCAGCTGGGAATGGATTCTGCTAGAACTGTGTTCTGCAAGTGTGGGCACAGAGGGACCAGGGTGCCAGCAGCTGGGTATGGATTCTGCTAGAACTGTGTTCTGCAAGCGTTGGCACACAGGGACCATGGTGCCAGCAGCTGGGTATGGATTCTGCTATAACTGAGTTCTGCAAGTGTGGGCACACAGGGACCAGGGTGCTAGCAGCTGGGTATGGATTCTGCTAGAACTTTGTTCTGCAAGCGTGGGCACACAGGGACCAGGGTGCCAGCAGCTGGGTATGGATTCTGCTAGAACTTTGTTCTGCAAGCGTGGGCACAGAGGGACCAGGGTGCCAGCAGCTGGGTATGGATTCTGCTAGAACTGTGTTCTGCAAGCGTTGGCACACAGGGACCATGGTGCCAGCAGCCAGGTATGTCTTCTGCTATAACTGTGTTCTGCAAGCGTGGGCACACAGGGTGCCAGCAGCTGGCTATGGATTCTGCTAGAACTGTGTTCTGCAAGCGTGGGCACACATGGACCAGGGTTCCAGCAGCTGTTTATGGATTCTGCTAGAACTGTGTTCTGCAAGCTTAGGCACACAGGGACCAGGGTGCCAGCAGCTGGGTATGGATTCTGCTACAACTGTGTTCTGCAAGCGTGGGCATACAGGGCCAGGGTGCCAGCAGCCGGGTATGGATTCTGCTAGATCGGTGTTCTGCAAGCGTGGGCACACAGGGACCAAGGTGCCAGCAGCTGGGTATGGATTCTGCTAGAACTGTGTTCTGCAAACGTGGGCACACAGGGTGCCAGCAGCCGGGTATGGATTCAGCTAGAACTGTGTTCTGCAAGCGTGGGCACACAGGGGCCAGGGTTCCAGCAGCTGGGTATGGATTCTGCTAGAACTGTGTTCTGCAAGCGTGGGCACACAGGGACCAGGGTGCCAGCAGCTGGGTATGGATTCTGCAAGAACTGTGTTTTGCAAGCATGGGCACACTAGGTGCCAGCAGCTGGCTATGGATCCTGCTAGAACTGTGTTCTGCAAGTGTGGGCACACATGGACCAGTGTGCCAGCAGCTGGGAATGGATTCTGCTAGAACTGTGTTCTGCAAGCATGGGCACACAGGGTGCCTCTCAGCCGGGTATGGATTCTGCTAGAACTGTGTTCTGCAAGCGTGGGCACACAGGGGCAAGGGTGCCAGCAGCTGGGTATGGATTCTGCTAGAACTGGGTTCTGCAAGCGTGGGCACACAGGGACCAGGGTGCCAGCAGCTGGGTATGGATTCTGCAAGAACTGTGTTCTGCAAGCATGGGCACACAGGGACCAGGGTGCCAGCAGACGGGTATGGATTCTGCAAGAACTGTGTTCTGCAAGCGTGGGCATACAAGGTGCCAGCAGCTGGCTATGGATTGTGCTAGAACTGTGTTCTGCAAGCTTGGGCACACAGGGACCAGGGTGCCAGCAGCTGGGTATGGATTCTGCTAGAACTGTGTTCTGCAAGCGTGGGCACACAGAGTGCCAGAACCTGGGTATGGATTCTGCTAGAACTGTGTTCTGCAAGCGTGGGAACACAGGGTGCCAGCAGCTAGGTATGGATTCTGCTAGAACTGTTTTCTGCAAGCATGTGCACACAGAGGCCAAGGTGCCAGCAGCCGGGTATGGATTCTGCTAGAACTGTTTTCTGCAAGCGTGGGCACACAGAGTGCCAGAACCTGGGTATGGATTCTGCTAGAACTGTGTTCTGCAAGCGTGGGAACACAGGGTGCCAGCAGCTAGGTATGGATTCTGCTAGAACTGTGTTCTGCAAGCGTGGGCACACAGGGTGCCAGCAGCTGGGTAT
The DNA here is from genome assembly GCF_040938575.1 of Ambystoma mexicanum. NCBI lineage: Eukaryota > Metazoa > Chordata > Amphibia > Caudata > Ambystomatidae > Ambystoma > Ambystoma mexicanum. The sequence goes on from NC_090934.1 coordinate 243,706,189, forward strand.
GGATTCAGCTAGAACTGTGTTCTGCAAGTGTGGGTACCCAGGGTGCCAGCAGCTGGGAATGGATTCTGCTAGAACTGTGTTCTGCAAGTGTGGGCACAGAGGGACCAGGGTGCCAGCAGCTTGGTATGGATTCTGCTAGAACTGTGTTCTGCAAGCGTTGGCACACAGGGACCATGGTGCCAGCAGCTGGGTATGGATTCTGCTATAACTGTGTTCTGCAAGCGTGGGCACACAGGGACCAGGGTGCTAGCAGCTGGGTATGGATTGTGCTAGAACTGTGTTCTGCAAGCATGGGCACACAGGGACCAGGGTGCCAGCAGCTGGGTATGGATTCTGCTAGAACTTTGTTCTGCATGCGTGGGCACACAGGGGCCAGGGTGGCATCAGCCGGGTATGTCTTCTGCTAGAACTGTGTTCTGCAAGCGTGGGCACACATGGACCAGGGTTCCAGCAGCTGGTTATGGATATTGCTAGAACTGTGTTCTGCAAGCTTGGGCACACAGGGACCAGGGTGCCAGCAGCTGGGTATGGATTCTGCTACAACTGTGTTCTGCAAGCGTGGGCACACAGGGCCAGGGTGCCAGCAGCTGGGTATGGATTCTGCTAGATCGGTGTTCTGCAAGCGTGGGCACACAGGGACCAGGGTGACAGCAGCTGGGTATGGATTCTGCTAGAACTGTGTTCTGCAAACGTGGGCACACAGGGTGCCAGCAGCCGGGTATGGATTCTGCTAGAACTGTGTTCTGCAAGCGTGGGCACACAGGGGCCAGGGTTCCAGCAGCTGGGTATGGATTCTGCTAGAACTGTGTTCTGCAAGCGTGGGCTCACAGGGACCAGGGTGCCAGCAGCTGGGTATGGATTCTGCAAGAACTGTGTTTTGCAAGCGTGGGCACACTGGGTGCCAGCAGCTGGCTATGGATTCTGCTAGAACTGTGTTCTGCAAGCGTGGGCACATAGGGACCAGGGTGCCAGCAGCTGGGTATGGATTCTGATAGAACTGTGTTCTGCAAGCGTGGGCACACAGGGACCAGGGTGCCAGCAGCTGGCTATAGATTCTGCTAGAAATGTGTTCTGCGAGCTTGGGCACACAGGATACCAGCAGCTGGGTATGGATTCTGCTAGAACTGTGTTTTGCAAGCGTGGGCACACAGGGACCAGGGTGCCAGCAGCTGGGTATGGATTCTGCTAGAACTGTGTTCTGCAAGCGTGGGCACACAGGTACCAGGGTGCCAGCAGCTGGGTATGGATTCTGCTAGAACTGTGTTCTGCAAGCGTGGGCACACAGGGGACAGGGTGCCAGCAGCCGGGTATGGATTCTGCTATAACTGTGTTCTGCAAGCGTGGGGACACAGGGACCAGGGTGCCAGCAGCTGAGTATGGATTCTGCTAGAACTGTGTTCTGCAAGCATGGGCACACAGGGTGCCTCTCAGCCGGGTATGGATTCTGCTAGAACTGTGTTCTGCAAGCGTGGGCACACAGGGGCCAGGGTGCCAGCAGCTGGGTATGGATTCTGCTACAACTGGGTTCTGCAAGCGTGGGCACACAGGGACCAGGGTGCCAGCAGCTGGGTATGGATTCTGCAAGAACTGTGTTCTGCAAGCATGGGCACACAGGGACCAGGGTGCCAGCAGACGGGTATGGATTCTGCTAGAACTGTGTTCTGCAAGCGTGGGCACACAAGGTGCCAGCAGCTGGCTATGGATTGTGCTAGAACTGTGTTCTGCAAGCGTGGGCACACATGGACCAGGGTGCCAGCAGCTGGGTATGGATTCTGCTAGAACTGTGTTCTGAAAGCGTGGGCACACAGGGTGCCAGCAGCTGGGTATGGATTCAGCTAGAACTGTGTTCTGCAAGTGTGGGTACCCAGGGTGCCAGCAGCTGGGAATGGATTCTGCTAGAACTGTGTTCTGCAAGTGTGGGCACAGAGGGACCAGGGTGCCAACAGCTTGGTATGGATTCTGCTAGAACTGTGTTCTGCAAGCGTTGGCACACAGGGACCATGGTGCCAGCAGCTGGGTATGGATTCTGCTAGAACTGTGTTCTGCAAGCGGGGGCACACAGGGTGCCAGCAGCTGGGTATGGATTCAGCTAGAACTGTGTTCTGCAAGTGTGGGCACAGAGGGACCAGGGTGCCAGCAGCTTGGTATGGATTCTGCTAGAACTGTGTTCTGCAAGCGTTGGCACACAGGGACCATGGTGCCAGCAGCTGGGTATGGATTCTGCTATAACTGTGTTCTGCAAGCGTGGGCACACAGGGACCAGGGTGCTAGCAGCTGGGTATGGATTGTGCTAGAACTGTGTTCTGCAAGCATGGGCACACAGGGACCAGGGTGCCAGCAGCTGGGTATGGATTCTGCTAGAACTTTGTTCTGCATGCGTGGGCACACAGGGGCCAGGGTGGCATCAGCCGGGTATGTCTCCTGCTATAACTGTGTTCTGCAAGCGTGGGCACACAGGGTGCCAGCAGCTGGCTATGTATTCTGCTAGAACTGTGTTCTGCAAGCGTGGGCACACATGGACCAGGGTTCCAGCAGCTGGTTATGGATTCTGCTAGAACTGTGTTCTGCAAGCTTGGGCACAGAGGGACCAGGGTGCCAGCAGCTGGGTATGGATTCTGCTACAACTGTGTTCTGCAAGCGTGGGCACACAGGGCCAGGGTGCCAGCAGCTGGGTATGGATTCTGCTAGATCGGTGTTCTGCAAGCGTGGGCACACAGGGACCAGGGTGCCAACAGCTGGGTATGGATTCTGCTAGAAATGTGTTCTGCAAACGTGGGCACACAGGGTGCCAGCAGCCGGGTATGGATTCTGCTAGAACTGTGTTCTGCAAGCGTGGGCACACAGGGGCCAGGGTTCCAGCAGCTGGGTATGGATTCTGCTAGAACTGTGTTCTGCAAGCGTGGGCACACAGGGACCAGGGTGCCAGCAGCTGGGTATGGATTCTGCAAGAACTGTGTTTTGCAAGCGTGGGCACACTGGGTGCCAGCAGCTGGCTATGGATTCTGCTAGAACTGTGTTCTGCAAGCGTGGGCACATAGGGACCAGGGTGCCAGCAGCTGGGTATGGATTCTGATAGAACTGTGTTCTGCAAGCGTGGGCACACAGGGACCAGGGTGCCAGCAGCTGGCTATAGATTCTGCTAGAAATGTGTTCTGCGAGCTTGGGCACACAGGGTACCAGCAGCTGGGTATGGATTCTGCAAGAACTGTGTTTTGCAAGCGTGGGCACACTGGGTGCCAGCAGCTGGCTATGGATTCTGCTAGAACTGTGTTCTGCAAGCGTGGGCACATAGGGACCAGGGTGCCAGCAGCTGGGTATGGATTCTGATAGAACTGTGTTCTGCAAGCGTGGGCACACAGGGACCAGGGTGCCAGCAGCTGGCTATAGATTCTGCTAGAAATGTGTTCTGCGAGCTTGGGCACACAGGATACCAGCAGCTGGGTATGGATTCTGCTAGAACTGTGTTTTGCAAGCGTGGGCACACAGGGACCAGGGTGCCAGCAGCTGGGTATGGATTCTGCTAGAACTGTGTTCTGCAAGCGTGGGCACACAGGTACCAGGGTGCCAGCAGCTGGGTATGGATTCTGCTAGAACTGTGTTCTGCAAGCGTGGGCACATAGGGGACAGGGTGCCAGCAGCCGGGTATGGATTCTGCTATAACTGTGTTCTGCAAGCGTGGGCACACAGGGACCAGGGTGCCAGCAGCTGAGTATGGATTCTGCTAGAACTGTGTTCTGCAAGCATGGGCACACAGGGTGCCTCTCAGCCGGGTATGGATTCTGCTAGAACTGTGTTCTGCAAGCGTGGGCACACAGGGGCCAGGGTGCCAGCAGCTGGGTATGGATTCTGCTACAACTGGGTTCTGCAAGCGTGGGCACACAGGGACCAGGGTGCCAGCAGCTGGGTATGGATTCTGCAAGAACTGTGTTCTGCAAGCATGGGCACACAGGGACCAGGGTGCCAGCAGATGGGTATGGATTCTGCTAGAACTGTGTTCTGCAAGCGTGGGCACACAAGGTGCCAGCAGCTGGCTATGGATTGTGCTAGAACTGTGTTCTGCAAGCGTGGGCACACATGGACCAGAGTGCCAGCAGCTGGGTATGGATTGTGCTAGAACTGTGTTCTGCAAGCGTGGGCACACAGGGTGCCAGCAGCTGGGTATGGATTCAGCTAGAACTGTGTTCTGCAAGTGTGGGTACCCAGGGTGCCAGCAGCTGGGAATGGATTCTGCTAGAACTGTGTTCTGCAAGTGTGGGCACAGAGGGACCAGGGTGCCAGCAGCTTGGTATGGATTCTGCTAGAACTGTGTTCTGCAAGCGTTGGCACACAGGGACCATGGTGCCAGCAGCTGGGTATGGATTCTGCTAGAACTGTGTTCTGCAAGCGTGGGCACACAGGGTGCCAGCAGCTGGGTATGGATTCAGCTAGAACTGTGTTCTGCAATTGTGGATACCCAGGGTGCCAACAGCTGGGAATGGATTTTGCTAGAACTGTGTTCTGCAAGTGTGGGCACAGAGGGACCAGGGTGCCAGCAGCTTGGTATGGATTCTGCTAGAACTGTGTTCTGCAAGCGTTGGCACACAGGGACCATGGTGCCAGCAGCTGGGTATGGATTCTGCTATAACTGTGTTCTGCAAGCGTGGGCACACAGGGACCAGGGTGCTAGCAGCTGGGTATGGATTGTGCTAGAACTGTGTTCTGCAAGCATGGGCACACAGGGACCAGGGTGCCAGCAGCTGGGTATGGATTCTGCTAGAACTTTGTTCTGCATGCGTGGGCACACAGGGGCCAGGGTGGCATCAGCCGGGTATGTCTTCTGCTATAACTGTGTTCTGCAAGCGTGGGCACACAAGGTTCCAGCAGCTGGCTATGGATTCTGCTAGAACTGTGTTCTGCAAGCGTGGGCACACATGGACCAGGGTTCCAGCAGCTGGTTATGGATTCTGCTAGAACTGTGTTCTGCAAGCTTGGGCACACAGGGACCAGGGTGCCAGCAGCTGGGTATGGATTCTGCTACAACTGTGTTCTGCAAGCGTGGGCACACAGGGCCAGGGTGCCAGCAGCTGGGTATGGATTCTGCTAGATCGGTGTTCTGCAAGCGTGGGCACACAGGGACCAGGGTGCCAACAGCTGGGTATGGATTCTGCTAGAACTGTGTTCTGCAAACGTGGGCACACAGGGTGCCAGCAGCCGGGTATGGATTCTGCTAGAACTGTGTTCTGGAAGCGTGGGCACACAGGGGCCAGGGTTCCAGCAGCTGGGTATGGTTTCTGCTAGAACTGCGTTCTGCAAGCGTGGGCACACAGGGACCAGGGTGCCAGCAGCTGGGTATGGATTCTGCAAGAACTGTGTTTTGCAAGCGTGGGCACAATGGGTGCCAGCAGCTGGCTATGGATTCTGCTAGAACTGTGTTCTGCAAGCGTGGGCACATAGGGACCAGGGTGCCAGCAGCTGGGTATGGATTCTGATAGAACTGTGTTCTGCAAGCGTGGGCACACAGGGACCAGGGTGCCAGCAGCTGGCTATAGATTCTGCTAGAAATGTGTTCTGCGAGCTTGGGCACACAGGGTACCAGCAGCTGGGTATGGATTCTGCTAGAACTGTGTTTTGCAAGCGTGGGCACACAGGGACCAGGTTGCCAGCAGCTGGGTATGGATTCTGCTAGAACTGTGTTCTGCAAGCGTGGGCACACAGGTACCAGGGTGCCAGCAGCTGGGTATGGATTCTGCTAGAACTGTGTTCTGCAAGCGTGGGCACACAGGGGACAGGGTGCCAGCGGCCGGGTATGGATTCTGCTATAATTGTGTTCTGCAAGCGTGGGCACACAGGGACCAGGGTGCCAGCAGCTGAGTATGGATTCTGCTAGAACTGTGTTCTGCAAGCATGGGCACACAGGGTGCCTCTCAGCCGGGTATGGATTCTGCTAGAACTGTGTTCTGCAAGCGTGGGCACACAGGGGCCAGGGTGCCAGCAGCTGGGTATGGATTCTGCTACAACTGGGTTCTGCAAGCGTGGGCACACAGGGACCAGGGTGCCAGCAGCTGGGTATGGATTCTGCAAGAACTGTGTTCTGCAAGCATGGGCACACAGGGACCAGGGTGCCAGCAGACGGGTATGGATTCTGCTAGAACTGTGTTCTGCAAGCGTGGGCACACAAGGTGCCAGCAGCTGGCTATGGATTGTGCTAGAACTGTGTTCTGCAAGCGTGGGCACACATGGACCAGGGTGCCAGCAGCTGGGTATGGATTCTGCTAGGACTGTGTTCTGCAAACGTGGGCACACAGGGTGCCAGCAGCCGGGTTTGGATTCAGCTAGAACTGTGTTCTGCAAGCGTGGGCACACAGGGGCCAGGGTTCCAGCAGCTGGGTATGGATTCTGCTAGAACTGTGTTCTACAAGCGTTGGGACACAGGGACCAGGGTGCCAGCAGCTGGGTATGGATTCTGCAAGAACTGTGTTTTGCAAGCGTGGGCACACTGGGTGCCAGCAGCTGGCTATGGATTCTGCTATAACTGTGTTGTGCAAGTGTGGGCACACATGGACCAGGGTGCCAGCAGCTGGGTATGGATTCTGCTAGAACTGTGTTCTGCAAGCATGGGCACACAGGGTGCCTCTCAGCCGGGTATGGATTCTGCTAGACCTGTGTTCTGCAAGCGTGGGCACTCAGGGGCCAGGGTGCCAGCAGCTGGGTATGGATTCTGCAAGAACTGGGTTCTGCAAGCGTGGGCACACAGGGACCAGGGAACCAGCAGCTGGGTATGGATTCTGCAAGAACTGTGTTCTGCAAGCATGGGCACACAGGGACCAGTGTGCCAGCAGACGGGTATGGATTCTGCTAGAACTGTGTTCTGCAAGCGTGGGCACACAAGGTGCCAGCAGCTGGCTATGGATTGTGCTAGAACTGTGTTCTGCAAGTGTGGGCACACATGGACCAGGGTGCCAGCAGCTGGGTATGGATTCTGCTAGGACTGTGTTCTGCAAGCTTGGGCACACAGGGACCAGGGTGCCAGCAGCTGGGTATGGATTCTGCTAGAACTGAGTTCTGCAAGCGTGGGCACACAGGGGCCAGGGTGCCAGCAGCCGGGTATGGATTCTGCTAGAACTGTGTTCTGCAAGCGTGGGCACACAGAGTGCCAGAAGCTGGGTATGGATTCTGCTAGAACTGTGTTCTGCAAGCGTGGGAACACAGGGTGCCAGCAGCTAGGTATGGATTCTGCTAGAACTGTGTTCTGCAAGCGTGGGCACACAGGGTGCCAGCAGCTGGCTTTGGATTCAGCTAGAACTGTGTTCTGCAAGTGTGGGTACCCAGGGTGCCAGCAGCTGGGAATGGATTCTGCTAGAACTGTGTTCTGCAAGTGTGGGCACAGAGGGACCAGGGTGCCAGCAGCTGGGTATGGATTCTGCTAGAACTGTGTTCTGCAAGCGTGGGCACACAGGGACCATGGTGCAAGCAGCTCGGTATGGATTCTGCTATAACTGTGTTCTGCAAGCGTGGGCACACAGGGACCAGGGTGCTAGCAGCTGGGTATGGATTGTGCTAGAACTGTGTTCTGCAAGCATGGGCACACAGGGACCAGGGTGCCAGCAGCTGGGTATGGATTCTGCTAGAACTTTGTTCTGCAAGCGTGGGCACACAGGGGCCAGGGTGGCATCAGCCGGGTATGTCTTCTGCTATAACTGTGTTCTGCAAGCGTGGGCACACAGGGTGCCAGCAGCTGGCTATGGATTCTGCTAGAACTGTGTTCTGCAAGCGTGGGCACACATGGACCAGGGTTCCAGCAGCTGGTTATGGATTCTGCTAGAACTGTGTTCTGCAAGCTTGGGCACACAGGGACCAGGGTGCCAGCAGCTGGGTATGGATTCTGCTACAACTGTGTTCTGCAAGCGTGGGCACACAGGGCCAGGGTGCCAGCAGCCGTGTATGGATTCTGCTAGATCAGTGTTCTGCAAGCGTGGGCACACAGGGACCAGGGTGCCAGCAGCTGGGTATGGATTCTGCTAGAACTGTGTTCTGCAAACGTGGGCACACAGGGTGCCAGCAGCCGGGTATGGATTCTGCTAGAACTGTGTTCTGCAAGCGTGGGCACACAGGGGCCAGGGTTCCAGCAGCTGGGTATGGATTCTGCTAGAACTGTGTTCTGCAAGCGTGGGCACACAGGGACCAGGGTGCCAGCAGCTGGGTATGGATTCTGCAAGAACTGTGTTTTGCAAGCGTGGGCACACTGAGTGCCAGCAGCTGGTTATGGATTCTGCTAGAACTGTGTTCTGCAAGCATGGGCACATAGGGACCAGGGTGCCAGCAGCTGGGTATGGATTCTGATAGAACTGTGTTCTGCAAGCGTGGGCACACATGGACCAGGGTGCCAGCAGCTGGCTATGGATTCTGCTAGAACTGTGTTCTGCGAGCTTGGGCACACAGGGTACCAGCAGCTGGGTATGGATTCTGCTAGAACTGTGTTTTGCAAGCGTGGGCACACAGGGACCAGGGTGCCAGCAGCTGGGTATGGATTCTGCTAGAACTGTGTTCTGCAAGCGTGGGCACACAGGTACCAGGGTGCCAGCAGCTAGGTATGGATTCTGCTAGAACTGTGTTCTGCAAGCGTGGGCACACAGGGGACAGGGTGCCAGCAGCCGGGTATGGATTCTGCTATAACTGTGTTCTGCAAGGGTGGGCACACAGGGACCAGGGTGCCAGCAGCTAGGTATGGATTCTGCTAGAACTGTGTTCTGCAAGCGTGGGCACACAGGGACCAGGGTGCCAGCAGCTGGGTATGGATTCTGCTAGAACTGTGTTCTGCAAGCGTGGGCACACAGGGTGCCAGCAGCTGGGTATGGATTCTGTTAGAACTGTGTTCTGCAAGAGTGGGCACAAAGGGACCAGGGTGCCAGCAGCTGGGTATGGATTCTGCAAGAACTGTGTTCTGCAAGCGTGGGTACACAGGGGCCAGGGTGCCATCAGCCGGGTATGGATTCTGCTAGAACTGTGTTCTGCAAGCGTGGGCACATAGGGGCCAGGGTGCCAGCAGCTGGGTATGCATTCTGCTAGAACTGTGTTCTGCAAGCGTGGGCACACAGGGGCCAGAGTGCCAGTAGCCGGGTATGGATTCTGCTAGAACTGTGTTCTGCAAGCGTGGGCACACAGGGACCAGGGGGCCAGCAGCTGGGTATGGATTCTGCTAGACCTGTGTTCTGCAAGCGTGGGCATACAGGGTCCAGCAGCCGGGTATGGATTCTGCTAGAACTGTGTTCTGCAAGTGTGGGCACACAGGGTGCCAGCAGCTGGGTATGGATTCAGCTAGAACTGTGTTCTGCAAGTGTGGGCACCCAGGGTGCCAGCAGCTGGGTATGGATTCTGCTAGAACTGTGTTCTGCAAGCGTGGGCACATAGGGACCAGGGTGCCAGCAGCTGGGTATGGATTCTGATAGAACTGTGTTCTGCAAGCGTGGGCACACAGGGACCAGGGTGCCAGCAGCTGGCTATGGATTCTGCTAGAACTGTGTTCTGCGAGCTTGGGCACACAAAGTACCAGCAGCTGGCTATGGATTCTGCTATAACTGTGTTCTGCAAGTGTGGGCACACATGGACCAGGGTGCCAGCAGCTGGGTATGGATTCTGCTATAACTGTGTTCTGCAAGCATGGGCACACAGGGTGCCAGCAGCTGGCTATGGATTCTGCTAGAACTGTGTTCTGCAAGCGTGGGCACACAGGGCCAGGGTGCCAGCAGCCGGGTATGGATTCTGCTAGAACTGTGTTCTGCAAGCGTGGGCACACACGGACCAGGGTGCCAGCAGCTGGGTATGGATTCTGCTAGAACTGCGTTCTGCAAGCGTGGGCACACAAGGTGCCAGCAGTTGGGTATGGATTCTGCTAGAACTGTGTTCTGCAAGCGTGGGCACACAGGGACCAGGGTGCCAGCAGCTGGGTATGGATTCTGCAAGAACTGTGTTCTGCAAGCGTGGGTACACAGGGGCCAGGGTGCCAACAGCCGGGTATGGATTCTGCTAGAACTGTGTTCTGCAAGCGTGAGCACATAGGGGCCAGGGTGCCAGCAGCTGGGTATGCATTCTGCTAGAACTGTGTTCTGCAAGGTGGGCACACAGGGGCCAGAGTGCCAGCAGCCGGGTATGGATTCTGCTAGAACTGTGTTCTGCAAGCGTGGGCACACAGGGACCAGGGGGCCAGCAGCTGGGTATGGATTCTGCTAGAACTGTGTTCTGCAAGCGTGGGCATACAGGGTCCAGCAGCCGGGCATGGATTCTGCTAGAACTGTGTTCTGCAAGCGTGGGCAGACAGGGGCCAGGGTGCCAGCAGCTGGCTATGGATTCTGCTAGAACTGTGTTCTGCAAGCGCGGGCAAACAGGGACCAGGGTCCAGCAGCTGGGAATGGATTCTGCAAGAACTGTGTTCTGCAAGCGTGGGCACACAGGGACCAGGGTGCCAGCAGCTGGTTAGGGATTCCGCTAGAACTGTGTTCTGCAAGCTTGGGAACACAGGGTGCCAGCAGCTAGGTATGGATTCTGCTAGAACTGTGTTCTGCAAGTGTGGGCACACAGGGTGCCAGCAGCTGGGTATGGATTCAGCTAGAACTGTGTTCTGCAAGTGTGGGCACCCAGGGTGCCAGCAGCTGGGTATGGATTCTGCTAGAACTGTGTTCTGCAAGCGTGGGCACATAGGGACCAGGGTGCCAGCAGCTGGGTATGGATTCTGATAGAACTGTGTTCTGCAAGCGTGGGCACACAGGGACCAGGGTGCCAGCAGCTGGCTATGGATTCTGCTAGAACTGTGTTCTGCGAGCTTGGGCACACAAAGTACCAGCAGCTGGGTATATTCTGCTAGAACTGTGTTTTGCAAGCGTGGGCACACAGGGACCAGGGTGCCAGCAGCTGGGTATGGATTCTGCTAGAACTGTGTTCTGCAAGCGTGGGCACACAGGGGACAGGGTGCCAGCAGCCGGGTATGGATTCTGCTATAACTGTGTTCTGCAAGCGTGGGCACACATTGACCAGGGTGCCAGCAGCTGAGTATGGATTCTGCTAGAACTGTGTTCTGCAAGCATGGGCACACAGGGTGCCTCTCAGCCGGGTATGGATTCTGCTAGAACTGTGTTCTGCAAGCGTGGGCACACAGGGGCCAGGGTGCCAGCAGCTGGGTATGGATTCTGCTACAACTGGGTTCTGCAAGCGTGGGCACACAGGGACCAGAGTGCCAGCAGATGGGTATGGATTCTGCTAGAACTGAGTTCTGCAAACCTGGGCACACAGGGGCCAGGGTGCTAGCAGCCGGGTATGGATTCTGCTAGAACTGTGTTCTGCAAGCATGGGAACACAGGGTGCCAGCAGCTAGGTATGGATTCTGCTAGAACTGTGTTCTGCAAGCATGGGAACACAGGGTGCCAGCAGCTAGGTATGGATTCTGCTAGAACTGTGTTCTGCAAGCGTGGGCACACAGGGTGCCAGCAGCTGGGTATGGATTCAGCTAGAACTGTGTTCTGCAAGTGTGGGTACCCAGGGTGCCAGCAGCTGGGAATGGATTCTGCTAGAACTGTGTTCTGCAAGTATGGGCACAGAGGGACCAGGGTGCCAGCAGCTGGGTATGGATTCTGCTATAACTGTGTTCTGCAAGCGTTGGCACACAGGGACCATGGTGCCAGCAGCTGGGTATGGATTCTGCTATAACTGAGTTCTGCAAGTGTGGGCACACAGGGACCAGGGTGCTAGCAGCTGGGTATGGATTCTGCTAGAACTTTGTTCTGCAAGCGTGGGCACACAGGGACCAGGGTGCCAGCAGCTGGGTATGGATTCTGCTAGAACTTTGTTCTGCAAGCGTGGGCACACAGGGACCAGGGTGCCAGCAGCTGGGTATGGAATCTGCTAGAACTTTGGTCTGCAAGCGTGGGCCCACAGGGACCAGGGTGCCAGCAGCTGGGTATGGATTCTGCTAGAACTGTGTTCTGCAAGCGTGGGCACACAGGGTGCCAGCAGCTGGGTATGGATTCTGCTAGAACTGTGTTCTGCAAGCGTGGGCACACGGGGCCAGGGTGCCAGCAGCCGGGTATGGATTCTGCTAGAACTGTGTTCTGCAAGCTTGGGCACACAGGGACCAGGATGACAGCAGCTGGGTATGGATTCTGCTAGAACTGTGTTCTGCAAGCGCGGGCACACAGGGCAAGGGTGCCAGCAGCCGGGTATGGATTCTGCTAGAACTGTGTTCTGCAAGCGTGGGCACACAGGGACCAGGGTGCCAGCAGCTGGGTATGGATTCTGCTAGAACTGTGTTCTGCAAGCGTGGGCACACAGGGTGCCAGCAGCTGGGTATGGATTCTGCTAGAACTGTGTTCTGCAAGAGTGGGCACACAGGGACCAGGGTGCCAGCAGCGGGGCATGGATTCTGCAAGAACTGTGTTCTGCAAGCGTGGGCACATAGGGGCCAGGGTGCCAGCAGCTGGGTATGCATTCTGCTAGAACTGTGTTCTGCAAGCGTGGGCACACAGGGGCCAGAGTGCCAGCAGCCGGGTATGGATTCTGCTAGAACTGTGTTCTGCAAGTGTGGGCACACAGGGACCAGGGGGCCAGCAACTGGGTATGGATTCTGCTAGAACTGTGTTCTGCAAGCGTGGGCATACAGGGTCCAGCAGCCGGGTATGGATTCTGCTAGAACTGTGTTCTGCAAGCGTGGACAGACAGGGGCCAGGGTGCCAGCAGCTGGGTATGGATTCTGCTAGAACTGTGTTCTGCAAGCGCGGGCAAACAGGGACCAGGGTCCAGCAGCTGGGTATGGATTCTGCAAGAACTGTGTTCTGCAAGCGTGGGCACACAGGGACCAGGGTGCCAGCAGCTGGTTAGGGATTCTGCTAGAACTGTGTTCTGCAAGCGTGGGAACACAGGGTGCCAGCAGCTAGGTATGGATTCTGCTAGAACTGTGTTCTGCAAGTGTGGGCACACAGGGTGCCAGCAGCTGGGTATGGATTCAGCTAGAACTGTGTTCTGCAAGTGTGGGCACCCAGGGTGCCAGCAGCTGGGTATGGAATCTGCTAGAACTTTGTTCTGCAAGCGTGGGCACACAGGGACCAGGGTGCCAGCAGCTGGGTATGGATTCTGCTAGAACTGTGTTCTGCAAGCGTGGGCACACAGGGTGCCAGCAGCTGGGTATGGATTCTGCTAGAACTGTGTTCTGCAAGCTTGGGCACACAGGGACCAGGATGACAGCAGCTGGGTTTGGATTCTGCTAGAACTGTGTTCTGCAACCGTGGGCACACGGGGCCAGGGTGCCAGCAGCCGGGTATGGATTCTGCTAGAACTGTGTTCTGCAAGCTTGGGCACACAGGGACCAGGATGACAGCAGCTGGGTATGGATTCTGCTAGAACTGTGTTCTGCAAGCGTGGGCACACAGGGACCAGGGTGCCAGCAGCTGGGTATGGATTCTGCTAGAACTGTGTTCTGCAAGCGTGGGCACACAGGGTGCCAGCAGCTGGGTATGGATTCTGTTAGAACTGTGTTCTGCAAGCGTGGGCACACAGGGACCAGGGTGCCAGCAGCTGGGTATGGATTCTGCAAGAACTGTGTTCTGCAAGCGTGGGTACACAGGGGCCAGGGTGCCATCAGCCGGGTATGGATTCTGCTAGAACTGTGTTCTGCAAGCGTGGGCACATAGGGGCCAGGGTGCCAGCAGCTGGGTATGCATTCTGCTAGAACTGTGTTCTGCAAGCGTGGGCACACAGGGGCCAGAGTGCCAGCAGCCGGGTATGGATTCTGCTAGAACTGTGTTCTGCAAGCGTGGGCACACAGGGACCAGGGGGCCAGCAGCTGGGTATGGATTCTGCTAGACCTGTGTTCTGCAAGCGTGGGCATACAGGGTCCAGCAGCCGGGTATGGATTCTGCTAGAACTGTGTTCTGCAAGCGTGGACAGACAGGGGCCAGGGTGCCAGCAGCTGGGTATGGATTCTGCTAGAACTGTGTTCTGCAAGCGCGGGTAAACAGGGACCAGGGTCCAGCAGCTGGGTATGGATTCTGCAAGAACTGTGTTCTGCAAGCGTGGGCACACAGGAACCAGGGTGCCAGCAGCTGGTTAGGGATTCTGCTAGAACTGTGTTCTGCAAGCGTGGGAACACAGGGTGCCAGCAGCTAGGTATGGATTCTGCTAGAACTGTGTTCTGCAAGTGTGGGCACACAGGGTGCCAGCAGCTGGGTATGGATTCAGCTAGATCTGTGTTCTGCAAGTGTGGGCACCCAGGGTTCCAGCAGCTGGGTATGGATTCTGCTATAACTGTGTTCTGCAAACGTGGGCACATAGGGACCAGGGTGCCAGCAGCTGGGTATGGATTCTGATAGAACTGTGTTCTGGAAGCGTGGGCACACAGGGACCAGGGTGCCAGCAGCTGGCTATGGATTCTGCTAGAACTGTGTTCTGCGAGCTTGGGCACACATTGTACCAGCAGCTGGGTATGGATTCTGCTAGAACTGTGTTTTGCAAGCGTGGGCACACAGGGACCAGGGTGCCAGCAGCTGGGTATGGATTCTGCTAGAACTGTGTTCTGCAAGCGTGGGCACACAGGGGACAGGGTGCTAGCAGCCGGGTATGGATTCTGCTATAACTGTGTTCTGCAAGCGTGGGCACACAGGGACCAGGGTGCCAGCAGCTGAGTATGGATTCTGCTAGAACTGTGTTCTGCAAGCATGGGCACACAGGGTGCCTCTCAGCCGGGTATGGATTCTGCTAAAACTGTGTTCTGCAAGCGTGGGCACACAGGGGCCAGGGTGCCAGCAGCTGGGTATGGATTGTGCTACAACTGGGTTCTGCAAGCGTGGGCACACAGGGACCAGGGTGCCAGCAGCTGGGTATGGATTCTGCAAGAACTGTGTTCTGCAAGCATGGGCACACAGGGACCAGGATGCCAGCAGACGGGTATGGATTCTGCTAGAACTGTGTTCTGCAAGCGTGGGCAGACAAGGTGCCAGCAGCTGGCTATGGATTGTGCTAGAACTGTGTTCTGCAAGCGTGGGCACACATGGACCAGGGTGCCAGCAGCTGGGTATGGATTCTGCTAGAACTGTGTTCTGCAAGCTTGGGCACACAGGGACCAGAGTGCCAGCAGCTGGGTATGGATTCTGCTAGAACTGAGTTCTGCAAGCGTGGGCACACAGGGGCCAGGGTGCCAGCAGCCGGGTATGGATTCTGCTAGAACTGTGTTCTGCAAGCGTGGGCACACAGAGTGCCAGAAGCTGGGTATGGATTCTGCTAGAACTGTGTTCTGCAAGCATGGGAACACAGGGTGCCAGCAGCTAGGTATAGATTCTGCTAGAACTGTGTTCTGCAAGCGTGGGCACACAGGGTGCCAGCAGCTGGGTATGGATTCAGCTAGAACTGTGTTCTGCAAGTGTGGGTACCCAGGGTGCTAGCAGCTGGGAATGGATTCTGCTAGAACTGTGTTCTGCAAGTGTGGGCACAGAGGGACCAGGGTGCCAGCAGCTGGGAATGGATTCTGCTAGAACTGTGTTCTGCAAGCGTTGGGACACAGGGACCATGGTGCCAGCAGCTGGGTATGGATTCTGCTATAACTGAGTTCTGCAAGTGTGGGCACACAGGGACCAGGGTGCTAGCAGCTGGGTATGGATTCTGCTAGAACTTTGTTCTGCAAGCGTGGGCACACAGGGAACAGGGTGCCAGCAGCTGGGTATGGATTCTGCTAGAACTTTGTTCTGCAAGCGTGGGCACACAGGGACCAGGGTGCCAGCAGCTGGGTATGGAATCTGTTATAACTTTGTTCTGCAAGCGTGGGCACACAGGGGCCAGGGTGGCAGCAGCCAGGTATGTCTTCTGCTATAACTGTGTTCTGCAAGCGTGGGCACACAGGGTGCCAGCAGCTGGCTATGGATTCTGCTAGAACTGTGTTCTGCAAGCGTGGGCACACATGGACCAGGGTTCCAGCAGCTGGTTATGGATTCTGCTAGAACTGTGTTCTGCAAGCTTAGGCACACAGGGACCAGGGTGCCAGCAGCTGGGTATGGATTCTGCTACAACTGTGTTCTGCAAGCGTGGGCATACAGTGCCAGGGTGCCAGCAGCCGGGTATGGATTCTGCTACAACTGGGTTCTGCAAGCGTGGGCACACAGGGACCAGGGTGCCAGCAGCTGGGTATGGATTCTGCAAGAACTGTGTTCTGCAAGCATGGGCACACAGGGACCAGGATGCCAGCAGACGGGTATGGATTCTGCTAGAATTGTGTTCTGCAAGCGTGGGCAGACAAGGTGCCAGCAGCTGGCTATGGATTGTGCTAGAACTGTGTTCTGCAAGCGTGGGCACACATGGACCAGGGTGCCAGCAGCTGGGTATGGATTCTGCTAGAACTGTGTTCTGCAAGCTTGGGCACACAGGGACCAGAGTGCCAGCAGCTGGGTATGGATTCTGCTAGAACTTAGTTCTGCAAGCGTGGGCACACAGGGGCCAGGGTGCCAGCAGCCGGGTATGGATTCTGCTAGAACTGTGTTCTGCAAGCGTGGGCACACAGAGTGCCAGAAGCTGGGTATGGATTCTGCTAGAACTGTGTTCTGCAAGCATGGGAACACAGGGTGCCAGCAGCTGGGTATAGATTCTGCTAGAACTGTGTTCTGCAAGCGTGGGCACACAGGGTGCCAGCAGCTGGGTATGGATTCAGCTAGAACTGTGTTCTGCAAGTGTGGGTACCCAGGGTGCTAGCAGCTGGGAATGGATTCTGCTAGAACTGTGTTCTGCAAGTGTGGGCACAGAGGGACCAGGGTGCCAGCAGCTGGGTATGGATTCTGCTAGAACTGTGTTCTGCAAGCGTTGGCACACAGGGACCATGGTGCCAGCAGCTGGGTATGGATTCTGCTATAACTGAGTTCTGCAAGTGTGGGCACACAGGGACCAGGGTGCTAGCAGCTGGGTATGGATTCTGCTAGAACTTTGTTCTGCAAGCGTGGGCACACAGGGACCAGGGTGCCAGCAGCTGGGTATGGATTCTGCTAGAACTTTGTTCTGCAAGCGTGGGCACACAGGGACCAGGGTGCCAGCAGCTGGGTATGGAATCTGTTATAACTTTGTTCTGCAAGCGTGGGCACACAGGGGCCAGGGTGGCAGCAGCCAGGTATGTCTTCTGCTATAACTGTGTTCTGCAAGCGTGGGCACACAGGGTGCCAGCAGCTGGCTATGGATTCTGCTAGAACTGTGTTCTGCAAGCGTGGGCACACATGGACCAGGGTTCCAGCAGATGGTTATGGATTCTGCTAGAACTGTGTTCTGCAAGCTTAGGCACACAGGGACCAGGGTGCCAGCAGCTGGGTATGGATTCTGCTACAACTGTGTTCTGCAAGCGTGGGCATACAGGGCCAGGGTGCCAGCAGCCGGGTATGGATTCTGCTAGATCGGTGTTCTGCAAGCGTGGGCACACAGGGACCAAGGTGCCAGCAGCTGGGTATGGATTCTGCTAGAACTGTGTTCTGCAAACGTGGGCACACAGGGTGCCAGCAGCCGGGTATGGATTCAGCTAGAACTGTGTTCTGCAAGCGTGGGCACACAGGGGCCAGGGTTCCAGCAGCTGGGTATGGATTCTGCTAGAACTGTGTTCTGCAAGCGTGGGCACACAGGGACCAGGGTGCCAGCAGCTGGGTATGGATTCTGCAAGAACTGTGTTTTGCAAGCATGGGCACACTAGGTGCCAGCAGCTGGCTTTGGATCCTGCTAGAACTGTGTTCTGCAAGTGTGGGCACACATGGACCAGGGTGCCAGCAGCTGGGTATGGATGCTGCTAGAACTGTGTTCTGCAAGCATGGGCACACAGGGTGCCTCTCAGCCGGGTATGGATTCTGCTAGAACTGTGTTCTGCAAGCGTGGGCACACAGGGGCAAGGGTGCCAGCAGCTGGGTATGGATTCTGCTAGAACTGGGTTCTGCAAGCGTGGGCACACAGGGACCAGGGTGCCAGCAGCTGGGTATGGATTCTGCAAGAACTGTGTTCTGCAAGCATGGGCACACAGGTACCAGGGCGCCAGCAGACGGGTATGGATTCTGCAAGAACTGTGTTCTGCAAGCGTGGGCATACAAGGTGCCAGCAGCTGGCTATGGATTGTGCTAGAACTGTGTTCTGCAAGCTTGGGCACACAGGGACCAGGGTGCCAGCAGCTGGGTATGGATTCTGCTAGAACTGTGTTCTGCAAGCGTGGGCACACAGAGTGCCAGAACCTGGGTATGGATTCTGCTAGAACTGTGTTCTGCAAGCGTGGGAACACAGGGTGCCAGCAGCTAGGTATGGATTCTGCTAGAACTGTGTTCTGCAAGCATGGGCACACAGGGGCCAGGGTGCCAGCAGCCGGGTATGGATTCTGCTAGAACTGTTTTCTGCAAGCGTGGGAACACAGAGTGCCAGAACCTGGGTATGGATTCTGCTAGAACTGTGTTCTGCAAGCGTGGGAACACAGGGTGCCAGCAGCTAGGTATGGATTCTGCTAGAACTGTGTTCTGCAAGCGTGGGCACACAGGGTGCCAGCAGCTGGGTATGGATTCAGCTAGAACTGTGTTCTGCAAGTGTGGGTACCCAGGGTGCCAGCAGCTGGGAATGGATTCTGCTAGAACTGTGTTCTGCAAGTGTGGGCACAGAGGGACCAGGGTGCCAGCAGCTTGGTATGGATTCTGCTAGAACTGTGTTCTGCAAGCGTTGGCACACAGGGACCATGGTGCCAGCAGCTGGGTATGGATTCTGCTATAACTGTGTTCTGCAAGCGTGGGCACACAGGGACCAGGGTGCTAGCATCTGGGTATGGATTGTGCTAGAACTGTGTTCTGCAAGCATGGGCACACAGGGACCAGGGTGCCAGCAGCTGGGTATGGATTCTGCTAGAACTTTGTTCTGCATGCGTGGGCACACAGGGGCCAGGGTGGCATCAGCCGGGTATGTCTTCTGCTATAACTGTGTTCTGCAAGCGTGGGCACACAGGGTGCCAGCAGCTGGCTATGGATTCTGCTAGAACGGTGTTCTGCAAGCGTGGGCACACATGGACCAGGGTTCCAGCAGCTGGTTATGGATTCTGCTAGAACTGTGTTCTGCAAGCTTGGGCACACAGGGACCAGGGTGCCAGCAGCTGGGTATGGATTCTGCTACAACTGTGTTCTGCAAGCGTGGGCACACAGGGCCAGGGTGCCAGCAGCTGGGTATGGATTCTGCTAGATCGGTGTTCTGCAAGTGTGGGCACACAGGGACCAGGGTGCCAGCAGCTGGGTATGGATTCTGCTAGAACTGTGTTCTGCAAACGTGGGCACACAGGGTGCCAGCAGCCGGGTATGGATTCTGCTAGAACTGTGTTCTGCAAGCGCGGGCACACAGGGGCCAGGGTTCCAGCAGCTGGGTATGGATTCTGCTAGAACTGTGTTCTGCAAGCGTGGGCTCACAGGGACCAGGGTGCCAGCAGCTGGGTATGGATTCTGCAAGAACTGTGTTTTGCAAGCGTGGGCACACTGGGTGCCAGCAGCTGGCTATGGATTCTGCTAGAACTGTGTTCTGCAAGCGTGGGCACATAGGGACCAGGGTGCCAGCAGCTGGGTATGGATTCTGATAGAACTGTGTTCTGCAAGCGTGGGCACACAGGGACCAGGGTGCCAGCAGCTGGCTATAGATTCTGCTAGAAATGTGTTCTGCGAGCTTGGGCACACAGGATACCAGCAGCTGGGTATGGATTCTGCTAGAACTGTGTTTTGCAAGCGTGGGCACACAGGGACCAGGGTGCCAGCAGCTGGGTATGGATTCTGCTAGAACTGTGTTCTGCAAGCGTGGGCACACAGGTACCAGGGTGCCAGCAGCTGGGTATGGATTCTGCTAGAACTGTGTTCTGCAAGCGTGGGCACACAGGGGACAGGGTGCCAGCAGCCGGGTATGGATTCTGCTATAACTGTGTTCTGCAAGCGTGGGCACACAGGGACCAGGGTGCCAGCAGCTGAGTATGGATTCTGCTAGAACTGTGTTCTGCAAGCATGGGCACACAGGGTGCCTCTCAGCCGGGTATGGATTCTGCTAGAACTGTGTTCTGCAAGCGTGGGCACACAGGGGCCAGGGTGCCAGCAGCTGGGTATGGATTCTGCTACAACTGGGTTCTGCAAGCGTGGGCACACAGGGACCAGGGTGCCAGCAGCTGGGTATGGATTCTGCAAGAACTGTGTTCTGCAAGCATGGGCACACAGGGACCAGGGTGCCAGCAGACGGGTATGGATTCTGCTAGAACTGTGTTCTGCAAGGTGGGGACACAAGGTGCCAGCAGCTGGCTATGGATTGTGCTAGAACTGTGTTCTGCAAGCGTGGGCACACATGGACCAGGGTGCCAGCAGCTGGGTATGGATTCTGCTAGAACTGTGTTCTGCAAGCGTGGGCACACAGGGTGCCAGCAGCTGGGGATGGATTCAGCTAGAACTGTGTTCTGCAAGTGTGGGTACCCAGGGTGCCAGCAGCTGGGAATGGATTCTGCTAGAACTGTGTTCTGCAAGTGTGGGCACAGAGGGACCAGGGTGCCAGCAGCTTGGTATGGATTCTGCTAGAACTGTGTTCTGCAAGCGTTGGCACACAGGGACCATGGTGCCAGCAGCTGGGTATGGATTCTGCTAGAACTGTGTTCTGCAAGCGTGGGCACACAGGGTGCCAGCAGCTGGGTATGGATTCAGCTAGAACTGTGTTCTGCAAGTGTGGGTACCCAGGGTGCCAGCAGCTGGGAATGGATTCTGCTAGAACTGTGTTCTGCAAGTGTGGGCACAGAGGGACCAGGGTGCCAGCAGCTTGGTATGGATTCTGCTAGAACTGTGTTCTGCAAGCGTTGGCACACAGGGACCATGGTGCCAGCAGCTGGGTATGGATTCTGCTATAACTGTGTTCTGCAAGCGTGGGCACACAGGGACCAGGGTGCTAGCAGCTGGGTATGGATTGTGCTAGAACTGTGTTCTGCAAGCATGGGCACACAGGGACCAGGGTGCCAGCAGCTGGGTATGGATTCTGCTAGAACTTTGTTCTGCATGCGTGGGCACACAGGGGCCAGGGTGGCATCAGCCGGGTATGTCTTCTGCTATAACTGTGTTCTGCAAGCGTGGGCACACAGGGTGCCAGCAGCTGGCTATGGATTCTGCTAGAACTGTGTTCTGCAAGCGTGGGCACACATGGACAAGGGTTCCGGCAGCTGGTTATGGATTCTGCTAGAACTGTGTTCTGCAAGCTTGGGCACACAGGGACCAGGGTGCCCCAGCTGGGTATGGATTCTGCTACAACTGTGTTCTGCAAGCGTGGGCACACAGGGCCAGGGTGCCAGCAGCTGGGTATGGATTCTGCTAGATCGGTGTTCTGCAAGCGTGGGCACACAGGGACCAGGGTGCCAACAGCTGGGTATGGATTCTGCTAGAACTGTGTTCTGCAAACGTGGGCACACAGGGTGCCAGCAGCCGGATATGGATTCTGCTAGAACTGTGTTCTGCAAGCGTGGGCACACAGGGACCAGGGTGCCAGCAGCTGGGTATGGATTCTGCAAGAACTGTGTTTTGCAAGCGTGGGCACACTGGGTGCCAGCAGCTGGCTATGGATTCTGCTAGAACTGTGTTCTGCAAGCGTGGGCACATAGGGACCAGGGTGCCAGCAGCTGGGTATGGATTCTGATAAAACTGTGTTCTGCAAGCGTGGGCACACAGGGACCAGGGTGCCAGCAGCTGGCTATAGATTCTGCTAGAAATGTGTTCTGCGAGCTTGGGCACACAGGATACCAGCAGCTGGGTATGTATTCTGCTAGAACTGTGTTTTGCAAGCGTGGGCACACAGGGACCAGGGTGCCAGCAGCTGGGTATGGATTCTGCTAGAACTGTGTTCTGCAAGCGTGGGCACACAGGTACCAGGGTGCCAGCAGCTGGGTATGGATTCTGCTAGAACTGTGTTCTGCAAGCGTGGGCACACAGGGGACAGGGTGCCAGCAGCCGGGTATGGATTCTGCTATAACTGTGTTCTGCAAGCGTGGGCACACAGGGACCAGGTTGCCAGCAGCTGAGTATGGATTCTGCTAGAACTGTGTTCTGCAAGCATGGGCACACAGGGTGCCTCTCAGCCGGGTATGGATTCTGCTAGAACTGTGTTCTGCAAGCGTGGGCACACAGGGGCCAGGGTGCCAGCAGCTGGGTATGGATTCTGCTAGAACTGGGTTCTGCAAGCGTGGGCACACAGGAACCAGGGTGCCAGCAGCTGGGTATGGATTCTGCAAGAACTGTGTTCTGCAAGCATGGGCACACAGGGACCAGGGTGCCAGCAGACGGGTATGGATTCTGCTAGAACTGTGTTCTGCAAGCGTGGGCACACAGGGTGCCAGCAGCCGGGTATGGATTCTGCTAGAACTGTGTTCTGCAAGCGTGGGCACACAGGGGCCAGGGTTCCAGCAGCTGGGTATGGATTCTGCTAGAACTGTGTTCTGCAAGCATGGGCACACAGGGACCAGGGTGCCAGCAGCTGGGTATGGATTCTGCAAGAACTGTGTTTTGCAAGCGTGGGCACACTGGGTGCCAGCAGCTGGCTATGGATTCTGCTAGAACTGTGTTCTGCAAGCGTGGGCACATAGGGACCAGGGTGCCAGCAGCTGGGTATGGATTCTGATAGAACTGTGTTCTGCAAGCGTGGGCACACAGGGACCAGGGTGCCAGCAGCTGGCTATAGATTCTGCTAGAAATGTGTTCTGCGAGCTTGGGCACACAGGATACCAGCAGCTGGGTATGTATTCTGCTAGAACTGTGTTTTGCAAGCGTGGGCACACAGGGACCAGGGTGCCAGCAGCTGGGTATGGATTCTGCTAGAACTGTGTTCTGCAAGCGTGGGCACACAGGTACCAGGGTGCCAGCAGCTGGGTATGGATTCTGCTAGAACTGTGTTCTGAAAGCGTGGGCACACAGGGGACAGGGTGCCTGCAGCCGGGTATGGATTCTGCTATAACTGTGTTCTGCAAGCGTGGGCACACAGGGACCAGGGTGCCAGCAGCTGAGTATGGATTCTGCTAGAACTGTGTTCTGCAAGCATGGGCACACAGGGTGCCTCTCAGCCGGGTATGGATTCTGCTAGAACTGTGTTCTGCAAGCGTGGGCACACAGGGGCCAGGGTGCCAGCAGCTGGGTATGGATTCTGCTACAACTGGGTTCTGCAAGCGTGGGCACACAGGAACCAGGGTGCCAGCAGCTGGGTATGGATTCTGCAAGAACTCTGTTCTGCAAGCATGGGCACACAGGGACCAGGGTGCCAGCAGACGGGTATGGATTCTGCTAGAACTGTGTTCTGCAAGTGTGGGCACACAAGGTGCCAGCAGCTGGCTATGGATTGTGCTAGAACTGTGTTCTGCAAGCGTGGGCACACATGGACCAGAGTGCCAGCAGCTGGGTATGGATTGTGCTAGAACTGTGTTCTGCAAGCGTGGGCATACAGGGTGCCAGCAGCTGGGTATGGATTCAGCTAGAACTGTGTTCTGCAAGTGTGGGTACCCAGGGTGCCAGCAGCTGGGAATGGATTCTGCTAGAACTGTGTTCTGCAAGTGTGGGCACAGAGGGACCAGGGTGCCAGCAGCTTGGTATGGATTCTGCTAGAACTGTGTTCTGCAAGCGTTGGCACACAGGGACCATGGTGCCAGCAGCTGGGTATGGATTCTGCTAGAACTGTGTTCTGCAAGCGTGGGCACACAGGGACCAGGGTGCTAGCAGCTGGGTATGGATTGTGCTAGAACTGTGTTCTGCAAGCATGAGCACACAGGGACCAGGGTGCCAGCAGCTGGGTATGGATTCTGCTAGAACTTTGTTCTGCATGCGTGGGCACACAGGGGCCAGGGTGGCATCAGCCGGGTATGTCTTCTGCTATAACTGTGTTCTGCAAGCGTGGGCACACAGGGTGCCAGCAGCTGGCTATGGATTCTGCTAGAACTGTGTTCTGCAAGCGTGGGCACACATGGACCAGGGTTCCAGCAGCTGGTTATGGATTCTGCTAGAACTGTGTTCTGCAAGCTTGGGCACACAGGGACCAGGGTGCCAGCAGCTGGGTATGGATTCTGCTACAACTGTGTTCTGCAAGCGTGGGCACACAGGGCCAGGGTGCCAGCAGCTGGGTATGGATTCTGCTAGATCGGTGTTCTGCAAGCGTGGGCACACAGGGACCAGGGTGCCAACAGCTGGGTATGGATTCTGCTAGAACTGTGTTCTGCAAACGTGGGCACACAGGGTGCCAGCAGCCGGGTATGGATTCTGCTAGAACTGTGTTCTGCAAGCGTGGGCACACAGGGGCCAGGGTTCCAGCAGCTGGGTATGGATTCTGCTAGAACTGTGTTCTGCAAGCGTGGGCACACAGGGACCAGGGTGCCAGCAGCTGGGTATGGATTCTGCAAGAACTGTGTTTTGCAAGCGTGGGCACACTGGGTGCCAGCAGCTGGCTATGGATTCTGCTAGAACTGTGTTCTGCAAGCGTGGGCACATAGGGACCAGGGTGCCAGCAGCTGGGTATGGATTCTGCTAGAACTGTGTTTTGCAAGCGTGGGCACACAGGGACCAGGTTGCCAGCAGCTGGGTATGGATTCTGCTAGAACTGTGTTCTGCAAGCGTGGGCACACAGGTACCAGGGTGCCAGCAGCTGGGTATGGATTCTGCTAGAACTGTGTTCTGCAAGCGTGGGCACACAGGGGACAGGGTGCCAGCGGCCGGGTATGGATTCTGCTATAACTGTGTTCTGCAAGCGTGGGCACACAGGGACCAGGGTGCCAGCAGCTGAGTATGGATTATGCTAGAACTGTGTTCTGCAAGCATGGGCACACAGGGTGCCTCTCAGCCGGGTATGGATTCTGCTAGATCGGTGTTCTGCAAGCGTGGGCACACAGGGGCCAGGGTGCCAGCAGCTGGGTATGGATTCTGCTACAACTGGGTTTTGCAAGCGTGGGCACACAGGGACCAGGGTGCCAGCAGCTGGGTATGGATTCTGCAAGAACTGTGTTCTGCAAGCATGGGCACACAGGGACCAGGGTGCCAGCAGACGGGTATGGATTCTGCTAGAACTGTGTTCTGCAAGCGTGGGCACACAAGGTGCCAGCAGCTGGCTATGGATTGTGCTAGAACTGTGTTCTGCAAGCGTGGGCACACATGGACCAGGGTGCCAGCAGCTGGGTATGGATTCTGCTAGGACTGTGTTCTGCAAACGTGGGCACACAGGGTGCCAGCAGCCGGGTTTGGATTCAGCTAGAACTGTGTTCTGCAAGCGTGGGCACACAGGGGACAGGGTTCCAGCAGCTGGGTATGGATTCTGCTAGAACTGTGTTCTACAAGCGTGGGCACACAGGGACCATAGTGCCAGCAGCTGGGTATGGATTCTGAAAGAACTGTGTTTTGCAAGCGTGGGCACACTGGGTGCCAGCAGCTGGCTATGGATTCTGCTATAACTGTGTTCTGCAAGTGTGGGCACACATGGACCAGGGTGCCAGCAGCTGGGTATGGATTCTGCTAGAACTGTGTTCTGCAAGCATGGGCACACAGGGTGCCTCTCAGCCGGGTATGGATTCTGCTAGACCTGTGTTCTGCAAGCGTGGGCACTCTTTGGCCAGGGTGCCAGCAGCTGGGTATGGATTCTGCTAGAACTGGGTTCTGCAAGCGTGGGCACACAGGGACCAGGGTACCAGCAGCTGGGTATGGATTCTGCAAGAACTGTGTTCTGCAAGCATGGGCACACAGGGACCAGTGTGCCAGCAGACGGGTATGGATTCTGCTAGAACTGTGTTCTGCAAGCGTGGGCACACAAGGTGCCAGCAGCTGGCTATGGATTGTGCTAGAACTGTGTTCTGCAAGTGTGGGCACACATGGACCAGGGTGCCAGCAGCTGGGTATGGATTCTGCTAGGACTGTGTTCTGCAAGCTTGGGCACACAGGGACCAGGGTGCCAGCAGCTGGGTATGGATTCTGCTAGAACTGAGTTCTGCAAGCGTGGGCACACAGGGGCCAGGGTGCCAGCAGCCGGGTATGGATTCTGCTAGAACTGTGTTCTGCAAGCGTGGGCACACAGAGTGCCAGAAGCTGGGTATGGATTCTGCTAGAACTGTGTTCTGCAAGCGTGGGAACACAGGGTGCCAGCAGCTAGGTATGGATTCTGCTAGAACTGTGTTCTGCAAGCGTGGGCACACAGGGTGCCAGCAGCTGGGTATGGATTCAGCTAGAACTGTGTTCTGCAAGTGTGGGTACCCAGGGTGCCAGCAGCTGGGAATGGATTCTGCTAGAACTGTGTTCTGCAAGTGTGGGCACAGAGGGACCAGGGTGCCAGCAGCTGGGTATGGATTCTGCTAGAACTGTGTTCTGCAAGCGTTGGCACACAGGGACCATGGTGCAAGCAGCTGGGTATGGATTCTGCTATAACTGTGTTCTGCAAGCGTGGGCACACAGGGACCAGGGTGCTAGCAGCTGGGTATGGATTGTGCTAGAACTGTGTTCTGCAAGCATGGGCACACAGGGACCATGGTGCAAGCAGCTGGGTATGGATTCTGCTATAACTGTGTTCTGCAAGCGTGGGCACACAGGGACCAGGGTGCTAGCAGCTGGGTATGGATTGTGCTAGAACTGTGTTCTGCAAGCATGGGCACACAGGGACCAGGGTGCCAGCAGCTGGGTATGGATTCAGCTAGAACTGTGTTCTGCAAGTGTGGGTACCCAGGGTGCCAGCAGCTGGGAATGGATTCTGCTAGAACTGTGTTCTGCAAGTGTGGGCACAGAGGGACCAGGGTGCCAGCAGCTTGGTATGGATTCTGCTAGAACTGTGTTCTGCAAGCGTTGGCACACAGGGACCATGGTGCCAGCAGCTGGGTATGGATTCTGCTATAACTGTGTTCTGCAAGCGTGGGCACACAGGGACCAGGGTGCTAGCAGCTGGGTATGGATTGTGCTAGAACTGTGTTCTGCAAGCATGAGCACACAGGGACCAGGGTGCCAGCAGCTGGGTATGGATTCTGCTAGAACTTTGTTCTGCATGCGTGGGCACACAGGGGCCAGGGTGGCATCAGCCGGGTATGTCTTCTGCTATAACTGTGTTCTGCAAGCGTGGGCACACAGGGTGCCAGCAGCTGGCTATGGATTCTGCTAGAACTGTGTTCTGCAAGCGTGGGCACACATGGACCAGGGTTCCAGCAGCTGGTTATGGATTCTGCTAGAACTGTGTTCTGCAAGCTTGGGCACACAGGGACCAGGGTGCCAGCAGCTGGGTATGGATTCTGCTACAACTGTGTTCTGCAAGCGTGGGCACACAGGGCCAGGGTGCCAGCAGCTGGGTATGGATTCTGCTAGATCGGTGTTCTGTAAGCGTGGGCACACAGGGGCCAGGGTGCCAGCAGCTGGGTATGGATTCTGCTACAACTGGGTTCTGCAAGCGTGGGCACACAGGGACCAGGGTGCCAGCAGCTGGGTATGGATTCTGCAAGAACTGTGTTCTGCAAGCATGGGCACACAGGGACCAGGGTGCCAGCAGACGGGTATGGATTCTGCTAGAACTGTGTTCTGCAAGCGTGGGCACACAAGGTGCCAGCAGCTGGCTATGGATTGTGCTAGAACTGTGTTCTGCAAGCGTGGGCACACATGGACCAGGGTGCCAGCAGCTGGGTATGGATTCTGCTAGGACTGTGTTCTGCAAACGTGGGCACACAGGGTGCCAGCAGCCGGGTTTGGATTCAGCTAGAACTGTGTTCTGCAAGCGTGGGCACACAGGGGCCAGGGTTCCAGCAGCTGGGTATGGATTCTGCTAGAACTGTGTTCTACAAGCGTGGGCACACAGGGACCAGGGTGCCAGCAGCTGGGTATGGATTCTGCAAGAACTGTGTTTTGCAAGCGTGGGCACACTGGGTGCCAGCAGCTGGGTATGGATTCTGCTAGAACTGTGTTCTGCAAGCATGGGCACACAGGGTGCCTCTCAGCCGGGTATGGATTCTGCTAGAACTGTGTTCTGCAAGCGTGGGCACTCAGGGGCCAGGGTGCCAGCAGCTGGGTATGGATTCTGCTAGAACTGGGTTCTGCAAGCGTGGGCACACAGGGACCAGGGTACCAGCAGCTGGGTATGGATTCTGCAAGAACTGTGTTCTGCAAGCATGGGCACACAGGGACCAGTGTGCCAGCAGACGGGTATGGATTCTGCTAGAACTGTGTTCTGCAAGCGTGGGCACACAAGGTGCCAGCAGCTGGCTATGGATTGTGCTAGAACTGTGTTCTGCAAGTGTGGGCACACATGGACCAGGGTGCCAGCAGCTGGGTATGGATTCTGCTAGGACTGTGTTCTGCAAGCTTGGGCACACAGGGACCAGGGTGCCAGCAGCTGGGTATGGATTCTGCTAGAACTGAGTTCTGCAAGCGTGGGCACACAGGGGCCAGGGTGCCAGCAGCCGGGTATGGATTCTGCTAGAACTGTGTTCTGCAAGCGTGGGCACACAGAGTGCCAGAAGCTGGGTATGGATTCTGCTAGAACTGTGTTCTGCAAGCGTGGGAACACAGGGTGCCAGCAGCTAGGTATGGATTCTGCTAGAACTGTGTTCTGCAAGCGTGGGCACACAGGGTGCCAGCAGCTGGGTATGGATTCAGCTAGAACTGTGTTCTGCAAGTGTGGGTACCCAGGGTGCTAGCAGCTGGGAATGGATTCTGCTAGAACTGTGTTCTGCAAGTGTGGGCACAGAGGGACCAGGGTGCCAGCAGCTGGGTATGGATTCTGCTAGAACTGTGTTCTGCAAGCGTTGGCACACAGGGACCATGGTGCAAGCAGCTGGGTATGGATTCTGCTATAACTGTGTTCTGCAAGCGTGGGCACACAGGGACCAGGGTGCTAGCAGCTGGGTATGGATTGTGCTAGAACTGTGTTCTGCAAGCATGGGCACACAGGGACCAGGGTGCCAGCAGCTGGGTATGGATTCTGCTAGAACTTTGTTCTGCAAGCGTGGGCACACAGGGGCCAGGGTGGCATCAGCCGGGTATGTCCTCTGCTATAACTGTGTTCTGCAAGCGTGGGCACACAGGGTGCCAGCAGCTGGCTATGGATTCTGCTAGAACTGTGTTCTGCAAGCGTAGGCACACATGGACCAGGGTTCCAGCAGCTGGTTATGGATTCTGCTAGAACTGTGTTCTGCAAGCTTGGGCACACAGGGACCAGGGTGCCAGCAGCTGGGTATGGATTCTGCTACAACTGTGTTCTGCAAGCGTGGGCACACAGGGCCAGGGTGCCAGCAGCCGGGTATGGATTCTGCTAGATCAGTGTTCTGCAAGCGTGGGCACACAGGGACCAGGGTGCCAGCAGCTGGGTATGGATTCTGCTAGAACTGTGTTCTGCAAACGTGGGCACACAGGGTGCCAGCAGCCGGGTATGGATTCTGCTAGAACTGTGTTCTGCAAGCGTGGGCACACAGGGGCCAGGGTTCCAGCAGCTGGGTATGGATTCTGCTAGAACTGTGTTCTGCAAGCGTGGGCACACAGGGACCAGGGTGCCAGCAGCTGGGTATGGATTCTGCAAGAACTGTGTTTTGCAAGCGTGGGCACACTGAGTGCCAGCAGCTGGTTATGGATTCTGCTAGAACTGTGTTCTGCAAGCGTGGGCACATAGGGACCAGGGTGCCAGCAGCTGGGTATGGATTCTGATAGAACTGTGTTCTGCAAGCGTGGGCACACAGGGACCAGGGTGCCAGCAGCTGGCTATGGATTCTGCTAGAACTGTGTTCTGCGAGCTTGGGCACACAGGGTACCAGCAGCTGGGTATGGATTCTGCTAGAACTGTGTTTTGCAAGCGTGGGCACACAGGGACCAGGGTGCCAGCAGCTGGGTATGGATTCTGCTAAAACTGTGTTCTGCAAGCGTGGGCACACAGGTACCAGGGTGCCAGCAGCTAGGTATGGATTCTGCTAAAACTGTGTTCTGCAAGCGTGGACACATAGGGGACAGGGTGCCAGCAGCCGGGTATGGATTCTGCTATAACTGTGTTCTGCAAGGGTGGGCACACAGGGACCAGGGTGCCAGCAGCTGAGTATGGATTCTGCTAGAACTGTGTTCTGCAAGCATGGGCACACGGGGTGCCTCTCAGCCGGGTATGGATTCTGCTAGAACTGTGTTCTGCAAGCGTGGGCACACAATGGCCAGGGTGCCAGCAGCTGGGTATGGATTCTGCTACAACTGTGTTCTGCAAGCGTGGGCACACAGGGGCCAGGGTTCCAGCAGCTGGGTATGGATTCTGCTAGAACTGTGTTCTGCAAGCGTGGGCACACAGGGACCAGGGTGCCAGCAGCTGGGTATGGATTCTGCAAGAACTGTGTTTTGCAAGCGTGGGCACACTGGGTGCCAGCAGCTGGCTATGGATTCTGCTATAACTGTGTTCTGCAAGTGTGGGCACACATGGACCAGGGTGCCAGCAGCTGGGTATGGATTCTGCTAGAACTGTGTTCTGCAAGCATGGGCACACAGGGTGCCTCTCAGCCGGGTA
The DNA here is from genome assembly GCF_040938575.1 of Ambystoma mexicanum. Classification (NCBI taxonomy): domain Eukaryota; kingdom Metazoa; phylum Chordata; class Amphibia; order Caudata; family Ambystomatidae; genus Ambystoma; species Ambystoma mexicanum. The sequence continues at coordinate 243,736,651 of NC_090934.1, forward strand.
TGGATTCTGCTAGACCTGTGTTCTGCAAGCGTGGGCACTCAGGGGCCAGGGTGCCAGCAGCTGGGTATGGATTCTGCTAGAACTGGGTTCTGCAAGCGTGGGCACACAGGGACCAGGGTACCAGCAGCTGGGTATGGATTCTGCAAGAACTGTGTTCTGCAAGCATGGGCACACAGGGACCAGTGTGCCAGCAGCTGGCTATGGATTGTGCTAGAACTGTGTTCTGCAAGCTTGGGCACACAGGGACCAGGGTGCCAGCAGCTGGGTATGGATTCTGCTAGAACTGAGTTCTGCAAGCGTGGGCACACAGGGGCCAGGGTGCCAGCAGCCGGGTATGGATTCTGCTAGAACTGTGTTCTGCAAGCGTGGGCACACAGAGTGCCAGAAGCTGGGTATGGATTCTGCTAGAACTGTGTTCTGCAAGCGTGGGAACACAGGGTGCCAGCAGCTAGGTATGGATTCTGCTAGAACTGTGTTCTGCAAGCGTGGGCACACAGGGTGCCAGCAGCTGGGTATGGATTCAGCTAGAACTGTGTTCTGCAAGTGTGGGTACCCAGGGTGCCAGCAGCTGGGAATGGATTCTGCTAGAACTGTGTTCTGCAAGTGTGGGCACAGAGGGACCAGGGTGCCAGCAGCTGGGTATGGATTCTGCTAGAACTGTGTTCTGCAAGCGTTGGCACACAGGGACCATGGTGCCAGCAGCTGGGTATGGATTCTGCTATAACTGTGTTCTGCAAGCGTGGGCACACAGGGACCAGGGTGCTAGCAGCTGGGTATGGATTGTGCTAGAACTGTGTTCTGCAAGCATGGGCACACAGGGACCAGGGTGCCAGCAGCTGGGTATGGATTCTGCTAGAACTTTGTTCTGCAAGCGTGGGCACACAGGGGCCAGGGTGGCATCAGCCGGGTATGTCTTCTGCTATAACTGTGTTCTGCAAGCGTGGGCACACAATGTGCCAGCAGCTGGCTATGGATTCTGCTAGAACTGTGTTCTGCAAGCGTGGACACACATGGACCAGGGTTCCAGCAGCTGGTTATGGATTCTGCTAGAACTGTGTTCTGCAAGCTTGGGCACACAGGGACCAGAGTGCCAGCAGCTGGGTATGGATTCTGCTACAACTGTGTTCTGCAAGCGTGGGCACACAGGGCCAGGGTGCCAGCAGCCGGGTATGGATTCTGCTAGATCAGTGTTCTGCAAGCGTGGGCACACAGGGACCAGGGTGCCAGCAGCTGGGTATGGATTCTGCTAGAACTATGTTCTGCAAACGTGGGCACACAGGGTGCCAGCAGCCGGGTATGGATTCTGCTAGAACTGTGTTCTGCAAGCGTGGGCACACAGGGGCCAGGGTTCCAGCAGCTGGGTATGGATTCTGCTAGAACTGTGTTCTGCAAGCGTGGGCACACAGGGACCAGGGTGCCAGCAGCTGGGTATGGATTCTGCAAGAACTGTGTTTTGCAAGCGTGGGCACACTGGGTGCCAGCAGCTGGTTATGGATTCTGCTAGAACTGTGTTCTGCAAGCGTGGGCACATAGGGACCAGGGTGCCAGCAGCTGGGTATGGATTCTAATAGAACTGTGTTCTGCAAGCGTGGGCACACAGGGACCAGGGTGCCAGCAGCTGGCTATGGATTCTGCTAGAACTGTGTTCTGCGAGCTTGGGCACACAGGGTACCAGCAGCTGGGTATGGATTCTGCTAGAACTGTGTTTTGCAAGCGTGGGCACACAGGGACCAGGGTGCCAGCAGCTGGGTATGGATTCTGCTAGAACTGTGTTCTGCAAGCGTGGGCACACAGGTACCAGGGTGCCAGCAGCTAGGTATGGATCCTGCTAGAACTGTGTTCTGCAAGCATGGGCACACAGGGGACAGGGTGCCAGCAGCTGAGTATGGATTCTGCTAGAACTGTGTTCTGCAAGCATGGGCACACAGGGTGCCTCTCAGCCGGGTATGGATTCTGCTAGAACTGTGTTCTGCAAGCGGGGGCACACAGGGGCCAGGGTGCCAGCAGCTGGGTATGGATTCTGCTACAACTGGGTTCTGCAAGCGTGGGCACACAGGGACCAGGGTGCCAGCAGCTGGGTATGGATTCTGCAAGAACTGTGTTCTGCAAGCATGGGCACACAGGGACCAGGGTGCCAGCAGATGGGTATGGATTCTGCTAGAACTGTGTTCTGCAAGCGTGGGCACACAAGGTGCCAGCAGCTGGCTATGGATTGTGCTAGAACTGTGTTCTGCAAGCGTGGGCACACATGGACCAGGGTGCCAGCAGCTGGGTATGGATTCTGCTAGAACTGTGTTCTGCAAGCTTGGACACACAGGGACCAGGGTGCCAGCAGCTGGGTATGGATTCTGCTAGAACTGAGTTCTGCAAGCATGGGCACACAGGGGCCAGGGTGCCAGCAGCCGGGTATGGATTCTGCTCGAACTGTGTTCTGCAAGCGTGGGTACACAGAGTGCCAGAAGCTGGGTATGGATTCTGCTAGAACTGTGTTTTGCAAGCGTGGGAACACAGGGTGCAAGCAGCTAGGTATGGATTCTGCTAGAACTGTGTTCTGCAAGCGTGGGCACACAGGGTGCCAGTAGCTGGGTATGGATTCAGCTAGAACTGTGTTCTGCAAGTGTGGGTACCCAGGGTGCCAGCAGCTGGGAATGGATTCTGCTAGAACTGTGTTCTGCAAGTGTGGGCACAGAGGGACCAGGGTGCCAGCAGCTGGGTATGGATTCTGCTAGAACTGTGTTCTGCAAGCATTGGCACACAGGGACCATGGTGCCAGCAGCTGGGTATGGATTCTGCTATAACTGAGTTCTGCAAGCGTGGGCACACAGGGACCAGGGTGCTAGCTGCTGGGTATGGATTGTGCTAGAACTGTGTTCTGCAAGCAGGGGCACACAGGGACCAGGGTGCCAGCAGCTGGGTATGGATTCTGCTAGAACTTTGTTCTGCAAGCGTGGGCACACAGGGGCCAGGGTGGCAGCAGCCAGGTATGTCTTCTGCTATAACTGTGTTCTGCAAGCGTGGGCACACAGGGTGCCAGCAGCTGGCTATGGATTCTGCTAGAACTGTGTTCAGCAGGCGTGGGCACACATGGACCAGAGTTCCAGCAGCTGGTTATGGATTCTGCTAGAACTGTGTTCTGCAAGCTTGGGCACACAGGGACCAGGGTGCCAGCAGCTGGGTATGGGTTCTGCTACAACTGTGTTCTGCAAGCTTGGGCACACAGGGCCAGGGTGCCAGCAGCGGGTATGGATTCTGCTAGATCGGTGTTCTGCAAGCGTGGGCACACAGAGACCAGGGTGCCAGCAGCTGGGTATGGATTCTGCTAGAACTGTGTTCTGCAAACGTGGGCACACAGGGTGCCAGCAGCCGTGCATGGATTCAGCTAGAACTGTGTTCTGCAAGCGTGGGCACACAGGGACCAGGGTGCCAGCAGCTGGGTATGGATTCTGCAAGAACTGTGTTTTGCAAGCTTGGGCACACTGGGTGCCAGCAGCTGGCTATGGATTCTGCTAGAACTGTGTTCTGCAAGTGTGGGCACACATGGACCAGGGTGCCAGCAGCTGGGTATGGATTCTGCTAGAACTGTGTTCTGCAAGCATGGGCACACAGGGTGCCTCTCAGCCGGGTATGGATTCTGCTAGAACTGTGTTCTGCAAGCGTGGGCACACAGGGGCCAGGGTGCCAGCAGCTGGGTATGGATTCTACCAGAACTGGGTTCTGCAAGCGTGGGCACACAGGGACCAGGGTGCCAGCAGCTGGGTATGGATTCTGCAAGAACTGTGTTCTGCAAGCATGGGCACACAGGGACCAGGGTGCCAGCAGACGGGTATGGATTCTGCTAGAACTGAGTTCTGCAAGCGTGGGCACACAGGGGCCAGGGTGCCAGCAGCCGGGTATGGATTCTGCTAGAACTGTGTTCTGCAAGCGTGGGCACACAGAGTGCCAGAAGCTGGGTATGGATTCTGCTAGAACTGTGTTCTGCAAGCGTGGGAACACAGGGTGCCAGCAGCTAGGTGTGGATTCTAATAGAACTGTGTTCTGCAAGCGTGGGCACACAGGGTGCTAGCAGCTGGGTATGGATTCAGCTAGAACTGTGTTCTGCAAGTGTGGGTACCCAGGGTGCCAGCAGCTGGGAATGGATTCTGCTAGAACTGTGTTCTGCAAGTGTGGGCACAGAGGGACCAGGGTGCCAGCAGCTGGGTATGGATTCTGCTAGAACTGTGTTCTGCAAGCGTTGGCACACAGGGACCATGGTGCCAGCAGCTGGGTATGGATTCTGCTATAACTGTGTTCTGCAAGCGTGGGCACACAGGGACCAGGGTGCTAGCAGCTGGGTATGGATTGTGCTAGAACTGTGTTCTGCAAGCATGGGCACACAGGGACCAGGGTGCCAGCAGCTGGGTATGGATTCTGCTAGAACTTTGTTCTGCAAGCGTGGGCACACAGGGGCCAGGGTGGCATCAGCCGGGTATGTCTTCTGCTATAACTGTGTTCTGCAAGCGTGGGCACACAGGGTGCCAGCAGCTGGCTATGGATTCTGCTAGAACTGTGTTCTGCAAGCGTGGGCACACATGGACCAGGGTTCCAGCAGCTGGTTATGGATTCTGCTAGAACTGTGTTCTGCAAGCTTGGGCACACAGGGACCAGGGTGCCAGCAGCTGGGTATGGATTCTGCTACAACTGTGTTCTGCAAGCGTGGGCACACAGGGCCAGGGTGCCAGCAGCCGGGTATGGATTTTGCTAGATCGGTGTTCTGCAAGCGTGGGCACACAGGGACCAGGGTACCAGCAGCTGGGTATGGATTCTGCAAGAACTGTGTTCTGCAAGCATGGGCACACAGGGACCAGTGTGCCAGCAGCTGGCTATGGATTGTGCTAGAACTGTGTTCTGCAAGCTTGGGCACACAGGGACCAGGGTGCCAGCAGCTGGGTATGGATTCTGCTAGAACTGAGTTCTGCAAGCGTGGGCACACAGGGGCCAGGGTGCCAGCAGCCGGGTATGGATTCTGCTAGAACTGTGTTCTGCAAGCGTGGGCACACAGAGTGCCAGAAGCTGGGTATGGATTCTGCTAGAACTGTGTTCTGCAAGCGTGGGAACACAGGGTGCCAGCAGCTAGGTATGGATTCTGCTAGAACTGTGTTCTGCAAGCGTGGGCACACAGGGTGCCAGCAGCTGGGTATGGATTCAGCTAGAACTGTGTTCTGCAAGTGTGGGTACCCAGGGTGCCAGCAGCTGGGAATGGATTCTGCTAGAACTGTGTTCTGCAAGTGTGGGCACAGAGGGACCAGGGTGCCAGCAGCTGGGTATGGATTCTGCTAGAACTGTGTTCTGCAAGCGTGGGTACACAGGGGCCAGGGTGCCATCAGCCGGGTATGGATTCTACCAGAACTGGGTTCTGCAAGCGTGGGCACACAGGGACCAGGGTGCCAGCAGCTGGGTATGGATTCTGCAAGAACTGTGTTCTGCAAGCATGGGCACACAGGGACCAGGGTGCCAGCAGACGGGTATGGATTCTGCTAGAACTGAGTTCTGCAAGCGTGGGCACACAGGGGCCAGGGTGCCAGCAGCCGGGTATGGATTCTGCTAGAACTGTGTTCTGCAAGCGTGGGCACACAGAGTGCCAGAAGCTGGGTATGGATTCTGCTAGAACTGTGTTCTGCAAGCGTGGGAACACAGGGTGCCAGCAGCTAGGTGTGGATTCTAATAGAACTGTGTTCTGCAAGCGTGGGCACACAGGGTGCTAGCAGCTGGGTATGGATTCAGCTAGAACTGTGTTCTGCAAGTGTGGGTACCCAGGGTGCCAGCAGCTGGGAATGGATTCTGCTAGAACTGTGTTCTGCAAGTGTGGGCACAGAGGGACCAGGGTGCCAGCAGCTGGGTATGGATTCTGCTAGAACTGTGTTCTGCAAGCGTTGGCACACAGGGACCATGGTGCCAGCAGCTGGGTATGGATTCTGCTATAACTGTGTTCTGCAAGCGTGGGCACACAGGGACCAGGGTGCTAGCAGCTGGGTATGGATTGTGCTAGAACTGTGTTCTGCAAGCATGGGCACACAGGGACCAGGGTGCCAGCAGCTGGGTATGGATTCTGCTAGAACTTTGTTCTGCAAGCGTGGGCACACAGGGGCCAGGGTGGCATCAGCCGGGTATGTCTTCTGCTATAACTGTGTTCTGCAAGCGTGGGCACACAGGGTGCCAGCAGCTGGCTATGGATTCTGCTAGAACTGTGTTCTGCAAGCGTGGGCACACATGGACCAGGGTTCCAGCAGCTGGTTATGGATTCTGCTAGAACTGTGTTCTGCAAGCTTGGGCACACAGGGACCAGGGTGCCAGCAGCTGGGTATGGATTCTGCTACAACTGTGTTCTGCAAACGTGGGCACACAGGGCCAGGGTGCCAGCAGCCGGGTATGGATTTTGCTAGATCGGTGTTCTGCAAGCGTGGGCACACAGGGACCAGGGTACCAGCAGCTGGGTATGGATTCTGCAAGAACTGTGTTCTGCAAGCATGGGCACACAGGGACCAGTGTGCCAGCAGCTGGCTATGGATTGTGCTAGAACTGTGTTCTGCAAGCTTGGGCACACAGGGACCAGGGTGCCAGCAGCTGGGTATGGATTCTGCTAGAACTGAGTTCTGCAAGCGTGGGCACACAGGGGCCAGGGTGCCAGCAGCCGGGTATGGATTCTGCTAGAACTGTGTTCTGCAAGCGTGGGCACACAGAGTGCCAGAAGCTGGGTATGGATTCTGCTAGAACTGTGTTCTGCAAGCGTGGGAACACAGGGTGCCAGCAGCTAGGTATGGATTCTGCTAGAACTGTGTTCTGCAAGCGTGGGCACACAGGGTGCCAGCAGCTGGGTATGGATTCAGCTAGAACTGTGTTCTGCAAGTGTGGGTACCCAGGGTGCCAGCAGCTGGGAATGGATTCTGCTAGAACTGTGTTCTGCAAGTGTGGGTACAGAGGGACCAGGGTGCCAGCAGCTGGGTATGGATTCTGCTAGAACTGTGTTCTGCAAGCGTTGGCACACAGGGACCATGGTGCAAGCAGCTGGGTATGGATTCTGCTATAACTGTGTTCTGCAAGCGTGGGCACACAGGGGCCAGGGTGGCATCAGCCGGGTATGTCCTCTGCTATAACTGTGTTCTGCAAGCGTGGGCACACAGGGTGCCAGCAGCTGGCTATGGATTCTGCTAGAACTGTGTTCTGCAAGCGTAGGCACACATGGACCAGGGTTCCAGCAGCTGGTTATGGATTCTGCTAGAACTGTGTTCTGCAAGCTTGGGCACACAGGGACCAGGGTGCCAGCAGCTGGGTATGGATTCTGCTACAACTGTGTTCTGCAAGCGTGGGCACACAGGGCCAGGGTGCCAGCAGCCGGGTATGGATTCTGCTAGATCAGTGTTCTGCAAGCGTGGGCACACAGGGACCAGGGTGCCAGCAGCTGGGTATGGATTCTGCTAGAACTGTGTTCTGCAAACGTGGGCACACAGGGTGCCAGCAGCCGGGTATGGATTCTACTAGAACTGTGTTCTGCAAGCGTGGGCACACAGGGGCCAGGGTTCCAGCAGCTGGGTATGGATTCTGCTAGAACTGTGTTCTGCAAGTGTGGGCACAGAGGGACCAGGGTGCCAGCAGCTTGGTATGGATTCTGCTAGAACTGTGTTCTGCAAGCGTTGGCACACAGGGACCATGGTGCCAGCAGCTGGGTATGGATTCTGCTATAACTGTGTTCTGCAAGCGTGGGCACACAGGGACCAGGGTGCTAGCAGCTGGGTATGGATTGTGCTAGAACTGTGTTCTGCAAGCATGAGCACACAGGGACCAGGGTGCCAGCAGCTGGGTATGGATTCTGCTAGAACTTTGTTCTGCATGCGTGGGCACACAGGGGCCAGGGTGGCATCAGCCGGGTATGTCTTCTGCTATAACTGTGTTCTGCAAGCGTGGGCACACAGGGTGCCAGCAGCTGGCTATGGATTCTGCTAGAACTGTGTTCTGCAAGCGTGGGCACACATGGACCAGGGTTCCAGCAGCTGGTTATGGATTCTGCTAGAACTGTGTTCTGCAAGCTTGGGCACACAGGGACCAGGGTGCCAGCAGCTGGGTATGGATTCTGCTACAACTGTGTTCTCCAAGCGTGGGCACACAGGGCCAGGGTGCCAGCAGCTGGGTATGGATTCTGCTAGATCGGTGTTCTGCAAGCGTGGGCACACAGGGGCCAGGGTGCCAGCAGCTGGGTATGGATTCTGCTACAACTGGGTTCTGCAAGCGTGGGCACACAGGGACCAGGGTGCCAGCAGCTGGGTATGGATTCTGCAAGAACTGTGTTCTGCAAGCATGGGCACACAGGGACCAGGGTGCCAGCAGACGGGTATGGATTCTGCTAGAACTGTGTTCTGCAAGCGTGGGCACACAAGGTGCCAGCAGCTGGCTATGGATTGTGCTAGAACTGTGTTCTGCAAGCGTGGGCACACATGGACCAGGGTGCCAGCAGCTGGGTATGGATTCTGCTAGGACTGTGTTCTGCAAACGTGGGCACACAGGGTGCCAGCAGCCGGGTTTGGATTCAGCTAGAACTGTGTTCTGCAAGCGTGGGCACACAGGGGCCAGGGTTCCAGCAGCTGGGTATGGATTCTGCTAGAACTGTGTTCTACAAGCGTGGGCACACAGGGACCAGGGTGCCAGCAGCTGGGTATGGATTCTGCAAGAACTGTGTTTTGCAAGCGTGGGCACACTGGGTGCCAGCAGCTGGGTATGGATTCTGCTAGAACTGTGTTCTGCAAGCATGGGCACACAGGGTGCCTCTCAGCCGGGTATGGATTCTGCTAGACCTGTGTTCTGCAAGCGTGGGCACTCAGGGGCCAGGGTGCCAGCAGCTGGGTATGGATTCTGCTAGAACTGGGTTCTGCAAGCGTGGGCACACAGGGACCAGGGTACCAACAGCTGGGTATGGATTCTGCAAGAACTGTGTTCTGCAAGCATGGGCACACAGGGACCAGTGTGCCAGCAGACGGGTATGGATTCTGCTAGAACTGTGTTCTGCAAGCGTGGGCACACAAGGTGCCAGCAGCTGGCTATGGATTGTGCTAGAACTGTGTTCTGCAAGTGTGGGCACACATGGACCAGGGTGCCAGCAGCTGGGTATGGATTCTGCTAGGACTGTGTTCTGCAAGCTTGGGCACACAGGGACCAGGGTGCCAGCAGCTGGGTATGGATTCTGCTAGAACTGAGTTCTGCAAGCGTGGGCACACAGGGGCCAGGGTGCCAGCAGCCGGGTATGGATTCTGCTAGAACTGTGTTCTGCAAGCGTGGGCACACAGAGTGCCAGAAGCTGGGTATGGATTCTGCTAGAACTGTGTTCTGCAAGCGTGGGAACACAGGGTGCCAGCAGCTAGGTATGGATTCTGCTAGAACTGTGTTCTGCAAGCGTGGGCACACAGGGTGCCAGCAGCTGGGTATGGATTCAGCTAGAACTGTGTTCTGCAAGTGTGGGTACCCAGGGTGCCAGCAGCTGGGAATGGATTCTGCTAGAACTGTGTTCTGCAAGTGTGGGCACAGAGGGACCAGGGTGCCAGCAGCTGGGTATGGATTCTGCTAGAACTGTGTTCTGCAAGCGTTGGCACACAGGGACCATGGTGCAAGCAGCTGGGTATGGATTCTGCTATAACTGTGTTCTGCAAGCGTGGGCACACAGGGACCAGGGTGCTAGCAGCTGGGTATGGATTGTGCTAGAACTGTGTTCTGCAAGCATGGGCACACAGGGACCAGGGTGCCAGCAGCTGGGTATGGATTCTGCTAGAACTTTGTTCTGCAAGCGTGGGCACACAGGGGCCAGGGTGGCATCAGCCGGGTATGTCCTCTGCTATAACTGTGTTCTGCAAGCGTGGGCACACAGGGTGCCAGCAGCTGGCTATGGATTCTGCTAGAACTGTGTTCTGCAAGCGTAGGCACACATGGACCAGGGTTCCAGCAGCTGGTTATGGATTCTGCTAGAACTGTGTTCTGCAAGCTTGGGCACACAGGGACCAGGGTGCCAGCAGCTGGGTATGGATTCTGCTACAACTGTGTTCTGCAAGCGTGGGCACACAGGGCCAGGGTGCCAGCAGCCGGGTATGGATTCTGCTAGATCAGTGTTCTGCAAGCGTGGGCACACAGGGACCAGGGTGCCAGCAGCTGGGTATGGATTCTGCTAGAACTGTGTTCTGCAAACGTGGGCACACAGGGTGCCAGCAGCCGGGTATGGATTCTGCTAGAACTGTGTTCTGCAAGCGTGGGCACACAGGGGCCAGGGTTCCAGCAGCTGGGTATGGATTCTGCTAGAACTGTGTTCTGCAAGCGTGGGCACACAGGGACCAGGGTGCCAGCAGCTGGGTATGGATTCTGCAAGAACTGTGTTTTGCAAGCGTGGGCACACTGAGTGCCAGCAGCTGGTTATGGATTCTGCTAGAACTGTGTTCTGCAAGCGTGGGCACATAGGGACCAGGGTGCCAGCAGCTGGGTATGGATTCTGATAGAACTGTGTTCTGCAAGCGTGGGCACACAGGGACCAGGGTGCCAGCAGCTGGCTATGGATTCTGCTAGAACTGTGTTCTGCGAGCTTGGGCACACAGGGTACCAGCAGCTGGGTATGGATTCTGCTAGAACTGTGTTTTGCAAGCGTGGGCACACAGGGACCAGGGTGCCAGCAGCTGGGTATGGATTCTGCTAGAACTGTGTTCTGCAAGCGTGGGCACACAGGTACCAGGGTGCCAGCAGCTAGGTATGGATTCTGCTAGAACTGTGTTCTGCAAGCGTGGGCACACAGGGGACAGGGTGCCAGCAGCCGGGTATGGATTCTGCTATAACTGTGTTCTGCAAGGGTGGGCACACAGGGACCAGGGTGCCAGCAGCTGAGTATGGATTCTGCTAGAACTGTGTTCTGCAAGCATGGGCACACGGGGTGCCTCTCAGCCGGGTATGGATTCTGCTAGAACTGTGTTCTGCAAGTGTGGGCACACAATGGCCAGGGTGCCAGCAGCTGGGTATGGATTCTGCTACAACTGTGTTCTGCAAGCGTGGGCACACAGGGGCCAGGGTTCCAGCAGCTGGGTATGGATTCTGCTAGAACTGTGTTCTGCAAGCGTGGGCACACAGGGACCAGGGTGCCAGCAGCTGGGTATGGATTCTGCAAGAACTGTGTTTTGCAAGCGTGGGCACACTGGGTGCCAGCAGCTGGCTATGGATTCTGCTATAACTGTGTTCTGCAAGTGTGGGCACACATGGACCAGGGTGCCAGCAGCTGGGTATGGATTCTGCTAGAACTGTGTTCTGCAAGCATGGGCACACAGGGTGCCTCTCAGCCGGGTATGGATTCTGCTAGACCTGTGTTCTGCAAGCGTGGGCACTCAGGGGCCAGGGTGCCAGCAGCTGGGTATGGATTCTGCTAGAACTGGGTTCTGCAAGCGTGGGCACACAGGGACCAGGGTACCAGCAGCTGGGTATGGATTCTGCAAGAACTGTGTTCTGCAAGCATGGGCACACAGGGACCAGTGTGCCAGCAGCTGGCTATGGATTGTGCTAGAACTGTGTTCTGCAAGCTTGGGCACACAGGGACCAGGGTGCCAGCAGCTGGGTATGGATTCTGCTAGAACTGAGTTCTGCAAGCGTGGGCACACAGGGGCCAGGGTGCCAGCAGCCGGGTATGGATTCTGCTAGAACTGTGTTCTGCAAGCGTGGGCACACAGAGTGCCAGAAGCTGGGTATGGATTCTGCTAGAACTGTGTTCTGCAAGCGTGGGAACACAGGGTGCCAGCAGCTAGGTATGGATTCTGCTAGAACTTTGTTCTGCAAGCGTGGGCACACAGGGTGCCAGCAGCTGGGTATGGATTCAGCTAGAACTGTGTTCTGCAAGTGTGGGTACCCAGGGTGCCAGCAGCTGGGAATGGATTCTGCTAGAACTGTGTTCTGCAAGTGTGGGCACAGAGGGACCAGGGTGCCAGCAGCTGGGTATGGATTCTGCTAGAACTGTGTTCTGCAAGCGTTGGCACACAGGGACCATGGTGCCAGCAGCTGGGTATGGATTCTGCTATAACTGTGTTCTGCAAGCGTGGGCACACAGGGACCAGGGTGCTAGCAGCTGGGTATGGATTGTGCTAGAACTGTGTTCTGCAAGCATGGGCACACAGGGACCAGGGTGCCAGCAGCTGGGTATGGATTCTGCTAGAACTTTGTTCTGCAAGCGTGGGCACACAGGGGCCAGGGTGGCATCAGCCGGGTATGTCTTCTGCTATAACTGTGTTCTGCAAGCGTGGGCACACAGGGTGCCAGCAGCTGGCTATGGATTCTGCTAGAACTGTGTTCTGCAAGCGTGGGCACACATGGACCAGGGTTCCAGCAGCTGGTTATGGATTCTGCTAGAACTGTGTTCTGCAAGCTTGGGCACACAGGGACCAGAGTGCCAGCAGCTGGGTATGGATTCTGCTACAACTGTGTTCTGCAAGCGTGGGCACACAGGGCCAGGGTGCCAGCAGCCGGGTATGGATTCTGCTAGATCAGTGTTCTGCAAGCGTGGGCACACAGGGACCAGGGTGCCAGCAGCTGGGTATGGATTCTGCTAGAACTGTGTTCTGCAAACGTGGGCACACAGGGTGCCAGCAGCCGGGTATGGATTCTGCTAGAACTGTGTTCTGCAAGCGTGGGCACACAGGGGCCAGGGTTCCAGCAGCTGGGTATGGATTCTGCTAGAACTGTGTTCTGCAAGCGTGGGCACACAGGGACCAGGGTGCCAGCAGCTGGGTATGGATTCTGCAAGAACTGTGTTCTGCAAGCGTGGGCACACTGGGTGCCAGCAGCTGGTTATGGATTCTGCTAGAACTGTGTTCTGCAAGCGTGGGCACATAGGGACCAGGGTGCCAGCAGCTGGGTATGGATTCTAATAGAACTGTGTTCTGCAAGCGTGGGCACACAGGGACCAGGGTGCCAGCAGCTGGCTATGGATTCTGCTAGAACTGTGTTCTGCGAGCTTGGGCACACAGGGTACCAGCAGCTGGGTATGGATTCTGCTAGAACTGTGTTTTGCAAGCGTGGGCACACAGGGACCAGGGTGCCAGCAGCTGGGTATGGATTCTGCTAGAACTGTGTTCTGCAAGCGTGGGCACACAGGTACCAGGGTGCCAGCAGCTAGGTATGGATCCTGCTAGAACTGTGTTCTGCAAGCATGGGCACACAGGGGACAGGGTGCCAGCAGCTGAGTATGGATTCTGCTAGAACTGTGTTCTGCAAGCATGGGCACACAGGGTGCCTCTCAGCCGGGTATGGATTCTGCTAGAACTGTGTTCTGCAAGCGTGGGCACACAGGGGCCAGGGTGCCAGCAGCTGGGTATGGATTCTGCTACAACTGGGTTCTGCAAGCGTGGGCACACAGGGACCAGGGTGCCAGCAGCTGGGTATGGATTCTGCAAGAACTGTGTTCTGCAAGCATGGGCACACAGGGACCAGGGTGCCAGCAGATGGGTATGGATTCTGCTAGAACTGTGTTCTGCAAGCGTGGGCACACAAGGTGCCAGCAGCTGGCTATGGATTGTGCTAGAACTGTGTTCTGCAAGCGTGGGCACACATGGACCAGGGTGCCAGCAGCTGGGTATGGATTCTGCTAGAACTGTGTTCTGCAAGCTTGGACACACAGGGACCAGGGTGCCAGCAGCTGGGTATGGATTCTGCTAGAACTGAGTTCTGCAAGCATGGGCACACAGGGGCCAGGGTGCCAGCAGCCGGGTATGGATTCTGCTCGAACTGTGTTCTGCAAGCGTGGGTACACAGAGTGCCAGAAGCTGGGTATGGATTCTGCTAGAACTGTGTTTTGCAAGCGTGGGAACACAGGGTGCAAGCAGCTAGGTATGGATTCTGCTAGAACTGTGTTCTGCAAGCGTGGGCACACAGGGTGCCAGTAGCTGGGTATGGATTCAGCTAGAACTGTGTTCTGCAAGTGTGGGTACCCAGGGTGCCAGCAGCTGGGAATGGATTCTGCTAGAACTGTGTTCTGCAAGTGTGGGCACAGAGGGACCAGGGTGCCAGCAGCTGGGTATGGATTCTGCTAGAACTGTGTTCTGCAAGCGTTGGCACACAGGGACCATGGTGCCAGCAGCTGGGTATGGATTCTGCTATAACTGAGTTCTGCAAGCGTGGGCACACAGGGACCAGGGTGCTAGCTGCTGGGTATGGATTGTGCTAGAACTGTGTTCTGCAAGCATGGGCACACAGGGACCAGGGTGCCAGCAGCTGGGTATGGATTCTGCTAGAACTTTGTTCTGCAAGCATGGGCACACAGGGGCCAGGGTGGCAGCAGCCAGGTATGTCTTCTGCTATAACTGTGTTCTGCAAGCGTGGGCACACAGGGTGCCAGCAGCTGGCTATGGATTCTGCTAGAACTGTGTTCTGCAGGCGTGGGCACACATGGACCAGAGTTCCAGCAGCTGGTTATGGATTCTGCTAGAACTGTGTTCTGCAAGCTTGGGCACACAGGGACCAGGGTGCCAGCAGCTGGGTATGGGTTCTGCTACAACTGTGTTCTGCAAGCTTGGGCACACAGGGCCAGGGTGCCAGCAGCGGGTATGGATTCTGCTAGATCGGTGTTCTGCAAGCGTGGGCACACAGAGACCAGGGTGCCAGCAGCTGGGTATGGATTCTGCTAGAACTGTGTTCTGCAAACGTGGGCACACAGGGTGCCAGCAGCCGTGCATGGATTCAGCTAGAACTGTGTTCTGCAAGCGTGGGCACACAGGGACCAGGGTGCCAGCAGCTGGGTATGGATTCTGCAAGAACTGTGTTTTGCAAGCTTGGGCACACTGGGTGCCAGCAGCTGGCTATGGATTCTGCTAGAACTGTGTTCTGCAAGTGTGGGCACACATGGACCAGGGTGCCAGCAGCTGGGTATGGATTCTGCTAGAACTGTGTTCTGCAAGCATGGGCACACAGGGTGCCTCTCAGCCGGGTATGGATTCTGCTAGAACTGTGTTCTGCAAGCGTGGGCACACAGGGGCCAGGGTGCCAGCAGCTGGGTATGGATTCTACCAGAACTGGGTTCTGCAAGCGTGGGCACACAGGGACCAGGGTGCCAGCAGCTGGGTATGGATTCTGCAAGAACTGTGTTCTGCAAGCATGGGCACACAGGGACCAGGGTGCCAGCAGACGGGTATGGATTCTGCTAGAACTGAGTTCTGCAAGCGTGGGCACACAGGGGCCAGGGTGCCAGCAGCCGGGTATGGATTCTGCTAGAACTGTGTTCTGCAAGCGTGGGCACACAGAGTGCCAGAAGCTGGGTATGGATTCTGCTAGAACTGTGTTCTGCAAGCGTGGGAACACAGGGTGCCAGCAGCTAGGTGTGGATTCTAATAGAACTGTGTTCTGCAAGCGTGGGCACACAGGGTGCTAGCAGCTGGGTATGGATTCAGCTAGAACTGTGTTCTGCAAGTGTGGGTACCCAGGGTGCCAGCAGCTGGGAATGGATTCTGCTAGAACTGTGTTCTGCAAGTGTGGGCACAGAGGGACCAGGGTGCCAGCAGCTGGGTATGGATTCTGCTAGAACTGTGTTCTGCAAGCGTGGGCACACAGGGACCAGGGTGCTAGCAGCTGGGTATGGATTGTGCTAGAACTGTGTTCTGCAAGCATGGGCACACAGGGACCAGGGTGCCAGCAGCTGGGTATGGATTCTGCTAGAACTTTGTTCTGCAAGCGTGGGCACACAGGGGCCAGGGTGGCATCAGCCGGGTATGTCTTCTGCTATAACTGTGTTCTGCAAGCGTGGGCACACAGGGTGCCAGCAGCTGGCTATGGATTCTGCTAGAACTGTGTTCTGCAAGCGTGGGCACACATGGACCAGGGTTCCAGCAGCTGGTTATGGATTCTGCTAGAACTGTGTTCTGCAAGCTTGGGCACACAGGGACCAGGGTGCCAGCAGCTGGGTATGGATTCTGCTACAACTGTGTTCTGCAAGCGTGGGCACACAGGGCCAGGGTGCCAGAAACCGGGTATGGATTTTGCTAGATCGGTGTTCTGCAAGCGTGGGCACACAGGGACCAGGGTACCAGCAGCTGGGTATGGATTCTGCAAGAACTGTGTTCTGCAAGCATGGGCACACAGGGACCAGTGTGCCAGCAGCTGGCTATGGATTGTGCTAGAACTGTGTTCTGCAAGCTTGGGCACACAGGGACCAGGGTGCCAGCAGCTGGGTATGGATTCTGCTAGAACTGAGTTCTGCAAGCGTGGGCACACAGGGGCCAGGGTGCCAGCAGCCGGGTATGGATTCTGCTAGAACTGTGTTCTGCAAGCGTGGGCACACAGAGTGCCAGAAGCTGGGTATGGATTCTGCTAGAACTGTGTTCTGCAAGCGTGGGAACACAGGGTGCCAGCAGCTATGTATGGATTCTGCTAGAACTGTGTTCTGCAAGCGTGGGCACACAGGGTGCCAGCAGCTGGGTATGGATTCAGCTAGAACTGTGTTCTGCAAGTGTGGGTACCCAGGGTGCCAGCAGCTGGGAATGGATTCTGCTAGAACTGTGTTCTGCAAGTGTGGGCACAGAGGGACCAGGGTGCCAGCAGCTGGGTATGGATTCTGCTAGAACTGTGTTCTGCAAGCGTTGGCACACAGGGACCATGGTGCCAGCAGCTGGGTATGGATTCTGCTATAACTGTGTTCTGCAAGCGTGGGCACACAGGGACCAGGGTGCTTACAGCTGGGTATGGATTGTGCTAGAACTGTGTTCTGCAAGCATGGGCACACAGGGACCAGGGTGCCAGCAGCTGGGTATGGATTCTGCTAGAACTTTGTTCTGCAAGCGTGGGCACACAGGGGCCAGGGTGGCATCAGCCGGGTATGTCTTCTGCTATAACTGTGTTCTGCAAGCGTGGGCACACAGGGTGCCAGCAGCTGGCTATGGATTCTGCTAGAACTGTTTTCTGCAAGCGTGGGCACACATGGACCAGGGTTCCAGCAGCTGGTTATGGATTCTGCTAGAACTGTGTTCTGCAAGCTTGGGCACACAGGGACCAGAGTGCCAGCAGCTGGGTATGGATTCTGCTACAACTGTGTTCTGCAAGCGTGGGCACACAGGGCCAGGGTGCCAGCAGCCGGGTATGGATTCTGCTAGATCAGTGTTCTGCAAGCGTGGGCACACAGGGACCAGGGTGCCAGCAGCTGGGTATGGATTCTGCTAGAACTGTGTTCTGCAAACGTGGGCACACAGGGTGCCAGCAGCCGGGTATGGATTCTGCTAGAACTGTGTTCTGCAAGCGTGGGCAAACAGGGGCCAGGGTTCCAGCAGCTGGGTATGGATTCTGCTAGAACTGTGTTCTGCAAGCGTGGGCACACAGGGACCCGGGTGCCAGCAGCTGGGTATGGATTCTGCAAGAACTGTGTTTTGCAAGCGTGGGCACACTGGGTGCCAGCAGCTGGCTATGGATTGTGCTAGAACTGTGTTCTGCAAGTGTGGGCACACATGGACCAGGGTGCCAGCAGCTGGGTATGGATTCTGCTAGGACTGTGTTCTGCAAGCTTGGGCACACAGGGACCAGGGTGCCAGCAGCTGGGTATGGATTCTGCTAGAACTGAGTTCTGCAAGCGTGGGCACACAGGGGCCAGGGTGCCAGCAGCCGGGTATGGATTCTGCTAGAACTGTGTTCTGCAAGCGTGGGCACACAGAGTGCCAGAAGCTGGGTATGGATTCTGCTAGAACTGTGTTCTGCAAGCGTGGGAACACAGGGTGCCAGCAGCTAGGTATGGATTCTGCTAGAACTGTGTTCTGCAAGCGTGGGCACACAGGGTGCCAGCAGCTGGGTATGGATTCAGCTAGAACTGTGTTCTGCAAGTGTGGGTACCCAGGGTGCCAGCAGCTGGGAATGGATTCTGCTAGAACTGTGTTCTGCAAGTGTGGGCACAGAGGGACCAGGGTGCCAGCAGCTGGGTATGGATTCTGCTAGAACTGTGTTCTGCAAGCGTTGGCACACAGGGACCATGGTGCAAGCAGCTGGGTATGGATTCTGCTATAACTGTGTTCTGCAAGCGTGGGCACACAGGGACCAGGGTGCTAGCAGCTGGGTATGGATTGTGCTAGAACTGTGTTCTGCAAGCATGGGCACACAGGGACCAGGGTGCCAGCAGCTGGGTATGGATTCTGCTAGAACTTTGTTCTGCAAGCGTGGGCACACAGGGGCCAGGGTGGCATCAGCCGGGTATGTCCTCTGCTATAACTGTGTTCTGCAAGCGTGGGCACACAGGGTGCCAGCAGCTGGCTATGGATTCTGCTAGAACTGTGTTCTGCAAGCGTAGGCACACATGGACCAGGGTTCCAGCAGCTGGTTATGGATTCTGCTAGAACTGTGTTCTGCAAGCTTGGGCACACAGGGACCAGGGTGCCAGCAGCTGGGTATGGATTCTGCTACAACTGTGTTCTGCAAGCGTGGGCACACAGGGCCAGGGTGCCAGCAGCCGGGTATGGATTCTGCTAGATCAGTGTTCTGCAAGCGTGGGCACACAGGGACCAGGGTGCCAGCAGCTGGGTATGGATTCTGCTAGAACTGTGTTCTGCAAACGTGGGCACACAGGGTGCCAGCAGCCGGGTATGGATTCTGCTAGAACTGTGTTCTGCAAGCGTGGGCACACAGGGGCCAGGGTTCCAGCAGCTGGGTATGGATTCTGCTAGAACTGTGTTCTGCAAGCGTGGGCACACAGGGACCAGGGTGCCAGCAGCTGGGTATGGATTCTGCAAGAACTGTGTTTTGCAAGCGTGGGCACACTGAGTGCCAGCAGCTGGTTATGGATTCTGCTAGAACTGTGTTCTGCAAGCGTGGGCACATAGGGACCAGGGTGCCAGCAGCTGGGTATGGATTCTGATAGAACTGTGTTCTGCAAGCGTGGGCACACAGGGACCAGGGTGCCAGCAGCTGGCTATGGATTCTGCTAGAACTGTGTTCTGCGAGCTTGGGCACACAGGGTACCAGCAGCTGGGTATGGATTCTGCTAGAACTGTGTTTTGCAAGCGTGGGCACACAGGGACCAGGGTGCCAGCAGCTGGGTATGGATTCTGCTAGAACTGTGTTCTGCAAGCGTGGGCACACAGGTACCAGGGTGCCAGCAGCTAGGTATGGATTGTGCTAGAACTGTGTTCTGCAAGCGTGGGCACACAGGGGACAGGGTGCCAGCAGCCGGGTATGGATTCTGCTATAACTGTGTTCTGCAAGGGTGGGCACACAGGGACCAGGGTGCCAGCAGCTGAGTATGGATTCTGCTAGAACTGTGTTCTGCAAGCATGGGCACACGGGGTGCCTCTCAGCCGGGTATGGATTCTGCTAGAACTGTGTTCTGCAAGTGTGGGCACACAATGGCCAGGGTGCCAGCAGCTGGGTATGGATTCTGCTACAACTGTGTTCTGCAAGCGTGGGCACACAGGGGCCAGGGTTCCAGCAGCTGGGTATGGATTCTGCTAGAACTGTGTTCTGCAAGCGTGGGCACACAGGGACCAGGGTGCCAGCAGCTGGGTATGGATTCTGCAAGAACTGTGTTTTGCAAGCGTGGGCACACTGGGTGCCAGCAGCTGGCTATGGATTCTGCTATAACTGTGTTCTGCAAGTGTGGGCACACATGGACCAGGGTGCCAGCAGCTGGGTATGGATTCTGCTAGAACTGTGTTCTGCAAGCATGGGCACACAGGGTGCCTCTCAGCCGGGTATGGATTCTGCTAGACCTGTGTTCTGCAAGCGTGGGCACTCAGGGGCCAGGGTGCCAGCAGCTGGGTATGGATTCTGCTAGAACTGGGTTCTGCAAGCGTGGGCACACAGGGACCAGGGTACCAGCAGCTGGGTATGGATTCTGCAAGAACTGTGTTCTGCAAGCATGGGCACACAGGGACCAGTGTGCCAGAAGCTGGCTATGGATTGTGCTAGAACTGTGTTCTGCAAGCTTGGGCACACAGGGACCAGGGTGCCAGCAGCTGGGTATGGATTCTGCTAGAACTGAGTTCTGCAAGCGTGGGCACACAGGGGCCAGGGTGCCAGCAGCCGGGTATGGATTCTGCTAGAACTGTGTTCTGCAAGCGTGGGCACACAGAGTGCCAGAAGCTGGGTATGGATTCTGCTAGAACTGTGTTCTGCAAGCGTGGGAACACAGGGTGCCAGCAGCTAGGTATGGATTCTGCTAGAACTTTGTTCTGCAAGCGTGGGCACACAGGGTGCCAGCAGCTGGGTATGGATTCAGCTAGAACTGTGTTCTGCAAGTGTGGGTACCCAGGGTGCCAGCAGCTGGGAATGGATTCTGCTAGAACTGTGTTCTGCAAGTGTGGGCACAGAGGGACCAGGGTGCCAGCAGCTGGGTATGGATTCTGCTAGAACTGTGTTCTGCAAGCGTTGGCACACAGGGACCATGGTGCCAGCAGCTGGGTATGGATTCTGCTATAACTGTGTTCTGCAAGCGTGGGCACACAGGGACCAGGGTGCTAGCAGCTGGGTATGGATTGTGCTAGAACTGTGTTCTGCAAGCATGGGCACACAGGGACCAGGGTGCCAGCAGCTGGGTATGGATTCTGCTAGAACTTTGTTCTGCAAGCGTGGGCACACAGGGGCCAGGGTGGCATCAGCCGGGTATGTCTTCTGCTATAACTGTGTTCTGCAAGCGTGGGCACACAGGGTGCCAGCAGCTGGCTATGGATTCTGCTAGAACTGTGTTCTGCAAGCGTGGGCACACATGGACCAGGGTTCCAGCAGCTGGTTATGGATTCTGCTAGAACTGTGTTCTGCAAGCTTGGGCACACAGGGACCAGAGTGCCAGCAGCTGGGTATGGATTCTGCTACAACTGTGTTCTGCAAGCGTGGGCACACAGGGCCAGGGTGCCAGCAGCCGGGTATGGATTCTGCTAGATCAGTGTTCTGCAAGCGTGGGCACACAGGGACCAGGGTGCCAGCAGCTGGGTATGGATTCTGCTAGAACTGTGTTCTGCAAACGTGGGCACACAGGGTGCCAGCAGCCGGGTATGGATTCTGCTAGAACTGTGTTCTGCAAGCGTGGGCACACAGGGGCCAGGGTTCCAGCAGCTGGGTATGGATTCTGCTAGAACTGTGTTCTGCAAGCGTGGGCACACAGGGACCAGGGTGCCAGCAGCTGGGTATGGATTCTGCAAGAACTGTGTTCTGCAAGCGTGGGCACACTGGGTGCCAGCAGCTGGTTATGGACTCTGCTAGAACTGTGTTCTGCAAGCGTGGGCACATAGGGACCAGGGTGCCAGCAGCTGGGTATGGATTCTAATAGAACTGTGTTCTGCAAGCGTGGGCACACAGGGACCAGGGTGCCAGCAGCTGGCTATGGATTCTGCTAGAACTGTGTTCTGCGAGCTTGGGCACACAGGGTACCAGCAGCTGGGTATGGATTCTGCTAGAACTGTGTTTTGCAAGCGTGGGCACACAGGGACCAGGGTGCCAGCAGCTGGGTATGGATTCTGCTAGAACTGTGTTCTGCAAGCGTGGGCACACAGGTACCAGGGTGCCAGCAGCTAGGTATGGATCCTGCTAGAATTGTGTTCTGCAAGCATGGGCACTCAGGGGCCAGGGTGCCAGCAGCTGGGTATGGATTCTGCTAGAACTGGGTTCTGCAAGCGTGGGCACACAGGGACCAGGGTACCAGCAGCTGGGTATGGATTCTGCAAGAACTGTGTTCTGCAAGCATGGGCACACAGGGACCAGTGTGCCAGAAGCTGGCTATGGATTGTGCTAGAACTGTGTTCTGCAAGCTTGGGCACACAGGGACCAGGGTGCCAGCAGCTGGGTATGGATTCTGCTAGAACTGAGTTCTGCAAGCGTGGGCACACAGGGGCCAGGGTGCCAGCAGCCGGGTATGGATTCTGCTAGAACTGTGTTCTGCAAGCGTGGGCACACAGAGTGCCAGAAGCTGGGTATGGATTCTGCTAGAACTGTGTTCTGCAAGCGTGGGAACACAGGGTGCCAGCAGCTAGGTATGGATTCTGCTAGAACTTTGTTCTGCAAGCGTGGGCACACAGGGTGCCAGCAGCTGGGTATGGATTCAGCTAGAACTGTGTTCTGCAAGTGTGGGTACCCAGGGTGCCAGCAGCTGGGAATGGATTCTGCTAGAACTGTGTTCTGCAAGTGTGGGCACAGAGGGACCAGGGTGCCAGCAGCTGGGTATGGATTCTGCTAGAACTGTGTTCTGCAAGCGTTGGCACACAGGGACCATGGTGCCAGCAGCTGGGTATGGATTCTGCTATAACTGTGTTCTGCAAGCGTGGGCACACAGGGACCAGGGTGCTAGCAGCTGGGTATGGATTGTGCTAGAACTGTGTTCTGCAAGCATGGGCACACAGGGACCAGGGTGCCAGCAGCTGGGTATGGATTCTGCTAGAACTTTGTTCTGCAAGCGTGGGCACACAGGGGCCAGGGTGGCATCAGCCGGGTATGTCTTCTGCTATAACTGTGTTCTGCAAGCGTGGGCACACAGGGTGCCAGCAGCTGGCTATGGATTCTGCTAGAACTGTGTTCTGCAAGCGTGGGCACACATGGACCAGGGTTCCAGCAGCTGGTTATGGATTCTGCTAGAACTGTGTTCTGCAAGCTTGGGCACACAGGGACCAGAGTGCCAGCAGCTGGGTATGGATTCTGCTACAACTGTGTTCTGCAAGCGTGGGCACACAGGGCCAGGGTGCCAGCAGCCGGGTATGGATTCTGCTAGATCAGTGTTCTGCAAGCGTGGGCACACAGGGACCAGGGTGCCAGCAGCTGGGTATGGATTCTGCTAGAACTGTGTTCTGCAAACGTGGGCACACAGGGTGCCAGCAGCCGGGTATGGATTCTGCTAGAACTGTGTTCTGCAAGCGTGGGCACACAGGGGCCAGGGTTCCAGCAGCTGGGTATGGATTCTGCTAGAACTGTGTTCTGCAAGCGTGGGCACACAGGGACCAGGGTGCCAGCAGCTGGGTATGGATTCTGCAAGAACTGTGTTCTGCAAGCGTGGGCACACTGGGTGCCAGCAGCTGGTTATGGACTCTGCTAGAACTGTGTTCTGCAAGCGTGGGCACATAGGGACCAGGGTGCCAGCAGCTGGGTATGGATTCTAATAGAACTGTGTTCTGCAAGCGTGGGCACACAGGGACCAGGGTGCCAGCAGCTGGCTATGGATTCTGCTAGAACTGTGTTCTGCGAGCTTGGGCACACAGGGTACCAGCAGCTGGGTATGGATTCTGCTAGAACTGTGTTTTGCAAGCGTGGGCACACAGGGACCAGGGTGCCAGCAGCTGGGTATGGATTCTGCTAGAACTGTGTTCTGCAAGCGTGGGCACACAGGTACCAGGGTGCCAGCAGCTAGGTATGGATCCTGCTAGAACTGTGTTCTGCAAGCATGGGCACACAGGGGACAGGGTGCCAGCAGCTGAGTATGGATTCTGCTAGAACTGTGTTCTGCAAGCATGGGCACACAGGGACCAGGGTGCCAGCAGCTGGGTATGGATTCTGCAAGAACTGTGTTCTGCAAGCATGGGCACACAGGGACCAGGGTGCCAGCAGATGGGTATGGATTCTGCTAGAACTGTGTTCTGCAAGCGTGGGCACACAAGGTGCCAGCAGCTGGCTATGGATTGTGCTAGAACTGTGTTCTGCAAGCGTGGGCACACATGGACCAGGGTGCCAGCAGCTGGGTATGGATTCTGCTAGAACTGTGTTCTGCAAGCTTGGACACACAGGGACCAGGGTGCCAGCAGCTGGGTATGGATTCTGCTAGAACTGAGTTCTGCAAGCATGGGCACACAGGGGCCAGGGTGCCAGCAGCTGGGTATGGATTCTGCAAGAACTGTGTTCTGCAAGCATGGGCACACAGGGACCAGGGTGCCAGCAGCTGGGTATGGATTCTGCTACAACTGGGTTCTGCAAGCGTGGGCACACAGGGACCAGGGTGCCAGCAGCTGGGTATGGATTCTGCAAGAACTGTGTTCTGCAAGCATGGGCACACAGGGACCAGGGTGCCAGCAGATGGGTATGGATTCTGCTAGAACTGTGTTCTGCAAGCGTGGGCACACAAGGTGCCAGCAGCTGGCTATGGATTGTGCTAGAACTGTGTTCTGCAAGCGTGGGCACACATGGACCAGGGTGCCAGCAGCTGGGTATGGATTCTGCTAGAACTGTGTTCTGCAAGCTTGGACACACAGGGACCAGGGTGCCAGCAGCTGGGTATGGATTCTGCTAGAACTGAGTTCTGCAAGCATGGGCACACAGGGGCCAGGGTGCCAGCAGCCGGGTATGGATTCTGCTCGAACTGTGTTCTGCAAGCGTGGGTACACAGAGTGCCAGAAGCTGGGTATGGATTCTGCTAGAACTGTGTTTTGCAAGCGTGGGAACACAGGGTGCAAGCAGCTAGGTATGGATTCTGCTAGAACTGTGTTCTGCAAGCGTGGGCACACAGGGTGCCAGTAGCTGGGTATGGATTCAGCTAGAACTGTGTTCTGCAAGTGTGGGTACCCAGGGTGCCAGCAGCTGGGAATGGATTCTGCTAGAACTGTGTTCTGCAAGTGTGGGCACAGAGGGACCAGGGTGCCAGCAGCTGGGTATGGATTCTGCTAGAACTGTGTTCTGCAAGCGTTGGCACACAGGGACCATGGTGCCAGCAGCTGGGTATGGATTCTGCTATAACTGAGTTCTGCAAGCGTGGGCACACAGGGACCAGGGTGCTAGCTGCTGGGTATGGATTGTGCTAGAACTGTGTTCTGCAAGCATGGGCACACAGGGACCAGGGTGCCAGCAGCTGGGTATGGATTCTGCTAGAACTTTGTTCTGCAAGCATGGGCACACAGGGGCCAGGGTGGCAGCAGCCAGGTATGTCTTCTGCTATAACTGTGTTCTGCAAGCGTGGGCACACAGGGTGCCAGCAGCTGGCTATGGATTCTGCTAGAACTGTGTTCTGCAGGCGTGGGCACACATGGACCAGAGTTCCAGCAGCTGGTTATGGATTCTGCTAGAACTGTGTTCTGCAAGCTTGGGCACACAGGGACCAGGGTGCCAGCAGCTGGGTATGGGTTCTGCTACAACTGTGTTCTGCAAGCTTGGGCACACAGGGCCAGGGTGCCAGCAGCGGGTATGGATTCTGCTAGATCGGTGTTCTGCAAGCGTGGGCACACAGAGACCAGGGTGCCAGCAGCTGGGTATGGATTCTGCTAGAACTGTGTTCTGCAAACGTGGGCACACAGGGTGCCAGCAGCCGTGCATGGATTCAGCTAGAACTGTGTTCTGCAAGCGTGGGCACACAGGGACCAGGGTGCCAGCAGCTGGGTATGGATTCTGCAAGAACTGTGTTTTGCAAGCTTGGGCACACTGGGTGCCAGCAGCTGGCTATGGATTCTGCTAGAACTGTGTTCTGCAAGTGTGGGCACACATGGACCAGGGTGCCAGCAGCTGGGTATGGATTCTGCTAGAACTGTGTTCTGCAAGCATGGGCACACAGGGTGCCTCTCAGCCGGGTATGGATTCTGCTAGAACTGTGTTCTGCAAGCGTGGGCACACAGGGGCCAGGGTGCCAGCAGCTGGGTATGGATTCTACCAGAACTGGGTTCTGCAAGCGTGGGCACACAGGGACCAGGGTGCCAGCAGCTGGGTATGGATTCTGCAAGAACTGTGTTCTGCAAGCATGGGCACACAGGGACCAGGGTGCCAGCAGACGGGTATGGATTCTGCTAGAACTGAGTTCTGCAAGCGTGGGCACACAGGGGCCAGGGTGCCAGCAGCCGGGTATGGATTCTGCTAGAACTGTGTTCTGCAAGCGTGGGCACACAGAGTGCCAGAAGCTGGGTATGGATTCTGCTAGAACTGTGTTCTGCAAGCGTGGGAACACAGGGTGCCAGCAGCTAGGTGTGGATTCTAATAGAACTGTGTTCTGCAAGCGTGGGCACACAGGGTGCTAGCAGCTGGGTATGGATTCAGCTAGAACTGTGTTCTGCAAGTGTGGGTACCCAGGGTGCCAGCAGCTGGGAATGGATTCTGCTAGAACTGTGTTCTGCAAGTGTGGGCACAGAGGGACCAGGGTGCCAGCAGCTGGGTATGGATTCTGCTAGAACTGTGTTCTGCAAGCGTGGGCACACAGGGACCAGGGTGCTAGCAGCTGGGTATGGATTGTGCTAGAACTGTGTTCTGCAAGCATGGGCACACAGGGACCAGGGTGCCAGCAGCTGGGTATGGATTCTGCTAGAACTTTGTTCTGCAAGCGTGGGCACACAGGGGCCAGGGTGGCATCAGCCGGGTATGTCTTCTGCTATAACTGTGTTCTGCAAGCGTGGGCACACAGGGTGCCAGCAGCTGGCTATGGATTCTGCTAGAACTGTGTTCTGCAAGCGTGGGCACACATGGACCAGGGTTCCAGCAGCTGGTTATGGATTCTGCAAGAACTGTGTTCTGCAAGCTTGGGCACACAGGGACCAGGGTGCCAGCAGCTGGGTATGGATTCTGCTACAACTGTGTTCTGCAAGCGTGGGCACACAGGGCCAGGGTGCCAGCAGCCGGGTATGGATTTTGCTAGATCGGTGTTCTGCAAGCGTGGGCACACAGGGACCAGGGTACCAGCAGCTGGGTATGGATTCTGCAAGAACTGTGTTCTGCAAGCATGGGCACACAGGGACCAGTGTGCCAGCAGCTGGCTATGGATTGTGCTAGAACTGTGTTCTGCAAGCTTGGGCACACAGGGACCAGGGTGCCAGCAGCTGGGTATGGATTCTGCTAGAACTGAGTTCTGCAAGCGTGGGCACACAGGGGCCAGGGTGCCAGCAGCCGGGTATGGATTCTGCTAGAACTGTGTTCTGCAAGCGTGGGCACACAGAGTGCCAGAAGCTGGGTATGGATTCTGCTAGAACTGTGTTCTGCAAGCGTGGGAACACAGGGTGCCAGCAGCTATGTATGGATTCTGCTAGAACTGTGTTCTGCAAGCGTGGGCACACAGGGTGCCAGCAGCTGGGTATGGATTCAGCTAGAACTGTGTTCTGCAAGTGTGGGTACCCAGGGTGCCAGCAGCTGGGAATGGATTCTGCTAGAACTGTGTTCTGCAAGTGTGGGCACAGAGGGACCAGGGTGCCAGCAGCTGGGTATGGATTCTGCTAGAACTGTGTTCTGCAAGCGTTGGCACACAGGGACCATGGTGCCAGCAGCTGGGTATGGATTCTGCTATAACTGTGTTCTGCAAGCGTGGGCACACAGGGACCAGGGTGCTTACAGCTGGGTATGGATTGTGCTAGAACTGTGTTCTGCAAGCATGGGCACACAGGGACCAGGGTGCCAGCAGCTGGGTATGGATTCTGCTAGAACTTTGTTCTGCAAGCGTGGGCACACAGGGGCCAGGGTGGCATCAGCCGGGTATGTCTTCTGCTATAACTGTGTTCTGCAAGCGTGGGCACACAGGGTGCCAGCAGCTGGCTATGGATTCTGCTAGAACTGTTTTCTGCAAGCGTGGGCACACATGGACCAGGGTTCCAGCAGCTGGTTATGGATTCTGCTAGAACTGTGTTCTGCAAGCTTGGGCACACAGGGTCCAGAGTGCCAGCAGCTGGGTATGGATTCTGCTACAACTGTGTTCTGCAAGCGTGGGCACACAGGGCCAGGGTGCCAGCAGCCGGGTATGGATTCTGCTAGATCAGTGTTCTGCAAGCGTGGGCACACAGGGACCAGGGTGCCAGCAGCTGGGTATGGATTCTGCTAGAACTGTGTTCTGCAAACGTGGGCACACAGGGTGCCAGCAGCCGGGTATGGATTCTGCTAGAACTGTGTTCTGCAAGCGTGGGCAAACAGGGGCCAGGGTTCCAGCAGCTGGGTATGGATTCTGCTAGAACTGTGTTCTGCAAGCGTGGGCACACAGGGACCAGGGTGCCAGCAGCTGGGTATGGATTCTGCAAGAACTGTGTTTTGCAAGCGTGGGCACACTGGGTGCCAGCAGCTGGTTATGGATTCTGCTAGAACTGTGTTCTGCAAGCGTGGGCACATAGGGACCAGGGTGCCAGCAGCTGGGTATGGATTCTAATAGAACTGTGTTCTGCAAGCGTGGGCACACAGGGACCAGGGTGCCAGCAGCTGGCTATGGATTCTGCTAGAACTGTGTTCTGCGAGCTTGGGCACACAGGGTACCAGCAGCTGGGTATGGATTCTGCTAGAACTGTGTTTTGCAAGCGTGGGCACACAGGGACCAGGGTGCCAGCAGCTGGGTATGGATTCTGCTAGAACTGTGTTCTGCAAGCATGGGCACACAGGTACCAGGGTGCCTGCAGCTAGGTATGGATTCTGCTAGAACTGTGTTCTGCAAGCATGGGCACACAGGGGACAGGGTGCCAGCAGCTGAGTATGGATTCTGCTAGAACTGTGTTCTGCAAGCATGGGCACACAGGGTGCCTCTCAGCCGGGTATGGATTCTGCTAGAACTGTGTTCTGCAAGCGTGGGCACACAGGGGCCAGGGTGCCAGCAGCTGGGTATGGATTCTGCTACAACTGGGTTCTGCAAGCGTGGGCACACAGGGACCAGGGTGCCAGCAGCTGGGTATGGATTCTGCAAGAACTGTGTTCTGCAAGCATGGGCACACAGGGACCAGGGTGCCAGCAGATGGGTATGGATTCTGCTAGAACTGTGTTCTGCAAGCGTGGGCACACAAGGTGCCAGCAGCTGGCTATGGATTGTGCTAGAACTGTGTTCTGCAAGCGTGGGCACACATGGACCAGGGTGCCAGCAGCTGGGTATGGATTCTGCTAGAACTGTGTTCTGCAAGCTTGGACACACAGGGACCAGGGTGCCAGCAGCTCGGTATGGATTCTGCTAGAACTGAGTTCTGCAAGCATGGGCACACAGGGGCCAGGGTGCCAGCAGCCGGGTATGGATTCTGCTCGAACTGTGTTCTGCAAGCGTGGGAACACAGAGTGCCAGAAGCTGGGTATGGATTCTGCTAGAACTGTGTTTTGCAAGCGTGGGAACACAGGGTGCAAGCAGCTAGGTATGGATTCTGCTAGAACTGTGTTCTGCAAGCGTGGGCACACAGGGTGCCAGCAGCTGGGTATGGATTCAGCTAGAACTGTGTTCTGCAAGTGTGGGTACCCAGGGTGCCAGCAGCTGGGAATGGATTCTGCTAGAACTGTGTTCTGCAAGTGTGGGCACAGAGGGACCAGGGTGCCAGCAGCTGGGTATGGATTCTGCTAGAACTGTGTTCTGCAAGCGTTGGCACACAGGGACCATGGTGCCAGCAGCTGGGTATGGATTCTGCTATAACTGAGTTCTGCAAGCGTGGGCACACAGGGACCAGGGTGCTAGCAGCTGGGTATGGATTGTGCTAGAACTGTGTTCTGCAAGCATGGGCACACAGGGACCAGGGTGCCAGCAGCTGGGTATGGATTCTGCTAGAACTTTGTTCTGCAAGCTTGGGCACACAGGGGCCAGGGTGGCAGCAGCCAGGTATGTCTTCTGCTATAACTGTGTTCTGCAAGCGTGGGCACACAGGGTGCCAGCAGCTGGCTATGGATTCTGCTAGAACTGTGTTCTGCAGGCGTGGGCACACATGGACCAGAGTTCCAGCAGCTGGTTATGGATTCTGCTAGAACTGTGTTCTGCAAGCTTGGGCACACAGGGACCAGGGTGCCAGCAGCTGGGTATGGATTCTGCTACAACTGTGTTCTGCAAGCTTGGACACACAGGGCCAGGGTGCCAGCAGCCGGGTATGGATTCTGCTAGATCGGTGTTCTGCAAGCGTGGGCACACAGGGACCAGGGTGCCAGCAGCTGGGTATGGATTCTGCTAGAACTGTGTTCTGCAAACGTGGGCACACAGGGTGCCAGCAGCCGTGTATGGATTCAGCTAGAACTGTGTTCTGCAAGCGTGGGCACACAGGGACCAGGGTGCCAGCAGCTGGGTATGGATTCTGCAAGAACTGTGTTTTGCAAGCTTGGGCACACTGGGTGCCAGCAGCTGGCTATGGATTCTGCTAGAACTGTGTTCTGCAAGTGTGGGCACACATGGACCAGGGTGCCAGCAGCTGGGTATGGATTCTGCTAGAACTGTGTTCTGCAAGCATGGGCACACAGGGTGCCTCTCAGCCGGGTATGGATTCTTCTAGAACTGTGTTCTGCAAGCGTGGGCACACAGGGGCCAGGGTGCCAGCAGCTGGGTATGGATTCTACCAGAACTGGGTTCTGCAAGCGTGGGCACACAGGGACCAGGGTGCCAGCAGCTGGGTATGGATTCTGCAAGAACCGTGTTCTGCAAGCATGGGCACACAGGGACCAGGGTGCCAGCAGATGGGTATGGATTCTGCTAGAACTGAGTTCTGCAAGCGTGGGCACACAGGGGCCAGGGTGCCAGCAGCCGGGTATGGATTCTGCTAGAACTGTGTTCTGCAAGCGTGGGCACACAGAGTGCCAGAAGCTGGGTATGGATTCTGCTAGAACTGTGTTCTGCAAGCGTGGGAACACAGGGTGCCAGCAGCTAGGTGTGGATTCTAATAGAACTGTGTTCTGCAAGCGTGGGCACACAGGGTGCTAGCAGCTGGGTATGGATTCAGCTAGAACTGTGTTCTGCAAGTGTGGGTACCCAGGGTGCCAGCAGCTGGGAATGGATTCTGCTAGAACTGTGTTCTGCAAGTGTGGGCACAGAGGGACCAGGTTGCCAGCAGCTGGGTATGGATTCTGCTAGAACTGTGTTCTGCAAGCGTTGGCACACAGGGACCATGGTGCCAGCAGCTGGGTATGGATTCTGCTATAACTGTGTTCTGCAAGCGTGGGCACACAGGGACCAGGGTGCTAGCAGCTGGGTATGGATTGTGCTAGAACTGTGTTCTGCAAGCATGGGCACACAGGGACCAGGGTGCCAGCAGCTGGGTATGGATTCTGCTAGAACTTTGTTCTGCAAGCGTGGGCACACAGGGGCCAGGGTGGCATCAGCCGGGTATGTCTTCTGCTATAACTGTGTTCTGCAAGCGTGGGCACACAGGGTGTCAGCAGCTGGCTATGGATTCTGCTAGAACTGTGTTCTGCAAGCGTGGGCACTCATGGACCAGGGTTCCAGCAGCTGGTTATGGATTCTGCTAGAACTGTGTTCTGCAAGCTTGGGCACACAGGGACCAGGGTGCCAGCAGCTGGGTATGGATTCTGCTACAACTGTGTTCTGCAAGCGTGGGCACACAGGGCCAGGGTGCCAGCAGCCGGGTATGGATTTTGCTAGATCGGTGTTCTGCAAGCGTGGGCACACAGAGACCAGGGTGCCAGCAGCTGGGTATGGATTCTGCTAGAACTGTGTTCTGCAAACGTGGGCACACAGGGTGCCAGCAGCTGGGTATGGATTCTGCTAGAACTGTGTTCTGCAAGCGTGGGCACACAGGGGCCAGGGTTCCAGCAGCTGGTTATGGATTCTGCTAGAACTGTGTTCTGCAAGCGTGGGCACACAGGGACGAGGGTGCCAGCAGCTGGGTATGGATTCTGCAAGAACTGTGTTTTGCAAGCGTGGGCACACTGGGTGCCAGCAGCTGGCTATGGATTCTGCTAGAACTGTGTTCTGCAAGTGTGGGCACACATGGACCCGGGTGCCAGCAGCTGGGTATGGATTCTGCTAGAACTGTGTTCTGCAAGCTTGGGCACACAGGGACCAGGGTGCCAGCAGCTGGGTATGGATTCTGCTAGAACTGTGTTCTGCAAGCGTGGGCACACAGGGTGCCAGCAGCTGGGTATGGATTCTGCTAGAACTGTGTTGTGCAAGCGTGGGCACACAGGGTGCCCTCAGCTGGGTATGGATTCTGCTATAACTGTGTTCTGCAAGCGTGGGCACACAGGGTGCCAGCAGCTGGCTATGGATTCTGATAGAACTGTGTTCTGCAAGCGTGGGCACACAGGGTGCCAGCACCTGGGTATGGATTCTGCTAGAACTGTGTTCTGCAAGCGTGGCACCCATGGTGCCAGTAGCTGGGTATGGATTCTGCTAGAACTGTGTTCTACAAGCTTGGGCACACAGGGTGCCAGCACCTGGGTATGGATTCTGCTAGAACTGTGTTCTGCAAGCGTGGCACCCATGGTGCCAGCACCTGGGTATGGATTCTGCTAGAACTGTGTTCTGCAAGCGTGGCACCCATGGTGCCAGCAGCTGGGTATGGATTCTGCTAGAACTGTTTTCTGCAAGCGTGGGCACACAGGGACCAGGGTGCCAGCAGCTGCGTATGGATTCTGCTAGAACTGTGTTCTGCAAGCATGGGCACACAGGGACCAGGGTGCCAGCAGCTGGGTATGGATTCTGCTAGATGTGTGTTCTGCAAGCGTGGGCACACAGGGACCAGGGTGCCAGCAGCTGGGTATGGATTCTGCTATAACTGTGTTCTGCAAGCGTGGGCACACAGGGACCAGGGTGCCAGCAGCAGGGTATGGATTCTGCTAGAACTGTGTTCTGCAAGCGTGGGCACACAGAGACCAGGGTGCCAGCAGCTGGGTTTGGATTCTGCTAGAACTGTGTTCTGCAGGCGTGGGCACACATGGACCAGAGTTCCAGCAGCTGGTTATGGATTCTGCTAGAACTGTGTTCTGCAAGCTTGGGCACACAGGGACCAGGGTGCCAGCAGCTGGGTATGGATTCTGCTACAACTGTGTTCTGCAAGCTTGGGCACACAGGGCCAGGGTGCCAGCAGCCGGGTATGGATTCTGCTAGATCGGTGTTCTGCAAGCGTGGGCACACAGGGACCAGGGTGCCAGCAGCTGGGTATGGATTCTGCTAGAACTGTGTTCTGCAAACGTGGGCACACAGGGTGCCAGCAGCCGTGTATGGATTCAGCTAGAACTGTGTTCTGCAAGCGTGGGCACACAGGGACCAGGGTGCCAGCAGCTGGGTATGGATTCTGCAAGAACTGTGTTTTGCAAGCTTGGGCACACTGGGTGCCAGCAGCTGGCTATGGATTCTGCTAGAACTGTGTTCTGCAAGTGTGGGCACACATGGACCAGGGTGCCAGCAGCTGGGTATGGATTCTGCTAGAACTGTGTTCTGCAAGCATGGGCACACAGGGTGCCTCTCAGCCGGGTATGGATTCTGCTAGAACTGTGTTCTGCAAGCGTGGGCACACAGGGGCCAGCGTGCCAGCAGCTGGGTATGGATTCTACCAGAACTGGGTTCTGCAAGCGTGGGCACACAGGGACCAGGGTGCCAGCAGCTGGGTATGGATTCTGCAAGAACTGTGTTCTGCAAGCATGGGCACACAGGGACCAGGGTGCCAGCAGACGGGTATGGATTCTGCTAGAACTGAGTTCTGCAAGCGTGGGCACACAGGGGCCAGGGTGCCAGCAGCCGGGTATGGATTCTGCTAGAACTGTGTTCTGCAAGCGTGGGCACACAGAGTGCCAGAAGCTGGGTATGGATTCTGCTAGAACTGTGTTCTGCAAGCGTGGGAACACAGGGTGCCAGCAGCTAGGTGTGGATTCTAATAGAACTGTGTTCTGCAAGCGTGGGCACACAGGGTGCTAGCAGCTGGGTATGGATTCAGCTAGAACTGTGTTCTGCAAGTGTGGGTACCCAGGGTGCCAGCAGCTGGGAATGGATTCTGCTAGAACTGTGTTCTGCAAGTGTGGGCACAGAGGGACCAGGGTGCCAGCAGCTGGGTATGGATTCTGCTAGAACTGTGTTCTGCAAGCGTTGGCACACAGGGACCATGGTGCCAGCAGCTGGGTATGGATTCTGCTATAACTGTGTTCTGCAAGCGTGGGCACACAGGGACCAGGGTGCTAGCAGCTGGGTATGGATTGTGCTAGAACTGTGTTCTGCAAGCATGGGCACACAGGGACCAGGGTGCCAGCAGCTGGGTATGGATTCTGCTAGAACTTTGTTCTGCAAGCGTGGGCACACAGGGGCCAGGGTGGCATCAGCCGGGTATGTCTTCTGCTATAACTGTGTTCTGCAAGCGTGGGCACACAGGGTGCCAGCAGCTGGCTATGGATTCTGCTAGAACTGTGTTCTGCAAGCGTGGGCACACATGGACCAGGGTTCCAGCAGCTGGTTATGGATTCTGCTAGAACTGTGTTCTGCAAGCTTGGGCACACAGGGACCAGGTTGCCAGCAGCTGGGTATGGATTCTGCTACAACTGTGTTCTGCAAGCGTGGGCACACAGGGCCAGGGTGCCAGCAGCCGGGTATGGATTTTGCTAGATCGGTGTTCTGCAAGCGTGGGCACACAGAGACCAGGGTGCCAGCAGCTGGGTATGGATTCTGCTAGAACTGTGTTCTGCAAACGTGGGCACACAGGGTGCCAGCAGCCGGGTATGGATTCTGCTAGAACTGTGTTCTGCAAGCGTGGGCACACAGGGGCCAGGGTTCCAGCAGCTGGTTATGGATTCTGCTAGAACTGTGTTTTGCAAGCATGGGCACACAGGGACGAGGGTGCCAGCAGCTGGGTATGGATTCTGAAAGAACTGTGTTTTGCAAGCGTGGGCACACTGGGTGCCAGCAGCTGGCTATGGATTCTGCTAGAACTGTGTTCTGCAAGTGTGGGCACACATGGACCAGGGTGCCAGCAGCTGGGTATGGATTCTGCTAGAACTGTGTTCTGCAAGCTTGGGCACACAGGGACCAGGGTGCCAGCAGCTGGGTATGGATTCTGCTAGAACTGTGTTCTGCAAGCGTGGGCACACAGGGTGCCAGCAGCTGGGTATGGATTCTGCTAGAACTGTGTTGTGCAAGCGTGGGCACACAGGGTGCCCTCAGCTGGGTATGGATTCTGCTATAACTGTGTTCTGCAAGCGTGGGCACACAGGGTGCCAGCAGCTGGCTATGGATTCTGATAGAACTGTGTTCTGCAAGCGTGGGCACACAGGGTGCCAGCAGCTGGGTATGGATTCTGCTAGAACTGTGTTCTGCAAGCGTGGCACCCATGGTGCCAGTAGCTGGGTATGGATTCTGCTAGAACTGTGTTCTACAAGCTTGGGCACACAGGGACCAGGGTGCCAGCAGCTGGGTATGGATTCTACTAGAACTGTTTTCTGCAAGCGTGGGCACACAGGGACCAGGGTGCCAGCAGCTGCGTATGGATTCTGCTAGAACTGTGTTCTGCAAGCATGGGCACACAGGGACCAGGGTGCCAGCAGCTGGGTATGGATTCTGCTAGATGTGTGTTCTGCAAGCGTGGGCACACAGGGACCAGGGTGCCAGCAGCTGGGTATGGATTCTGCTATAACTGTGTTCTGCAAGCGTGGGCACACAGGGTGCCAGCAGCTGGCTATGGATTCTGCTAGAACTGTGTTCTGCAAGCGTGGGCACACATGGACCAGGGTTCCAGCAGCTGGTTATGGATTCTGCTAGAACTTTGTTCTGCAAGCGTGGGCACACAGGGGCCAGGGTGGCATCAGCCGGGTATGTCTTCTGCTATAACTGTGTTCTGCAAGCGTGGGCACACAGGGTGCCAGCAGCTGGCTATGGATTCTGCTAGAACTGTGTTCTGCAAGCGTGGGCACACATGGACCAGGGTTCCAGCAGCTGGTTATGGATTCTGCTAGAACTGTGTTCTGCAAGCTTGGGCACACAGGGACCAGGTTGCCAGCAGCTGGGTATGGATTCTGCTACAACTGTGTTCTGCAAGCGTGGGCACACAGGGCCAGGGTGCCAGCAGCCGGGTATGGATTTTGCTAGATCGGTGTTCTGCAAGCGTGGGCACACAGAGACCAGGGTGCCAGCAGCTGGGTATGGATTCTGCTAGAACTGTGTTCTGCAAACGTGGGCACACAGGGTGCCAGCAGCCGGGTATGGATTCTGCTAGAACTGTGTTCTGCAAGCGTGGGCACACAGGGGCCAGGGTTCCAGCAGCTGGTTATGGATTCTGCTAGAACTGTGTTTTGCAAGCATGGGCACACAGGGACGAGGGTGCCAGCAGCTGGGTATGGATTCTGAAAGAACTGTGTTTTGCAAGCGTGGGCACACTGGGTGCCAGCAGCTGGCTATGGATTCTGCTAGAACTGTGTTCTGCAAGTGTGGGCACACATGGACCAGGGTGCCAGCAGCTGGGTATGGATTCTGCTAGAACTGTGTTCTGCAAGCTTGGGCACACAGGGACCAGGGTGCCAGCAGCTGGGTATGGATTCTGCTAGAACTGTGTTCTGCAAGCGTGGGCACACAGGGTGCCAGCAGCTGGGTATGGATTCTGCTAGAACTGTGTTGTGCAAGCGTGGGCACACAGGGTGCCCTCAGCTGGGTATGGATTCTGCTATAACTGTGTTCTGCAAGCGTGGGCACACAGGGTGCCAGCAGCTGGCTATGGATTCTGATAGAACTGTGTTCTGCAAGCGTGGGCACACAGGGTGCCAGCAGCTGGGTATGGATTCTGCTAGAACTGTGTTCTGCAAGCGTGGCACCCATGGTGCCAGTAGCTGGGTATGGATTCTGCTAGAACTGTGTTCTACAAGCTTGGGCACACAGGGACCAGGGTGCCAGCAGCTGGGTATGGATTCTACTAGAACTGTTTTCTGCAAGCGTGGGCACACAGGGACCAGGGTGCCAGCAGCTGCGTATGGATTCTGCTAGAACTGTGTTCTGCAAGCATGGGCACACAGGGACCAGGGTGCCAGCAGCTGGGTATGGATTCTGCTAGATGTGTGTTCTGCAAGCGTGGGCACACAGGGACCAGGGTGCCAGCAGCTGGGTATGGATTCTGCTATAACTGTGTTCTGCAAGCGTGGGCACACAGGGACCAGGGTGCCAGCAGCAGGGTATGGATTCTGCTAGAACTGTGTTCTTCAAGCGTGGGCACACAGAGACCAGGGTGCCAGCAGCTGGGTTTGGATTCTGCTAGAACTGTGTTCTGCAAGCGTGGGCACACAGGGACCAGGGTGCCAGCAGCTGGGTATGGATTCTGCTAGAACTGTGTTCTGCAAGCGTGGGCACACAGGGTGCACGTTTTTCATGTGATTGGCATTACCCCAGCCCCGATCCCCCTCACTTTTTCCAATCAGTGTTTAAAAGAGAGACAGATTGTGTCACTGCCCGTGCTCAGAAGTTTAGAAAAACCAAAATCGCAAGGGCTAACCCCTACATCAGTGGAAACAAGGGCACACCAAAATAGAAGACATGGGCGGGGTATACTGGACTTAGCCAATTTATGACAAAGTACTAGCTAATTCCTTCGACTTAACCTGAGTCTCTTCACTTGTTGGACATCCAAAACGGTGGGTTCCATTTTGT
Source organism: Ambystoma mexicanum (assembly GCF_040938575.1). NCBI lineage: Eukaryota > Metazoa > Chordata > Amphibia > Caudata > Ambystomatidae > Ambystoma > Ambystoma mexicanum. Next base: position 243,773,804 of record NC_090934.1, read on the forward strand.
TTTGAAAGGGAGCTCATTGCTTGTTTCTATCCAAGTGGGACCAACCAACATTTAACATTTCTTCATCTTAAAATCAAATAATTTACATATGATATATACATACAAATTGCTCTGCACTTGGCAACATGCCAAATGCTCTACAGACTAAGGACATATGAGTAAAGGTCTAAAAATGGAGTGATGGGTGAACCAAAGAGAACGACCCTACGGGTGCACAACACCGCCATTTAAAACCTAGTCTAAAATGAAGGGCGCTGTGTTAAATAACAGATTCAAAAAATGGTGGTCTCTTGTGATTAGCGAGACGTAAGCATTTCCTATTTCATGAAATTAATGCATGCAGCGCGAATGCAAATACTGTATGAGTTTATGCAACCGTAGTTTATCACATGAAAATTGAAAGTTTGGAAGAAACAGGATGTTTTTAATGCAAAGACTAAAACTTGAGGGCCTGCGTATTTGCAATTAGCCCATTACGTAAAATTAAATGATACACCTGTCATACATCACAGGCTGGAAGAGGGCCCCGAGTCTAGCTCCAGTCAAAATGAAAGGTGTTTTTTAAGCCTTGAATAAGCAAGCTCAATGCTTTGTAAATGCTGTATTTTGGTAGCATTACGAATCCTTACTGAAGCATAGGATGGGCACGAAAAAAATACAAATTAGCGAAAATAAAAATGCAGTGAACTTTTTCTAAGCAGTTTATACAATGCTTAAAGAATTTCTAAACTGCACACTGCTTAGAAACTGTTATTTAAACAGTTCCAACTCCTTCAAAAGTGCTTGAGAAATGTCAAGCAAGCGTTTCTCTTTGTCTAGGGAGTGGGACGGGCAGGCACGGACGCCTATAGGGCAATATGCCCATGGCCAAACCAGAAACACAAAATACTGGTGTGGGACGGGTTTTTTGGTCAAAGTGGGCCACTTTTTTGGACAATTTGGGCCAGTTTGGTGAGTTAATTCACTCTGCGGCAAGTAGTTTTGACTGGTGTTGCTGAGTAAATATTCTTTAAAATGCTCAAATTGCATCACACTTCATCAGAAACTTAGTGTACGTCTTTGTTCAATCCATGCTAGGTTCATGGCACTAGAAACTTTGTGTGGACCTTCTTTCGATCAGTACTAGTTTTGTGTGCTGACTTATTTTAGATCCGTACTAGTTTCAAGCTGCGGCACGAGAAACTTTGTGCAGCTTTTCTGTTTGATTTGTGGTAGGTTCACACAGTGGCATGAGAAACTTTGTGGCACTCTTTTCGATTCACACTAGGATTGTGCAGAGGCACAAGGAACTTTGTGCCACTCTTTTCAATTCGTGGTAGGTTCATGCAGCAGTAGGAGAAAGTTTGTGCTATTCTTTTCGATGCATTCTAGATTCACAAAGCAGCACAAGAAACGTTGCGTGGCTTGTATCGGGTCACGAGATGGCACCAAAAACTTTTGCACCACACCTTTCGATACAGAGGAGTGACAGAACGGCGGATTAAGGCAAAACGGATTGAAATATTTCAGATTTTGCAATGGAATTTTACAATTTCACCCAGTCCTATTGCTAAGGGAGGAGGAACATTGGGTCATAGAATGGGGAACAGTCAAGAAGTAGAGGGACACATAAGCTTATGACGGGACTCTGATGGAAAGGGGAAGTACACAGATGCTTGGTTCAGAAATCGGACAGAGCGAATCTTAAAGATAACAAAGTTGGATAGGCTAGGACCGTCGCCAATGCAGGTAATGGGAGCTCTGGTGTAGGGAGGGGCACCTGGGTATAGAGCGGTTAATGGGCGATGAGCTAAAGGGGCACTGAGATTTGGAACATGGACGAGATGGTGGCTGAAAGGGGCATTCAGTCAATTGGTTTTAGTGTAGGAGAAAGATGCCGAGCATTGAGCTGTACCTCAAAGCCATCTTTTGGGGGTTGCCAGAGGTGGCAGCTGCTACTGCTTACTCCCTTGCTACCTCTGTGACTGCCCTTGCGATTTCTGCCTCAAAGATCTCTGGGGCTGTGCTGTAATACAAACGTGTATTTCGTTCTTATGAAAGTCGGGTTTATTTTTGCCAATTCCCACCCCTCATCACACCTCTATCCCTTTGGCAGTGACCTATTGGCTGATGAGGGGCTATGGGAGGGATGAGGGTTGGGAACAGCTCTTCCTGTATTCACTGTGTCAACTAATTAATGCAGTGTGCAGAGGAAGAAGAATGCCTGAGCCCCGAAAGTAAAAGGCGTTGCATGGGCTTTTGAACACAAACAAAATGATATTCGAAGCCATTGTGAAAGAAGATGAGGGTGGTGCATTTCCTGACTCTGGTTCAGAGCTGACAGGAAGGTGGAGTAGAGTGGGAGCCTCCAAATAGGCCAGATCATGGAGTGGGGTGTCAGAGGTGCAGTAAGTGCTGGAGCAGTCATGCAGGGGCAGTAATTTAGGGCCCGATTCATGGACTTTTTTGCACGTTCAAAGTTACTTTGCACTGCTGAAAAGTGACTTTACACTGCCAACACAAACACTGATTCATGGAACTGTGCAAAGTGTATTTATGCCGTGCAAAGTCAGTACAAAGTCTTTTTTGCAGTACAACCAAGTTAACATGTCCTTATAATTTGGGTACCATGTGCCAAGAACATTTATCAATTTGAGATATTTCTTTCTTGTTAATGGTGAAATGCAATTTTAAATGAACAAACACATTGTGAATTCTAGACCAGAAATATTTCTATTGCTCAAGGGGAATTTGAAACTGTCACATATTTCCCCTTTTTGAAACTGCTTCTCATTAATTCAGAATAACATAACATGATGTGCCTACTGTGACAAATTGTGTGAATTCATCTCTTCTCCCCAAAGGTGAGCTCCCTCTGTGAGACTACGGAGGTGAGCCCACTTTACAAGGGTCGAGGCAAGTGGGACCTCACTGGAAGTGACTCCCCCTTTGGGGACAAGGACTCCCATTCCCTTGAGGAATTTCTTGATGGCCACCAAGTGATGTCTTATATGGACGTAAACAATATACAATATACAAAATTGTTATAAAAACTCATGTAGATAACATGAAGTTATATTATGACCAACAAGAAATGGAAGCTATTCCTTTAGATTCAAGTCTCCAACGGACTGCAATTTGGAGGCTGCAAAAGGGATGCAAGACTAACCTGTGACTAACCTGTGAGAGAGAGGAGGCCAAGAGAGAGCAAAGACCCGAGACACACAGGGAAAGCTCCCTGTGTGTAACAGAGTGAAAGAAGGTGGGGCACTGGGAGAACGCAGAGCCGACGTGTGATAGAGCTGCTCCAGCATGGAACCAGATATGCCGAGCAGCCGGCATGCAAGAGCAGAAGAAAGCCAACCCAGGCAGAAGAGAAAGAGCAGTGATGGCAAGACGACAGAATCAGAGTGGTAGGCAGTCTGCACATACAACCTTGCAGAGACCATTTAGGGGAGTAAGCAGCTCCCAGTCCAAGTCACAAAACTTGTGACATCCCAAAAATGAGAACGGCGCATCCAGGAAGGAGACACCATAGAGAGCACACCACAGAGTGGCAAGAAGAAGAAAAGAGAACCCAAAGCCTGCAGGTATCGCCGACGTTGCCCCAGAACTCAGAAGGTAAAACAGGGAATGGGAATACCAGCAAACCAAGCAGACTCGTTAAAAGTTGAGTGATACTCATCCCAGTACTAATGGGAACACTATTGGAAATAAGCCCGTGAAACAGTACTGTTTGAATGAGATAAGATGAGCTACGAAAGCCAAAGAGTGTGAAAGAAATATAATTGGAAGCTTATCTCTTTCTGAAAAAAGGAAAGGCCATCCATATCGTAAGGATAAGAAAGAGAGCACAGAAAAGTCCACATTCATATATAAAACTGCACTATAGGTATGGGGGAATTGTAATTGTAATTTAAACTAATATAAAAGAGAGGATACAAGTGTAATAGAGATTCAGCAACCCTACAATATGGAGAAAAGGAACCTAAATAGACTTAAGCTGACAAGGAAGAATAGGGACCAGGGCAGTACCAGTCCTTTAAAAGAACTGCAAAACTTGATACAGTGAATGGCAAGAGACTATTTGCATATGCTCTACTGAAAGGATTAAGGAGTGAGAAAAAACGTGTGTCAAACATGAGCACCATGAGAAGGGAGTCATTCTTCTGACCTTAGTTACTAATAATATTTGTAGGGTCAGATTGCTTAGATTGGGACAGAGGACAGATTTGTTTTTGGACATTAATCCTGACGGATGAGCACTTTATCTAGAAATATAGGCAGGGAACACCCCATAGTTATAGGGCGAGATAGGACTTATTTTACTTTAAATTAACTTCCAAGAACAGGCCTGTGTCTCGTCTGTGTCCTTATTCTGATCCTCAACACTACACAAAGTACCCTGGTCTGTCCAAACTGATTTTGGATGCCAATTAGCCAAGCACTCATTCCAATGGTCACATAGACCTCACAGTACTGCTTCTGTACATTCATCATTGAATTTTAGAGCCGGGTTCTCTACAGGCAGTAACACCAAACAACAGCATTTACCCAATTTGCTTTACCAATTGAAAGAGAGGTAAGAGAGAGGGGGAAATACCCACACCCCTATTCCTAGTTTTACATATCACTTAAGAGAATATTGATACAGGCCACATCCATTTCTATTCACCTTTTTAATGATTTTCAGAGTCCCATACCAATATATATGAGTGGAGGATGCAAACAAATCACACTTCTCTCCTCGAGATGAGACCCAAATGGGAATATAAGGGCACAGCAGAAGCTGACCCACACGTGAGGTCAGTCCATCTTCTGCTACTTTAGGACTACTGCTATTTGAAGCTTGTGGCTGAAGGAAATAGTATTATCATATATATCATTTATTTATATTGTTTGTTATATGTAGATTCTATATTGTTAATCTAGTCCCGAAGAAGGCAGTAATTCACCAAATAAAGTAATGCTGAAACGTCTAAGAAGAGGCTTGAGTTCCTTCAAGTTCAGAAGTTTTTTGGGCAATAAGGTTTCTCACCCAAATTCAGTTTGAGATGTAGACCCTTTCCTTGAGAATGTATTGTCATTTCTCTTTGTTATAAATTGAGTAGTCTAGATACATTTGTAACTAAACTGAGTATTATGATATTTGTTTATATTGTATGTAATATGTATATTCACAGCATATTTTGCACACATTTATCACTCATCTTCTCTATGTGATTTATAGTTCTTGATATGTCACCCTTGCGTGTCATATGCAACATGTAGAAAATAACACTTTTTTTTAAAAGAAATAAAATGATTCATTTTTGATAATACATAGCTTGCTTATTCTATAATGGTGATGTATATATTATTGAAGGTGTTTCTTTAAGTGTTCTTCTGTCTTGATATAGATGCACAGTGTCTATGTCAAATATAGAAATATTAAAGTAGAATAAATTCAGTGTTGGGAACGACCCCATGTATATTGCTACTGTTAAAAGATTCCAGCCCAAATGCCGGCTACTCACACTCTGTACATCACTCCTCTGCTCACAAGCTAGATCCGGGCTATAGACAATGAAATAAAATAAAAAATAAAAATGAAATGAGTCTATTCAATAAGAATTGAGCAAAGTGTTTAACCCTGGCAATCACTTATCTTTGAATGCCCAAACAGATTCATGTGTAATGTGGAATGGAAGGAGGGTTTTTAACACTGTACATGTTACTGGAAAATAGTATATCACCAACCTAAAAAACACATGCAGGCTGAAAACCATACATAGGTCCATGAAATGCTCTGCATGCATACAAAGATTGAAAGTAGCACAAATAAACAGACTGAATGCATTGCACATACACATGTATTTAAAACTGCATATACAACTGTGTTCAAAGTTACACATGTATATAGAAGGGCAGAAGCACATTCATGTTTAGCGAAAATCACACACACGCGTTCATAGCAAGCTGCCCCCAAATATTCTGAGAAGAATGCGTATACATGTTTTCAGAACAGAGTAAATAGACCGCTGAGAGCATACATTTGAATTCAAACCTACAGGAGACAAATGCAAGCTGACAATTGTTTAGATTTAAATGACTTGCACATAGCCGATACATTCACCACTTCACATTTATTCAGCGAAGTTAAATCGATTGTAATTGCATTCTAAATATTAACTTTCTCCGATACCATACTCCTTTTGAAACTGGAGAACATCACATGTTTTAATCACACTTGCCTCACGTTGAAAAACTTTCAATGAAGCATGTGTTGTTTAGATAGATGCAACCACAGAAGCAATATTTAGAATGTATAGTATCTTTTAGAATACTATTACATGGCCACGATAGTGGCCATGTAGTTATGGTTAAATTGGTGTTTCCATAGGAAGAGCATTTTTTGGGTGGCTTATAACTTCGCTCCCCCTGGAGGAATCCTCACCAAACTTTGCAGAAAAAGTGTATGGCCCACTCTGAACTTTTTTGCAAAGTTTGGAGAGGTTTGGTCTAGGGGGGGCAAAGTTATAGGGGGGGTCTCAAAACTTTTTTTTTTCCCATAGACATAATGGGAAAAAACTTTGCGCACGCCTACAGCCCAAACCGCTGGACGGATTTACACCAAATGTGCAGCAGGAGCGGGTGCTTGGTCCCGAAAGCGTGCTTTTGCAAATTTGGTGTAAATCCGTCCAGTAGTTTTTTTTTTAAATGACCAAAATGTAAGGCAAAACAATTAGTGATATCTCCGTTCGCTCCGCGGACGGACTTCCTGGTTCGCTCCGCGGACAGTGCCCTGATTGGCTGAGCGGCTTGCATGATGTCCGCAGACATGCGACGTGTTCGCTGATTGGACGGCGTGGTGCGTGAAGCGCGTCAGATTTTCTGTGGCACCCGCCATCTTGCATTTGCGGACGACCGCGGACAGCGGGGTGAAACTTGGATTAAAATTGTATTTAGTGGAGTGTGTTGGTGTGTAAGAGTGTTTGGGGAGGGTGGGGGAGTAGGAGATAGGTTCAATGTTCTGTTTTTTTTATATGCTAGACACTTTTGTTGTGTTCGATTTGTCTGCGGACAAAACGGCTGTTCTGAAATGTTTTATATAAACTAAATGGTGGGATGTTCTGAGGACGGAGTATGTGTCCGTTTTGTTCGCAAGCAAGCTAAAATTGAGCTAAGAACACTCAGGGTGTCCTTAAATGTTTGTACATAAACAAAATGGGGGTGTCCTGAGGACGCTGTCCGTATTGTACTCTGGCAAGTTGAATGTGTTCTAAGAACACTCGCGGTGTCCTGAAATGCTCTGATTACTTACCGGTAATCTTCATTACTCCTCATCCTACTCTTCCTCGTCACAGTACTGATGACCCTCCACACCCTCCCTGCGGGGACGGGCCATGCTCTGGCTTGGTAATATGAAACTGAGTGATGTGGATGTGGGGGAGGAGTTATAGGAATTTAAAGAAATAGAAGAAGGTCCTGTGTCGGAGGCTGGGGCCTCATGAAGTAAGTACTGGGACGAGGAAGAGTGGACGTGGAGGTAATGTTTGCAATTAAACAAAATGGGGGTGGTCTGAGAACGCTGTTCGTATTGTTAGTTGTCAGGTTGAAAGTGTTCTAAGAACCCTCCTTATGTACATTGACATTGCAATTTCCTATGGCCCTTACCCGACTTTTTGTCCACTAAACAAACGCTAAATCAGGCTGCTGTGCGTCGACATTATGTGATAATCCTATCACTTGCCCCATCGACCTGGCTGACCTGCTTTTGCGACACTAAATCATATCTCCCGCCCCTAATCCTGACATTATCAAAGCATTCATATTGCCTGTCTCTCTCCGTGACGGTACAGGGTGCGTAGCCAAACGCGCCCAGTCGTCTCCAGTCCTACGCGACTTTACACAGAACCCGGAAAACAACACAGATCATCTCACAACACAGCGCGCCACAATTCGGAATATGAAACTGTGATTTAAAAGCAAACAGCAAGATTGTACATTTCGTAAAGTACTTTTATTTGACATCAAATGTTTACAGAATATTCAGTGATTTGCATTTGTCTTTGCTGTCGATCTGCAAAAGTTCATCTTGAGTCACGCGCTGTTCCTTTGCGGTACACAGGTTGTTGGTTTATGATAAAAGAAGCACTATGGTCGCACTGATAATTGGAAGGCTGTTCCAACAACGAGGCATTAGACCACCATAATGGTTGGTATGTTGCTTCTAGCCGCTAGTACCGCGTAAGGGCATATTGGTCCTTGGCGATTGTCCCATAAAATGGTGAGGGTCATGAAGTTGTTTAGAAGTAGCTGCATCTGGCAGTTAAAAAATCCATCGGCCGGGATCTGAAAATCGTGGCATTGACAGTACGGAAGGACATACCTGTTTTAAAAAACATAAATTAGTCTCACCAGCCGATCTTCATTAAAAATATTCATTTTATTTATTAGGGCGTGAAACTGTTTGCTAGCGAGGATAGTGCAACGGAGTATGTTAACTTATTCCCATTAATCCACCCTCTGTCCTCTGCCTTTTTCAGAGCCCTCTAAGCGACAGTGGACCAATTTGGCGGTGACAGTGCGCGGTAGAAAACACTATGCCACATTGAACGAACAAGTACAACTTAACTGGGCTTTAACGCTACGCTATTGTTATTATATTCCGGTATAAAATAATCTAAAGGGTTACTTACATTATGTTGGCATTTTCCATTGTCTAAGTATAGTGCAGTCCCAAAATACGACTCCGTCTGTGCCAACGATCTTTCTCATAGTGATATAATATATAAAAGTGGTTTCGTTTCAGAAATTTCATCCTTATCGTGTCTTACGTTTTTGCAACACTCCTTCAAAAGAAGTCTTTTAGCACGATCCCTGCCTGTCAAGGTCAAAAAACAATAGAACCTTATAGTGCGAGTCTTGGGCCTCTCCGGCACACGAGCAAAAAATTGAAGCAGCTGACCTTCACTGTAAACGACCATAAATTCTTAGTTTGCAACATTCTGTGTTCAACCATCTCTGAGAAATTGCTTTTTACACTCCATCTTTGTATATTGTTTGTGTGCTAATAAAAAAACTTTGTTAAAGGGACGTTATGGTTCCAAGGAAAACTGAAAAACCCTTCAAATTCGCCAGTTATGGTAAGCTAAGCAACCATAACTCGCGCCATCACCGTGCACTGCTAAGACTAACACCCAGGACATAAAAGATGACATCACAAATGTCATTGATGACATCACTGATGACATCACATGTGTATGTACTTTTCATGAAATATGTGTACAAGGGATTCTTATTATAATGTTGCAAAAAAAGTGTCAAGGATCATTGCAATAAATATCATACCCTAATTAGTGCTTTGAACGATGCATTGATATAAATAGCATTCTATTATGGGGTTCTATCTAGTATACTAAGCTACTAATGCAGAAACATAGCATTGTGTGCAGCGTACAGGGTGAAGGTATAATATTTGTAATGTTAATATGTTGAATAATGAAATGATAATTGTTTTCTTAATAGATTTTTGTGTACTGTGAAATATGTAATAAGTAGCTAATAAAACCCATGTATTGCATAATTGCATTACTATAGAGAAAACAGAAAGAGACAAGAACACATACCAATATACATATACATAGGGTAAATAGCAGCTTTGAAACAGAGAAATCATCATTTATTTGCTTGAAAATAATGCTGTCTTTAAAGCTTGTGTCTTCTCCTATGTATATGTTTCATATGATGTGACTGGACTCTAAGGGAATTACTATAAGAACCTACTTTTAGGATACGTGTACAAATAAAATGCAATTTTTGTTTCTGACTGTTACTGAAGAAAACCATGTGGCCTAGATATGCCAGCAAAAGAAAAAAGAATGAGCCAGAAGAACACTCGCGGTGTCCTGAAATGTTCGAAAATAAACAAAATAGGGGTGTTCTGAGGACGTTCTCCGTATTGTGTGACTGCTTAGCTGTATGCAATGAGGGAATGGCACAGAGAGTGAAGTGGAAATGGTAGAAGGGCTGTCCAAGAGTTAAGTGGTCCCCAGACAACGCGGCTGTCCGTGGACAGGGCGTGCTACATCCAGGGTTTTCCAGCAAATCCAGCATTGAAAGAAGACTGTAGGGATCAGCCAATCAGATGTTGAGGTTGTGGATTTGTGTTGAAAGAGACTGTGTGTAGTGAAGATGGCAGAAGTGGAAAAAGTCAGGGTGTTGGTGCTCGGAGATATATTTTTGCATGGTTTACAACAGTATGCTCAATGCAGGCATGTTGCAAAGAATTTTGATGTTAAAGGAGTGGCGGTCGTGTGGAGCACTGTTCCTGATTGCAATGTACAGGGAATTGTACAAGTTTGTGAAAATATGGGCAGGATCAACAGTCCCCATGTGGTAGTTTTGCACTATGGTGCTTTCCGTTTGGGCTTTGTCAGTGCCCCTACTTTGTTGGCAGATTTGGAACACTTGGTTCAAGCAGTAATGGACATCCTTCCAAATGCCAAAGTAATTTTTTCTGGATTACTACCTGGGGCAATATGGGACAATAGTTCAGTTTTTTGTCCTCAGCAAAACAATGCTGGGTGTGTGATCAACCGAGGCATGTGTGCCTTCATGCTTAGAGCTGGTATGTTCTTCTGTAATAATGAGAATATTGATTCCAGTAATGCTGTTTATTTTAAAGAAGATGGCATTTCCTTATCTTTTATGGGAAATGCCATGCTGTTTTGGAATGTAAGGGTTGCTTTGGAGAAGGTTATGTGAAGATTTTAGGTGTAAAGTAAGAAAAAAAGAAGAAAAAAATACAAAATAACAGGTGTCTGTCAAGCATCTGCAAAATAAACTAAAAAAACGGCTCTTCTCAGAGCCAACCTCAAAGGGGAAATGGGGCACACTATTTAAATTTACATTCACCACGCTCAGATTTCGATATGTCCGCGGACATGGCGGTAGTCCACGGACATTGAAATCACTAGCTAGGGGTTCAGTATGTTCTATGTTACATGTATTTAAAGTCAGGGATATTATGGTTAAGTTGTGCTACTAAAAACCTATGAAATTCATTAAAAAAACTTTGTTAAGGGACGTTATGGTTAAGTTGCGCTACTACAAACCTATAAAATTCAGTAAAAAAACTTTGTTAAAGGGACGTTATGGTTAAGCTGCGCTACTAAAAACCTATGAAATTCAGTGAAAACACTTTGTGATGTCATCTTTGATGTCCTGGGTGTTAGTGTTAGCAGTACGCGGTGGCGTGAGTTATGGTTCCTTATCTTACCATAACTGCCGAATTTCAGGGGTTCATCGGTTTTACTTTGAACCATAACGTCCCTTTAACAAAGTTTTTTCACTGAATTTCATAGGTTTTTAGTAGCGCAACTTAACCATGACGTCCCTTTAACAAAGTTTTTTTTACTGAACTTATATATATATTCAGAATTGAGACTGAATGCCTGTATGACTACCAAATAGTGTAATTCAAGTAGGCAGGTAATTTTGTTTTTGGTTGAATATTGTTTTTTGCCATAAATACCACTGCAGTGATCTCCAGAGTGAAAAGCTTGAGTCCACTTTAGTTGAAGTTACTTTATTCTTTAAAAACATGTATGGTTTTGAAAATCACACTGTGCATTTCATTTCCCATTATTGTGGCTTAGGATTGTGTAAAAGGGGATTTGAGAAAGCTAAAGCACGCCTGTGCAAGCTTCGAATTTAAATGTATCAAAATACAAATGTGCCTACGAACTGAAGTGGTAATCTTGAGGCACTTCTGTGAACCTTACCACAGAGTGTAGCCTGGACTCTCCCTAACACTCCCCATCAGCCCTGCTTCAACCAAGTGTCTGAGTTCCATAAGAGCTATGTCCCTTCTTCCATGCCTCGATGTATGCACCACACAACTCCTTCCAGGATGAACCCATCATCAACAATCTACATGATAAGGACCTTTGTCGCATACCCTCACCTTCTCCTTAATATGTTCATTACGAGCGACCGCTAGGGGGCGCAGGAGAAGATGGACACATAGGCACGTAGCTATCGCTCCCTCCAACAGAAGAGAGATGATATGGAGCCCCTTTCAACCCAATATATGAACACGGTGGTGTCGGAAAGAAAGCATCTGCGGTCAGATCCTGATGAGCTGGCAGCTAGCGAGTGGCGGAGTGTCACGAGGAGTGAGCCGAGGCAGAAGGAAGTGGAGATACCCACAGAAAGAAGGCGAGGCGAAAGACCCCTGAATCCGATGCGGCCGCAGCAGAGCAGTGTATCCGCGCCTTGCACTGGAGGCCTAGTGGAAAAGGCGGCGGTGGCCAAAGGCGGCAACACAGAGGATAGCCGGGTGTATTCATGGGGCACCAAATCAAAGGAGAGGTGCCAGCCTGATCCCCAGTAGGACGTGCTGACATGAGACAAGCCGAAAACAGCACTGCGTGGCAGAACAGCAGTCATCCGGGTGGAGGCGGCAGTGCAGAGACAGCAACGTGGAAAGAAGTGCCAGGCCGCCTGTCACGCCGAGTTAAAGGAGGCCCCACTGGAGCAAAGTGGAGCAGAGAGACGGGGCAGAAGGAGCCTGGGAGGAAACAGTGACAGCCGAGCAGGAGCCGCACCAAGGCGGGAATACAACCCAGGTACGTCCAGGCCCCTCCACCCCCCAAACGATCCTGCTGATGGGGTGGAGAGCTGCAGGGACCAGATAGGCAGCTGGGATTTGGAGTGCCCGAGGGGGAAATACAATGTGACACAACTACAGCCCCAATACTCCAAACTGACCACAACGACCCCATAGGGGGATTTGAAAGTCTGCTTAAGAACAGCACAACCTCAGTGGGAGACCCCAACCCTGGGTGGATCATGGTCCATACCCACAGGGTGTCCCTGGCGATAGAGACACAAAGGAGAAATGCAGTCACAGCAGCACAGAGCGCAGAGGCCTGCAAGAGAGGGCGAACCCCTGGAAGTGTGGTGAGGCAAGACACATAAGCGAAGGAGAAGGCCCATTCCACGTCGGTGCAGCCTGGAAAGTGCTGGCATGACCCAAGCAGAGGGTGGAAGGCATCGGGCCCCCCGCACATGCTCATAGGCCCCGGACAAATTTACCAGCAACAAGATACAAAGGTGGTGGTCACAGAAGCCAAGAGAAACTAACAAGGTAAACAGAGTGGGGCGGAAGCAGGGGGACAACACAGAAACAGTCCAGGGGAAGTAGCAGCAACTTGCTCAGAGGCAAGCGGACAAGGTGGTGGAGGTCACTGGAGCAGAAAACACTTCCAAAACCCACAACTTGCCCAAAACGTGAACACAAAGAGAAGGGAAAACCACGCGCTTCACACTGGAAACCATCCAGCAATCATTGGTCTGCATGCAGGAGGAATAGAGACCTGGACAAAATGTACAGAGACTGTGAACCAGTAGAGAGAACAGAACCGCCACCCAGCTATGAGTTGCCACTAAACGCACTTCTCAACGGAAAGGCACAAAAGGGAAGTAGTCACACACAGCGAGCAGATCGGAGGAAGGTACAGGCTGTTAAGGATTCCAATCGGGCGTCACACACTGGACCAGGGCACTTGGTCTTAGCCTGGGATGTGGTGCTTAATAGGAGCGCTTTTTCTTTAATTTAAATTAATTCAAATTGAGCCGGTACCCGGCCCGTCTCAAACCCCCTTTTACAAATACCCCGGGTCACAATGAACCATGATCCACGCCGGTTGGTGAAAAAACAAAATTTATTTAATATACAAAAATCACACACATTTTAAATCTGGGGCAGCAATCACCAATGGGGTGATAACTACAATAGAAATGGGAGCAATGCACTTGGTTAGCCTTCTAGTAGAACATATCCAAAGCACACGTGAATAGGAGCACTTTTTGAATTGGGAAAGATAGCACCCAAGGTAAGGTTTCCGCCTGCAATGTTCCCTCAACTCACCAATAATTGAATTCTGAGTGGATACAAAGAAGCAGCAGGTAGTCAGGGATAAGAGGCGGCAAACAGAATCAAAATCCGACCTTCCCTCACAAAAAGAGGCAAATACGGATTTTAAACCCTTTGCAAAGGCCTAAAATGACACTCGGATTTTGAAAAATAATTAATTAAATGTGTGTTAAATAAGGATATACATATGTTTTATCACAGTATTAGGGATGTTACCTCACAATCAACCATCAGGCAAGGTATCACAAAAGCATACATGTCACAAAACAGATTGAAATTGAAAACCCAGTGCAGCCGAATTCACACATGGAAAAGTTGCATTTTTTTCTAGTTTGCAGTTTTAAATGCAAAAAGGTTTTTTTTTAAAAATGGGTGAAAAAACACTGATTTGGAATGCGGTTTCTGGGCAGGGTGATAGATGCACTGCACAGGGACAATACAGAAGTAAAAGGAGGGCTATAGCTGGTGAATTGAGAGAGATTTGGAAGGTAGAATGAGGTTTGTTTTTAGGAAAATAGAGCAGTTACAAAGAGAAAATCGGTTTTAAAAATGAAAGGCAAATTTTACTTAAACTAAATTATTTAGACTATATTGTTAAAGAAAGCCACGGTACATTCAAAGATTGATTCACAATGTCCACTCTTTCCTGCCAGGTTCGGATCTATGTGGGAATTAATTTGAATTACTCCAAATATTACTAATGAGTTACAAGATGAGGTCAATAGAAGAGTTGCGCTAACACTAGGAAACAAGAACAGGGTGCATAGAAAATTGGAACAGTCTATACAAGTTATCAGGGTACAGGTAGTTTTGCTTAGAGAGTGGCACAAAGACACAAAGACAAAATTCAAGATGGGATAGGCTATGTGTTATGGGAATAATCACAGTCCGCTCTTAAATTTGGGATTAGGAACAGTCAACCAGGTTCTGGACTCCAGGGCTCGGGTCTCCAAGTAGCGGCGGACTGTCCAAGCAGAACAACAGCTGGGCCTGTCTGGTCACCGGATAATCAGGACAGCTGGATGGCAGGGTTGCAGCATGCATGCAGTTAGCATTAAAAAAGCCAGTCTGCTTTCAGGATGATTCCCAAAAGTACACCAAAGCTTTTGGTTATTGGGATTTTTTTTAGTGGGATCTCTGGATTGAAGCCTTGCTGGGATGGTCAGCAATGCTTTGACCTTGCAGTAGTATCTGAAATCAGCTATGCTTTGGCTTTGCAGTGGGGTCTGGAATCTGGCAAGATGAATGTAGAAGATCAGGAACGCAGGCGGAGGAAATTCAGGAAAGAGTCTGTCTGGAGTTTTGTCAGCCACCCTTTTTATAGAGCATGGTGACATCATAGAATTATACGGCAGGGCAGGCTTAGCTAAGCACACCTCTAAACAACTGGATTGGTCAGGGGAGATAGTCACTGTCTTCCTCTCAGCTGTTTGGGTGTCAAGGTCAGGATGTCAGATTTATGATGTGAGTTTTACAATTTCCAGAACCTCCCACAGTTACTTTAGCTAAAAAACAGTTTTGCCATAAATGGCACATTTGTAAAGTTGGGGCCTTCTAACAAATTACACAAGCAGGTTACATATTTTATGCAGAAAATGCCAGTCCAACTCTACAATTTCTAAGACATTGTTTTGACCTTTTAATAATTTTTAGTCATTTTTAGTGTGAAATATTTGGCCTAAAATTCTATACTTTACACGTGTGTATGGATTATCATCAGGCATGTCGGCATTGAATTTTACATTGGCATCATGTACACCTTCCTTGGAATACACCATTCATGGTCATTTCTGTTCCCTATATGGCAGTGAAGGCTTAAATTAAAACCCACAAAATTACATTAAAACTGCCAACTTGTTACATTCCTGCGTGTTTCTGTTGCAAAAATAACCGTCATCAAAGTTTCTTAAATAAAGTAGTCTTTTGAAACAAATGGGCATCCTTTGTCCTTCACTGGGACCATTTTTTTCTCTTCACCTACCTCCAACAGTCACTTTAGCCCAGTGTGGGGAGGGGTTTTCCCAGTTTGATTGAAAGTTTATGGCCGCTTCCACTTCACAGCTTGGTGTCCTGGAACTTCCATTGTAAGAGGCCTCAGCCGTCTGCCAAAGTAGCGCTTGTTTGTTCTAACATCTACTGTGAGGGACCTTCTGTTGCTGGCAACCCCAAGCAGAAACCTATTTGGGGCTGGTTTCCCCCACTGCAACCAATACAATTGAATTCCTTATTTTATTTAGTTTTGTAATTAATCAGAATACAGCCTGTTGAATAAGATCTTCCATGTCTGTTTCACATCACAAACCCACTTTACATTGCTAGATAAGGACAGGGCCTTATCCAACATACACTTTTAATCAAGTATTTTTCTTAGTTTGCATAAGTACATTTTAAACGTGTGGTGACTACATTTTCCTTCCATAATTCGATTTTTCTCTTCCATCTGAATTCCCACATTGTTTTGTAGGCATAGTTAGCTTCTGGTATGCAGCAATGGGTTAAAACACAGATGCACTGAAATTGACATATGCCCAGAGCCAGGGCATTTTTGATGCATTGATCCTTGACATTTTTAAGCAAAAAAGTAAACCGTTTCCTGTGTAGCTGAAGTAGAGCTTCTTTTGATTTCTTCAGATCTGAACAACAGCCTGACATTCAGGAATACTGCTCTTGTCTTCTGGAGCATAATGTGAATGTGGACAAGCATGACAAGGTCTCATTAATAAAAGTATTGTGATGAGGAACAGAGGAAAAAGAGCATCAAAGCAGCATCATTTTTAAATGTAAATATTTCCCTTTTTCAATGGGAACTTTGGGCTTGCAGCAAAGCAGCGCTGCCTTTTCACTCCCCTTCCTTTGTACATGTAAGAACACACTGGCAGGCTTTCTCAGTGTGCCCCCTTGTTCCATCCTGCCCAATATGTGCTTGGCAAGATGGTGCAGCCCTCTTTATGTAGCTGATGTGAAGCAATGGTACTCACAGGAGCCAGCGCAGCTACTTTACTGCTTCTGCTGAAGTGAAGCTTGGTTATGGAAGGGAGTACAGCTGAGTGGGTAAATATATCCCACAAGGTGCTGTGGGGAGAAGGGAAAAGGTGATGACTAGAGCAAAGTCAAAGGATACTGAGTCAGTGGAGTGTGCAGGTGGAGCAGTAGCAAACGGAGAGGCATGGGCAAACAGGAAGGAATGGAGGAGAACTTCCCGGCAGAAGGATAAGGAGAAAGGAATACGGGGAGAACAAAGTGGGTGATAGGAGTGGATATAAGGCACAAATGGACGTAGGAAAGCCACAACCAGGGAAATAAGGAGGATCGACAAAGAAGGCTGGAGAAGTGAAAATGTTGTCGGAGGTGGACATGTCCCTGTTCTCAACAAAGGAGGACTCAGGGCACATCCTGGCAGAGATCAAAGCCCTCAGGGGAGACATACAGTCCTCACTGGCCAACCTGACCAGCAGGACGACTACAGTGGAGAGCAAAGTGGAAGGCCTTGAACACAACCAACTAAATGCAGACATGGTGGAAATGAGGCTAGATGCCAGGCTGGTAGAGCTAGAGCTACAGGATGAAGAAGTGATGCTCAAAATGGATGCCTTGGAAAACAGCAATGCTCAATAACATAGGAATACTGGGGCTCAAAGAAACGGAAAGTGAAACACTGAGGCAAGTGGAAGAAACAGTGCAGGCTCTAGCTCAACATCTCTTTGAAGCAGAATGAGGTAAACTGGTGCAGCTGGAAAGAGCACATAGAAGATAGAAACCATATGGAAGTGGCACCCGCTCCATAGTGACAAAATTCCTAAACTACAAGGATAAAACCAACGTCCTGATCAGGGCAAAACAAAAGAGGGAACTGAACTATGAAGGATCACACAGCACAAAACCCCTTTACATTGCTAGATAAGGGCAGGGCCTTATCCAACATACACTTTTAATCAAGTCTTTTTCTTAGTTTGCAAAAGTACATTTTAAACGTGTGGTGACTACATTTTCCTTCCAAAATTCGATTTTTCTATTCCCTCTGAATTCCCACATTGTTTTGTAGGCATAGTTAGCTTCTGGTATAAAGCAATGGGTTAAAACACAGATGCACTGAAATTGACATATGCCCAGAGCCAGGGCCTTTTTGATGCATTGATCCTTGGCATACAAGGAAAAATGTAAACCGTTTTCCATGTAGCTGAAGTAGAGCTTCTTTTGATTTTTCAGATCTGAACAACAGCCTGTCATTCAGGAATACTGCCCTTGTCTTCTGGAGCATAATGTGAATGTGGATAAGCATGGCAAGGTCTCATTAATAAAAGTTTTGTGATGAGGAACAGAGGAAAAAGAGCATCAAAGCAGCATCATTTTTAAATGTAAATATTTCCCTTTTTTAATGGGAACTTTGGGCTTGCAGGAAAAGCAGCGCTGCTTTTTCACTCCCCTTCCTTTGTACATGTAAGAACACACTGGAGGGCTTTCTTAGTGTGCCCCCTTGTTCCATCCTGCCCAATATGTGCTTGGCAAGATGGTGCAGCTCTCTTTTTGTAGCTGAAAACACAGTTTTGGTGTGAAGCAATGGTGCTCACAGGAGTCAGCGCAGCCATTTTACTGCTTCTGCTGAAATGAAGCTTGGTTATGGAAGGGAGTACAGCTGAGTGGGTAAATATATCCCACAAGGTGCTGTGGGGAGAAGGGAAAAGGTGATGACTAGAGCAAAGTCAAAGGATACTGAGTCAGTGGAGTGTGCAGGTGGAGCAGTAGCAAACGGAGAGGCCTGGGCAAACAGGAAGGAACGGAGGAGAACTTCCCAGCAGAAGGAGAAGGAGAAAGGAATACGGGGAGAACAAAGGGAGTGATAGGAGTGGAGATAAGGCATAGATGGACGTAGGAAAGCCACAATCAGGGAAACAAGGAGGATCGACAAAGAAGGCCCCAGAAATGAAAATGTTGTCAGAGGTGGAGATGTCCCTGTTCTCAACAAAGGAGGACTCAGGGCACATCCTGGCAGAGATCAGAGCACTCAGGGGAGACATACAGGCCTCACTGGCCGACCTGACCAGCAGGATGACCACGGTGGAGAGCAAAGTGGAAGGCCTCAAACACAACC
The DNA here is from genome assembly GCF_040938575.1 of Ambystoma mexicanum. Lineage (NCBI taxonomy): Eukaryota > Metazoa > Chordata > Amphibia > Caudata > Ambystomatidae > Ambystoma > Ambystoma mexicanum. Next base: position 243,792,796 of record NC_090934.1, read on the forward strand.
AACTAGATGCAGACATGGTCAAAATGAGGCTAGATGCCAGGCTGATAGAGCTAGAGCTACAGGAGGAAGAAGTGATGCTCAAAATGGATGACTTCGAAAACAGAGATGCGCAATAACATAAGAATACTGGGGCTCAAAGAAACAGAAAGAGAAACACTGAGGCAAGTGGAAGAAACAGTGCAGGCTCTAGTTCACCATCTCTTTTAAGCAGAATGAGGTAAACTGGTGCAGCTGGAAAGAGCACATAGAAGATAGAAACCATATGGAAGTGGCCCCCGCTCCATAATGGTAAAATTCCTAAGCTACAAGGATAAAACCAATGTCCTGATCAGGGCAAAACAGAAGAGGGATCTGAACTATGAAGGATCAAAAGTCACAATCTACCAGGACCTATCCTACCTTATGCTATCCAGGCACAGGGACTGCAGGCCCCTCACAAAGTGGTTACAAGAGAAGGGCATCAGGTACAGATGGGGTTACCCCTTCTCACTGCAGTTTGAGGTAGAAGAAGTGGACTACCGTATAACTTCGGTGCACGAGGCAGAGTAGGCCCTATGTCATCTCACAGTGGACACTGACTCAGCATCAAGGAGCTACCAAGGCCCATCCACGAGCAGGGAACAGGCAAGACCCGCACCCGATCCGCAGAGGAGGAGAAGAGGGCAAACAGGGAGAATATATATGAGACTAAACGGCCCATCACCCCGCAAGACACCCACGATACCAGAACGACTGCCGGAGCATGACCCCGGGGGAAAGACTATGTGACAGCTGGTGAGGAGAATCACGCAATTGGGTTAAAAAGCAAAGGTATGAAAATTTACTGTTGGAGGGAGCGAAAAGACTTTGCTCCAAGGTGGCCCTCTGTGGGGGAGAGGGCATCTCAATAACTTTCTTGGAATACAATAAGTTAAAGTTCTGAATTGTTTCAAAGTTAAGAGGGGGTTTTGATACTGGGGGTGGCCCTGGGGAAGGGAGTGTCATTCAAGTTACAATAAATGTCAATGAGGTGGACGACAAAGGAAAAGAAGAGTCTCTAACCATGCAAAGGAGGGAAAGGGCAGCGGGCACAGTCTTGATGGGAAAAGGTGAAGCAAATAAGGGTCTAGTTGTGGGCACGTTAAATGTGAAAGGTCTAAACTCCCTGATGAAGAGGTAACTAGTCATGAGGGAATTCCGCAAGTTCTCTCTAGAAGTGCTTTTCCTCCAGGATATACGCCTGAAACAGGGAGAAGAGCGGCCATTGAGGGGAGTTAGGATAGGGCAAGTCCACTGGGTATCTGGCAACGCCAAAAGAGCGAGTTGGAATAGTGCTGCATAAACAATTTAGGCTGCGGGAGTATGTGGCCACGAGCATGTTAGAGGTAGATTGCTGATACTGCAGGGTACGGTGGAAGGGGCCAGGGTATTGCTGGCGGCGGCCTACGCGCCCAATCAGGGGCAGGCACAATTTATACTCACTGCACTCAATGCAATACAAGGGCTCAAAGCCGATCTGTACATCAAAGGAGGGGCCTTCAACTCTTGGGCAAATGAAACCTGGGATAGAAGCTCGTTTGGTGGGGAGGCGGAGGGAAGAAAAGACAGACTGGGGCACTTGGGATGGGTAATGGAGGCACGCTGGCCAGTGGACGTGTGGAGAAGCTCATCCCTGCATAAAACATACACTAGGGTTGACTACCTGCTCTTAAATAACGATCAGGGCATGATAGTGATTAGTAGTAGTATCAAATCTGGGTTGAAATGTGTCCAATGGATAGTTGTTTACTAACATTTGTTTGAGTTGGTTGATGGCTACCTGGAAAGCCATGGAAGCCCTGAAATGGGGAAGTAGTTTGATAAATCCATAGGGCGAACAATGATTTTTTTTTTTTTTAAGGGCGTGAGGAATTATTCCACTGCTGCTCTTCCTGTGGTTAGCGGGTCCCTTCCCAGCCTATATGCCAATTTATTTCGCCAGAGAGGTGGCCACATGCTATTGTAGTGTGGTGTCCATACATTGTTGAAATGTTGTGGGGCCCCATGAAGCCCAACAGGTAGCACAGTAAACTGGAACAGTCCCATAGGTTGAGTTGAAGCTGATTTATCCTGATATTCTGGTGCCAAAGGGATCATCCTGAACCGTTTTGAGAGGTCCAATTCCAATATTCAGGGCTGTTCCAATACTTTCAATCATTTATTCAACACCGGAAATAGACTAGGCATTAAACTTTGGTATCTAATTTACTTTTAAGAAGTCCATGCAGAACCATAAGTGCATGTCTTGCTTTCCTATTAGAACAATTGACAATGACCAGTGGTTTTGTGAGGGCTTACCTACACCATGCTCTGGAATCTTCTTGACCTCTTCTTGTATGGCCTGCTCCCAGGTCTTAAGTAGTCAGTAGTATCAAGGTCTTTGGCCTTGGCTGGAGGTCTCTAGATTTGCTTTATGAAGCCTTTAGCTACAACTGGGCTGTTGTTGATGAGGTCATCCTGGAAGTGTCATAGAACACCCAAAAGATCTGCATCTGGGATGGATTTCAAAAGGCCCAGTATCATCTTCATTTGCATCTCAATAAGGTTGCATTAAACAGCACTTCTTTGGCTGGACACAGGACACTTCCAGTAGGTTCATTCTATGCTTTTTCCAGTTCATGTAGCATACATGGGTTTGCTTGAGGTGATCCTCCTGTTTGACATGATAGTTTAGTACCCCCAAAACCTCTGTAACTTTTTATGGGCTGTGCTACTTCGCCAGGAATGTATTTTCTGATTTCGGTAAGGTGATCATAGCGTTATCTTCCACTTGAAACCTTAGTGATCGGGCTTGTCTGTTGTAGGTTCATTGCATCTCCTATGACATGGCATATGTTAAAGTTCCAGGGTCCAAACCAGACAGATGTGTTTGTGGGTGTCTTACACAAATCAGGTTACATTCTATCCAGTATCCTCTTGGCTCTCCCAATCTTCTCACAACATATCTAAGATGTTTCAGGGTTCTCTTCTGTACAGCAGATGAAGAGGGGAGAAACCTGTCACGGCATTGTTTTTGTACTGTAAAGAGACGCCAAGGAAGAAGCTTGTTACCCAGAAAAGGTAAGATTTTGTTTAAACTTCACCTCACCATCCGTTTGGGGTGAGTAGATAGAAGTATGGATGGTATCTATGTGGGCAGGATTTTAAGTCTGTCATAAGCTTAGGCATACGTGGGTTGTTCTGGTCAGTTAGTGGGGAACATCTACCTGAGAGATATAAGGCAATATATGTTTTAGAATGTCTTGTGTGCTGGTGTTTCTGATCGGCAAGGGTATGCCCAGACATGGGTCCCGAGCCTTCTGGGTCTAGAGACCCAAGCTACTCCTCACTGATGACACCCAATGAGGCCAACACATGTCTGGGCATGCTTTTGGTCTAGTACAGAAGGGATGTGGCCTAGCTATTCGGGCTGCATTGCCCCTTTTAGGATGGTACCAAGCCTGATTTGCATGTGGTCTTTCCCCTTCTGTTATGGCTTGGCAGGCTGAAGAACGATGGTTTGGAGGGTTGCCCAGAGCAATGCTAGAGGTTAGGATTCATTCCAAACCTTCCATCCATCACCTCTTTTGTTTAGCGCAAAGGCTTCCACCACAGGATATATTTATTACCATTTTGTCGAGGGTCTGAGAGGTACCACAACATCTATTTATATTCTTGTTTAAACATTTCAGCAGAGGACAGAGAAGAGTCTCAATGGGAGCTCCCTTTCTATGAAAACTCGTCCTTCTCACATCGGCCAGGCCAGTTTTAAGATTCAATTAAGACAACTCCTAAGGGACTAGGCAGCATTTCATTCTAATTATCTCTTTACGCCATCCTCTCCCCTATCTATTGTCCCTGTCTTTACCCCTTCTGCACGTCCTGCTTAGTGCTGAGAATCAATATACTTTTAGATATGCACTATATAAACTGACATCAAATAAATACATACATGAGTAAGATTGCACTTGTCATATGTGAAAACTTGCAAATGTGTGGACATATATTACATAAGGTGACTATGGCATGTATGTGAGGCATTACATGGCATTGGCTGGCTTTTGGTGATGAAAATTGAACATGATTGCAGGACCTGCATGCTGTATGTATATGCAGGGTGGCCATTGGGTATTATACGCCATTACTGACATATTTGAGGGTGAGTTTTCATAAGAGGGCAGCACATGAACATATGAGGCATCAAATATGGCTACTCAATAAGGCATATGGCCATCTTATGGCATTACATAGCTTTTCTGAACAATTTGAGATGGCACGTGCGTATATTTGTAGTATATTTACAGTACATGACCATGAGAGGTAGTCCTTACATAAGGTGACAACACCAGGGATATGAGTCATTAACTGGAAACAGATGGCAGTTGTGAGGATTTGGTGGCTGCACCTTGCACACAATGGTAGCAAACCCATATTTCAGGCCCTATTTTACATGTGGGGCTATTTATAAAAAAGCATACGATGGCATTTTGGCATACAGATTGCTACACATGGTATATTGTCTCACCACCTGGTTATGCGGGCCTGTATGTAGCACATTATAACTATACCTGCATATTGGGATACATCTTGCATAAGATGACGGTTACTTGATATATGCGATTGGACTGACTGCTGGCCTATGTTGGGTCTGTTGTGTGCCCAGTCGTCCTATCATGATGTCACTCATGGCATATCAAGCCAGCACCCTGGGTAAAATGGGATTGGTAACTATAGTCTTTAGAAAGAATGTCTTTTTGTACTAATCTAAATCTTATTTAAATTGCTTTTCAAGCAATGTGATGTCACTTCCTGAAGTGTCCCCTGGATCTCCAGGACGTTCCTGTGCCACCACCTCACATGGTGTCATCAGTTATGCGATTTTACTTCTGTCGCCCCTGTACTTTGGTGAATTGACATCGCTGCCATACTTGGTGGGAAGGAGGAACGCACTGACAATGGATATCTACAGCGGTCATAACAGTAAAACAGGGAATGGTCACTTTGTCGCTTATTATTCTGAATGAATTGCAAAGGTTGAACATTTTTTGATGGAAAACCGTGATGAAATCCAATAAAACCCAAAGAGGACATAGCTTCTTGATTCATTTAAAGAACATCATTGCACTTAAGTTCTTGATTCATTTAAAGAACATCATTGCACTTCAGGAGATGGAGGTGAGTTAGGAGTCACCAGCATTGCAGTTGCAGCACCAATGGTTTCTTTGGCAATCCCAGCATCCTCCCTGCTTTCAGATCAGCCACATTTTAGTCGCTAATACCCACAGGAGAAAGATGATGCACTTTATGCATCGTCTCCGTTCCGTGGGTACTAACAAGGAAATTAAATCCAAGCATTCTTTGGCATCATAACTCTTAGGTGCGAGCCGAGCTTCCAACTGTGACTGACACGTGCCACCTGTTGTGACTCATAGCCCAACATTATTTCTGCTTCTGCAAATGTTGTTATTATTTTGACACGTACTACAGTATTTTGACATCACTTCCGGTCTTTTCATAAAAGGCAAATATCATCTGATGTCACTTCCTGTTATTTCACTAGTAGGGCGAGTCAAGGGGCATGTTATGTTACTTCCTCCATCAACCTATAATTTTGATAAATGGTGGCAGCAGACACAAACAGCAGCTGGTTTTCCGAACAACTGCATTACGCAGATCATAGGTTAACTCTTTTTTCAGATTCATTGAAAATATAGACGTTTTCAGATTATATCTGAACATTTGTAAATTAGATTCTCTACCCATGGAAGCAAAATGATATTTCAAAGTTTTTGGAACAAAAACATACCAGAGAGTGAACAATGGATAGATACTTCTAGTGATAGATACTTGGCTAGATAGATACAGACAGATGGCTAGGTAGGTAGCTAGAGATATATGGATAGCTAGGTAAAGATAGGTAAATGGGTAGGCAGCAAGCTAGACATAGCTAGTTAGGTGGGTTAGTTAAGTAGGTAGGTAGGAAGGTAAATTAATGATAAAGGCTATTGGGGAAGTTGAACAGCTGGAGAATGTGTGTGTGTGTATATAGCCCCGTTTAGACAATGGCCCTCATTACGACCCTGGCGGAAAGTGACTGACCGGACCGCCACAGCGTAAATAGCGTTTCCGCCATTGCACAATGGAGCAAAGTGCGGCTCATTCCGACCCATCGGGCACGAGCACCACGCCATGGCGGAAGTGCAAAGTCCGCGATGGTGGAAATGACCCCAAAACGGCCCACACCGCCGCCGTACGGCGCCCTAGGTGCAATACCGCCACCCATCTCAGCGGACACCGCAGTGAGCGCCAACCGGAAAGTACGGTGACCGTAAATATACGGAAACGGAAGTAAAAGCATGGTCCCGGAACGGGAAACATCACGCCGTACACCTATAAAACCACTAAATCCACACAACCATTAAAAATACTACCCTGAGACACATCCCAACCCGTCATCCACCCTAGTGAAACCAAGAAAAATGGGAAAAGTAGCGAAGAAAGCGTGCGACCGCAAGCGGCAGGTCCACTTCTCCCGTGAGGAACTCACCGTACTCACAGAAACCCTCCAGGAGAATGCAGCCGCCGTCTTCTCCACGCAAATGACCAGGACGGCACTTGCGAACAAGAAGGCCATATGGGCCCTGGTGGCACAGCGGGTAAGTGCGGTGGGGACCGCACCCCGCAACCCACAGCAATGCAGAAAGCGATGGGACGACCTGCGGATACGCGTCCGTAGCATACTGTCTGCCAACCGCAACATTGCCACAGCCACCGGGGGAGGATCGGAATCACCCATCAAGTTGACCCCCTGGGAAGAAATCTGTGCCTCCACCATAGGAATGGAGAGCATAGAGGGAGTCGGAGGGATGGAGAAAGGAGTGCAGACATCCGAAGAATCAGGTAGGTGGCCCAAATAAAACAATGCCAAAACCACAATGTCCAATCATGTGAAGTACCACGTGCCCACATAGTGCAACAGTAACACATGTCCAGGAGAACGTCCACATACATAGGCCTGATAGCACACATCAAAACTCACATCAAATACATAAATAATTAAAAATCCTAAAAACACCCTCTACACGTGCAGCAGGCACACCCTAACTGCAGGCTGCCAAACAACTGCACCCTCACACCACACACAAATGAAACCACCTCCAAGGCCCCGACCCAAATCACCCTCAGGTACCACCCCAATGCATGTGATACATCACCATTCCAATTCCCACAGACCCATCAATAACGCTCGCCCTCCTTTACTCCACCACAGGGTCCGATCCAAACGACGAGCTCCAGGACACCCCTACCAGCACACCTGCAAAGAGGGCCAAGACCAACGGCCAAAGACCCTCCACCTCAGCTGCACGCATCAAGACACGGCAGCAGCACAAATCAAGTGGCAGCACAGAGGAGGGAACTCCAACAGGCACCCCAGCAGCCAGCATGCCCACACCACCACCACCACAGGTCCCCCCAATGGATGCCACAGTAGGCACTGCTTCTGGTGGCAGCAGCACCATAGGTGACACTGCATTAATGGCAGCATGCTCCGACACAGAAAACGGGGATGTCGAAGTCAGATCCATCCATGACCTGTCCCAATCCCCCTGTCTGTTCCATCCCGTACACCATGAGGATACCACGCAGGGGCACCCACAAGACAACGACTGGCCATCCCCCACAAGCCCTGTGGCAGGGCAACATGAGGCGAACAGCCACTCTGTGACACCACCGCAAATGGCCATGGCCCAGCAGAGGCAACAGTCCCTCGACCAGTTAATCGTGCAACAGCAGCAACTGGCCACGCTCCTCAAGGACCATGCCGATGAATGTGGGGGCACTAAGGCAGACATAGAAACATCAACTGAGACACTTAGGGCAGAAATGGAGAGAAGTACAGAGACACTAAGGGCACAAATGGAGAGTAGCACCGAGTGCCTGAGAGTCCAAATGGAGAGTAGCACCGAGAGCCTGAGAGTCCAAATGGAGAGAAGCACCGAGAGCCTGAGGGGGGAACTGCATGCGACGTCCAAAGACGTATGTGCCGAACTTGCCGCAGTGCGCCGTGTGCTCACTGAGCTCTCACAAACCCTTAGGGACATGCATGGACGTGAGCAGGCAGAGACATCATCCCTTGCAAGTTCCGTCCAGGGCAGCCCCCAACGTAGATCTGGGAGGAACCTGCGCTCCACAGGCAGGGGTGCCCCTGATACCCGCAGAGGGGGCTTGCAATAGCGACTGCCCACTGGCAATGAGCATCTCTGGACACTGGTGTTCGGGGGGGAGGTAGGAGGGTGGAGGGGGGTGTTGGGCTCACTTGGGTGGCGGGTCGATAGGGTGTTTAACATGATATCACATATGCCATAAACAATGCACGATCAACCAATGAGATGTGTGGACATTGATCTTTGTGTACGAGGCCATTATAGGCGTACAGTCCATATTGTGCATGTACCATACACACACAGTGCCACGAGTCCCGTGTCCATGTATCAGCCACCAGGCGTGAGTGCTAGAAGCATGCATCTATGAGATGCTGACGAATGTCACGGCCCTCCTGTGCCTCGCAGACTCCTTGAGGTGCTGCCACATCCTCACCCTCATCATGACCATCTTCAGGTGCTTGCAGTTCTGCGTCAGGGGGCATGGGCACATTTCTACATACGCGCATGTTGTGTAGCATGACACATGCCATCACCATCTTCGCAACCTTCACATGGCGGTACAGGAGTGCCCCGCCAGACCTGCTGAGGCACCGGAAACGAGTCTTCAGTAGGCCGAATGCCTGTTCTATGACTACGGGTACGTGAGTGGGCATGGTTGTAGTCCTCCTCATGCTGGTCCCGTGGGTTCCGGACTGGTGTGAGGAGCCATCTCTTCAGTGGATATCCGGCATCACCTGTATGTGGACGATAAACGAATCATGTGGAATGCCATTGCTACGTACGCACCCCCCCCCCTTCCTGCCAGGTCATTGCCGCATCACATACCCCACATCATCATGCATGAAATGAGACTCACCGAGTAGCCAGGATCTGTTCCCTGCGTGTCGCTCCATGTAGCGTGGTATTGTAGAGTTCCTCAAGATCATAGAATCATGGGTTGATCCAGGGAATCGGGCACAACAATGTGTAATGATCCTGTTGGAGTCACACACCATTTGTACATTCAGAGAATGAAATTGTTTCCGGTTGCGGTACTGGGCCTCCATGGCATGTGGGACGACCAATTCCACATGGGTGCAGTCGATGGCACCAATGCAACCCGGTATGCCGGCAAGTGCATGGAATCCCACTTTTGTGTTCGTAATTTCCTGCTCCGAGCGTGGTAGAGAGATGTAGTCGTCTGCGTGCTTCAGGAGGGCATCGAGCACTTGCAATAGTGTCCGTGAGAACAGTGGCTGTGAAATGCCATGCAACTGTCCGACTGTGTGCTGGTAGGTGCCTGTGGCCAGGAAGTGGAGTACAGACACCACCTTCAGTAGGGGTGGGATGGCGGTTGGGCTATCTATCATGCTGACAAGTCAGCCTGTGTCATGTCCACAATGGCGGTTATGGTGTCCCGGTCCAAACGGTAGAGGGTGTGGATCTGCTCATCAGTGAGGTTGAACGGATGTGCTCGGAGGCGTGGGATTGCGGGCTGCCTGCGTGGTGGTAGTGGCTGTGCTGGCGGCCCTTGCTGGCCCTGCCTTGCCCTCCTCCTCCTCCTGCGTCTCCTCCGTGCGGCCGGTTGTAGTTGGTGTTCGTCTTCTTCTTGAAGTTGGAGTACCTGCAGTGCTATCAGGTCCCCCAGGGCCAACATAGCTAGTCCTGCCGGTAGCATTTCGGAGTGGTTGTGGGAGGAGACTGGGCGTGCAATTTATGTGTTTTCAGGCTGTATGGCCTCCACCTGTGGTGATTCATTCCACCTGTGCAAGCTGCTCTCCCCTTTGGGCGAGCACGTCCCGCACACAACGCTGCAATTCGACGAATGGCATCTTGCTATTACAATCATGTATTTGTACCCGATGGCAGTGTGACATTGGTTGATATGTTCATTCGCCTATGGTCCCATTGTTTCACATACTATCTTTGCAGTCGCGAACAGACTTGTGAAGGGTCAGTGGAACGTAGTACTCGAGTAACAGTGGACCCTCATGCATCACTGCACCGAGGTTCAACGACGGGCGGGGCGTCCCATTTGTGAGTGAAGGCAGTTGCCATTTTCACACACAGCCGCACTAGATGGATTAATTTGTGATTTCAAGCGGCCACAGATGCCTTTTCGACGTGATGTTGCAAATGAGGAATTCGAAGTGCGGCGCTTTCGGTTTTCAGCTAGCGGCGAGGAGATGCCCACAGGTCTGACTGCAAATATAACGTTCTATTGTTCAATGTCCTTGGGACAGGGGCCATGGCGAGGATGCAATGATTGATATGAATAGTTTGGGATGCGCAATGGCGAAGTGGACGATGAGGCCGGACGTTCCCAAATACATGTTATTTCACAACACTGGAATTACGGGCTGGGGCACAGTGGATTTTGCAGGCTGCATAACGCACAGACTCAATGGAAATTTCACATGTTATGTGAGTATGGAAACAGGCGTTCTCATTACGGGATGAGGGAATGATGAATGGATGCATGGACAGATGAATTGATACAGAGTTTGCCATGTACAGGGCTTCTTGGAATCTGTCCGCCTCCCCTGCGCTATGTGATGCAGGGCTGCCATAGTGGGACCATCGTCTATCTGGCCTTGTTGAGCCCTCCCTGTCTCGACGCGCCTTCAGACACTTGTGTCTATGCACGTTACCAATCCCATCTGATGGATTCTGTTTTAAAAGACGCATGCACAGGTACACTCGTTTGTGATGGTGTTTTCACCTCGATATAGATAGTTATGATTCGCAAGTGGTTTTTGGGTGGTGATGATCCTTTGGAGTGGGCTAGCATGCATATGGCTGTGGATTTGGTGTGATCATTGAAGTGAGTAATACTAATGAAGTTCTGATGGCCATACTGTTCTTTTTCATTTCATTTGGTTGACAGGTATCTCCTCCCCTTTTGCCACTGCCATCTGTATGCCACTCCTGCAGATGGATTTTACTCCCGACACCTGCTGCTTCGTGTTCATCAGTGGAGCAGCATTACGATCTTATGGGACGATCGCCAATGGGCCACATGCCCTTACGCAGTACTAGTGGCTAGGAGCAACATTTCGGCCTTTCAGCTGGACTAGTGCCTCCCTATTGGGACGGCCCTGCGGTTCTAGGCGCTTCCATGTTGCCTTTTCGTACGAGAATGTAGCCCCTGTGTACCATGAAGGAACAGGGCGTCAAACAAGAAGTAGCTGGTCATTTATTGCGGATGCAGCCCACAATGGTGAAATGTGTTTTGGAGTTCATGGCCTAATGGCTGTATGGGCTTGGTGAATTTGTTGTGCATTACATTTCTATTCTGATATGGACCGTGTAGCGTTCTTCTTTGCAAGTGATGTGGCATATTCCTATTTGGGGAGCGATGTATTGTGAGGAGATCTGCATTGGGTTCCAGCTTCGGAGTATAGTTGCGTGGTACTGTGCTGGGCGCGTTTGCCTACGAAGCCCAGTGAGGTCAGGGATGAGGGCTGCCAATATGACTGTTTTAATGATGTCCTGCTCATGGGCGGGGGATTAGCTTTTGTGTAACAGATGCCGGTCAGCCAGGTGGATTGGTGGAATGATGTGATTTTCGGAATATTGCTGGTCACAGGTGCCTGTGTTTGCGTGCGTTTCTTGGTGGGAGACTGAGGTCATGTCCATTGGGATGGCTTCTGTATTCGTGCCATCTGTGCCCTGCAGCTCCCATTGGCCCCTCTTGAGATTCATTTGTTCGTTGGCAGGCATGGATGACTAGTACATTTCACTGGTTGCATTGTGTGACTTCATTGCACCTACGGGGAGTTGTACAATGTGGCCAGGGAGCGGTGTACAGGCACTCAGTGGGGCCGTTTACGGTTGATTCGCGATGCCGTACTTCTCACCATGGCGGAATGGTACTTTCCGCCGTGCTTGATGGCGTTAGGTGCATGTCCGCTAGGGTCAGAATTCGCGTACCGTTGCGCCATGGTGGTAATTACGGTTTGGCATGGCGCGCGCGCGCGTACTTGGTGCAGTTAGCGTTGGCGTTCACTACGGTGTCGCCAATGGCATCGTACTTTGCGGTGACGTGTCATAGTCGCACCGAGCGCTATTCGATGGCGGTATTGCATTTCCGCCATCGTTTTTCGGTTTCCGCCAGGGTCGTAATGAGGCCCAATGTGTGTTTGCCAAGACACTCCAAAGGGAGATCGAGAAGAGGGAAGGGGGCACAAACCGGAAAGAGGTCATAATAAAACAATTGTACATTTGGTAAAAGCAGTGTAATCTTAAGTGGAGACAAGGAACACAACCCCACACACACTTACCAGATATGCGGGTGGAACTGGATCTTCTTCCTCCTTTACTGAAGTGCACAATTGGAACTCTTCTTAAGAAGACTAGTCCATTCTAATGAAATACCCGGCCAATTGTAACCACCCCCTTGTGCAGAACTCGTAGTCTGAGTTCCTAAAGAAAGATCCACAACCACATGCAACTACTATGATTTGCTATCTCGAAATTCTCAGACGCACCCTTAGGACAGCATGTTAGTGCTACACAGAACACCAAAGCCAAGAAATAATTCCATATCCAGGGAGGCATTTTGCATGTTTGCGTGCTTGAAACATCAGGTAGGTGCTCTCATCTCAGAGTAGAAATGGGCTTCCAACCATGGTCGCATAGGCAGGACATAGCAACTCCAGATAAAAGGGGAGGCTGATTGCCTTATTGAAGAATGAAAATGAAGTAGGATATTGCCACTGTATGTCTTGGCATGTTGTCCCCACAGCTTCTTGAGTTCTCTTTTCTTTTTACTTCAATCTCAGTCCATCACATTGCTTCCCCAGTATGATTTTCAGCTAATTTTTCAGTTTGCTACCTGATTTTCATCAAGGAATTAAGTTATTATAAATTATCTTTCTTCAAACTGAATTATAATCCTATCTACCCATAGTCCATACGGATGGCTAAATTCACTATGCCCTGATCATGCATGAATTCTTCTTACACACATCGTTACTAGGTGGACCGCCTGAGATATGATCATCTGTGACTCCTCATCTGGGCTAGATGCATAGCCCGTAGGGATAGCTGAATGTACTATGACCTGACCATGCATGCATTGTTCTTATGCACATTTTTACTAGTTTGGCTGCTGGCTGACCAATGCTCATCTGTGACTCCTCAGCTGGGCCAGCTGCATAGCCTATATGGATAGCTAAATTCACTATCTGCAGTGACTTGGTATGTATCTCATTGTGTATGTGTGCACGAGCTGAGATAGAATGTGTCAAATGTGGAACCTGGAGGGACCTGAGAGATCCAGGAATGTCAGTTAGGGATTGCAGGATGAGAGCCCTGAGCAGAAATATGTGCCCACCTGTTTCTCCTGCCTTATCTTTCCAACTGTAACCTGCAACAATAAAGAAGCCTGTCTATATCTACTTACCTGGGTCCAGACTCTTACCAGAGGGATTGCTGTTCCTCCTGGGCCCAAGATACGTCACTATGACCGGATTCTACATGCATTGTTCTTACATGCATGGTTTCTAGGTTGTTCTGGTTGAACTATGCTCATCTGTGACTCCTTAGCTGGGCCGGATGCATAGCCTGATGGGATAGCTAAATTCACTATGACCTGATCCTGCATGCATCATTTTTATGTGCATTTTGTTTCACTAATTGCAGTCCTTGTCGGCTTTGTTATCCTATTTCGGCGATTATTGGGTTCCTAGATTAGCTGGTAGATTTACCAGGATGCTGCACCCTTGAGTGTTTATATTGTGACTGCAGCAATATTTAAATCTGTTTTTCTTTTTTAAATAACACTTCCGTGGGTTGCACTTCTGGTAGAGACAATATACATCCCACAAACATAATTATTTCATGTGTGGTATTTATTCTTTGCATTAATTTTCATGCAACTTTAGTTTTTCATTCACTGATTCACATATTCATATTTGTTTCCTCTCTGTACACATATATTTCTCTCAACCTGTGTTTCCCCACGGATAGTGCCCGTGGTTCTTCAGGAGAGATAATACATTTTAGGTTCAGGGACAGATGTGAAGTGGGGCGCAGCATCACACATGGCTGGCAGCAGGAGATCTGTTCCTGCAGGTACTACGCAGTGCGTAGGTGCCCCTATGGGATCGATTGGGGACGTTGTCAATCAGCCTCCCTCCATGATTGGTCCTGGAGAGCTGGAGAGAAGCTGCAGAAGGAGCAGATCTTGGGGACCTGCCAGAAAGGTAATCGATTTGTTTGAAATCGGGTCAGTGCGGGGGTGTGTAGGGGTGGTTGCCGTTAGGGGGTAGGAAAAATGAGGCAATATTGTCCACAATGACAGTGGGCCTCATTACGACTCAGGCGGTAAGGGGTTTACTGCAGCGTAAACAGCGCCGACCCTTACCGCCTGATTCCGAGGTCCCTTAGCGCCATGGCGGATTTAACACCTGCTTTTAGCAGGTGTTAAAATCCATGGCGCTAAGGGACCATGGAGTTAATTACGCCACCGTAATTTACGGTGGCGTAATTAACGCCTTCCCCACTCCCATTATGCCCTATGGGGCAAAAATGGGAATGGGGAAGGGTAAATGGGGATTGGGGACTTACCGCCCCGCCAAACTCGGAATGGGGCGGTAAGTCCACCAACCACCATGGCATAAACGTAGTTTACGCCATGGTGGTAAAGTCACGGCCCAGGCGGTAACTTACCGCCTGGGTCGTAATGAAGCCCAGTGACACTTGGAGAGAACTGGCCACTCAGTGACACATTGGAGCAGCATTGAGCACTAAGGGGTAAATTGGGACAGAATTCGGCAAAGGGGGACAGATTGGGGCAACATATAGACCGAGGATGACTATGGGGAAGATGTCAGAATTTAGAGGCACGTTGTGGAAGAACTCCTTAAAGATTATTGAATTTGGTCAGGACTCTGCACTGAGGGGCACATTGGGGCACAACGGGATTATGAGGGCAAATTGGACAGAGTTCATTAATGACAGTCACTAGAGCTGAGTTTAGCACTGAGGGGTACATTGAGCAGGCTGTATTATGAGGGCAAATAGGACAGAGTGCATTAATGAGAGTCACTAGAGCTGAGCTTAGCACTGAGGGGTACATTGAGCAGGCTGGGATTCTAAGAGGACAATAGAAGTGGGGTCATGAGACCGACTTGGGGAAAAACTGGAGCAACATGTACGATACATATAATTTTGCAGTGACACTACTCTTCTTTATCGCTAAGGCAAGCCTCATGTCTTTCTTTAAGCACAAATAGCTTAGGTGGGAAGGACTGGCATACATTTGTAAGACATGTTAATTGATTTTATTTGGGAATAAGCAGAATGAAAACGTGTTGATTGAGAATTCTTGTTTGTCAGTGGGCACAAGCAGATATGCTGTAATTTTTTTATTTTCTTATTAATTAAAATATCATTTGCTGTTGAGACAGGCCTCACGGTTGTAAGTGGGAGCAAGCAGTATGATAATCCATTTTACATTGGCAATGCTGGGATATATAGTTGAAGGGAGACTTGTGAATTTCTTTTGGCAAAGCCGGCATGACAATGTGCAGTGACATTCTCATGTTTACTGTTGGTGACCTGGCACCTATTAATGTATTTAATGTGTCCCCCTGCAGACTGCACATTCTATGGCTTTTCTTCACATTTTCGGAAATGTGTGCTGAAATATGCAACCATGACGGTGCACAAAACTTACTTAGATCACAGAGCATAATTCCTGTTAGGAAACATGAACCTTCCTTATAATCAATCTATCAATCACTAAAATAAAAATGTCCAACCTTCCTGCAATTATTAAATTATACATTTAAGGGACTGCAAGGGCCAAGCCAATTCTAAAATAATACATTGGACCACTCATTAGCTTATGAGAAGATCAGGCTGAGAGACCTTTTAGTTGGTCACGCAGATACTTGCAACGCTCAGCAGATAGAGCCTTACACGCCAGAAAAAGGTGGTACAAAGATTCAAGGCTGGCCAGGCGCAGTCTGCAAAGGGACTTTCTTCCTATAATAATTTCATTAACATCAAATGTGTAGCTGATCAAATCACGCAAGACAATGTAAATGGATTCTGGAACTATGGGCTATATATAATAAGAGGCTGGAGGACAGAGTGGGAGATGTAGGTGTTGTGCTTTGGAGCAACATAATTACATATCTCTTTATGGTATTGATTCCCTTCAGGGTACTGCTGTAGGAATCCTTCAGGGAGGGTCACCTTGCAGTATAGAAACAGCGAGGCCCTGTCGTGTATGATGTGTTCGTGTTTGAGTATTGCAGTGTGTTTCCTGCTTCAGTGGTGGTGGCGAATGTGAAAAGCACATGTTTCCATCTTGAAATGAGTGGCAGCTTTCAGTACGGCAGTTGTGCCATCCTGTGGAACAATACTTATTTTATCCCCACTGTGAATTCCACATTGCATGTTTGCAATAATGGTACATTCAAGCGTTGTTATCTGGTACTTCATTAACTGGCACATTCTATTATCACGCATATTGTATTGCCAGTAATTTGCTTTAAAAAAATGTATTGCATTCGGTTTAGTTAAACCTTTACAAATTGAGATTAAACAGAAAAACACAGGCACAATGGGGGTCATTATGAGGTGGGCGGTAAGGGATACCATGCACCGGTAAGGAGACCGGTGCCGGTAATCCCTTACTGCCTTTTTCCAAGGTCCCTTAGCGGGTGCACACCGTTCTATATGAGACCCGTTAAGGGACCTTGGAGCTAATAACGGGCCCGTAATTTACGGGCCCGTTATTAACGCCTTCCTCCTTCCCATTGAGCCCTATGGGGGCTCAAATGGGAATGGGAAATGCCTTTTGGAATGGGGACTAACCGGGTCCGCCTAGGGCGGAATGTCCAGGTAAGTCCCCCCTCCACCAGACCAGACCCGGACCGATTATGGAGGCAGCCATGGCGCTAATAGCGCCATGGCTGCCTCCAAACTCGGAATGAGGCCCAATAACAGAAAAACACAGACACAATTGTCAGTAATAGAAAATGTCCCGTTGAAAAAAAATCCAGGTGGAATAAAATGGCGGCTCCACTGCGTAGCTCCAGTCCACGAAACAAGGCCAATGCTGCAAAGGGCCGTTTGCCTTCATTTTTTTGAGGCAAGAAGGACGTGGGTTGTTTATTACCCTGCCGAGCTGATATGGCTGAAAGAGCAGGTATATTGACCTCTCCTTAGCCGAGATCTGACCTGTAGTGGCTGGCGCCATAAGTTGGAGACGGTTGAGGTGACATGGAGTGCTCCTTTGGTGCATGCCGGGAGAGACTTGCTACGAGCGACTAGCGATGGGGAAAGGCACCCTGCCACTCGGCATACTCTCCACCGCCTCTGCCGGGTGTGATGCCCGGCTGGAGTGGAGGGGTAGTGGCTCCTGGACAGTGTGACTGTGGAGGGATATGGACAGGGTGAGCGCCTGCACATACATTGCAAGAGGCAGCACTGGGAAATGCACAGCGTTAGTGCTACAGGATTGACAGCAGGGCCCGGGAACGTGGTGGTGCAGTGAACTGCAGCGCTTTGAAATGTTGGCGATTGAGCATCCAGCTAAAAGCCCGGGCCTGGAGAGTGTAGATTGAGACGTGCTCAGACTTGGAGGTCCTGTACCTAATTAGGAAGTCAGCAGGTGGAATTCTAGCAGGGAAATTGAAAAAAAATTATCCCCTTGAGGACTCAGGCTTCTCTGTGCCCCGTAGTGGGCAGCGCAGCCAGGAGAATTCTGCTTCTGAGGACCCCATCATGGCAGAGGTGAGCCGGATTGAGCAATCGATTTCCAGATTGGATGGCAAGTTTGATAAACTATCAGAAAGGGTGGCCTAGCTGGAGGTGGCGTCTTACACACTAGAGCAAAGGACCAGCGAGCTGGATAAACAGTGCTCTCAGACTTTACCTCTAGCACAGAAAATCAGCCGGGGGCTGCAGGTAGTGGCAAGGGGTAACAAGGCAATGGGGAACAGAAGGGAAAATCTGGAGAACACTTTGCAGGCCCCACAGTTGCGGGTCATCAGACTCCATGCGGGAGTGGAGGGATCAGACCTGATTGATTTTGTTACCACCTGGTTGTCAGAGTTGTTGGACCTTGAGGTGGAGGAAGACCCTATCTACGTAGAGAAATGTTATAGGCTCAAATCATCGTCCTCCACTGTGAAGACGGCAACAGCGAGATGGCCCACGCTCTTAGCCCAACTAAGTGATGCACACGACAGACATATGATCCTGAGGGCGGCAGCGGCAAAGAAATCCTTGGAATACCAGTGCCACTGAGACCACCTTTTTATCCGGATTTCTCACCTGACACTGAAACGAGATGGCGCTCGCTGAATGCAATTAAGAAGGAGTATTTGGGCCGCAGTATTCAAGGAGGACTGTTGCGACCCGGCAAGTTGAGGGTTTCTTGGAAAGGGAAGGAGTATCTATTTTCGGATGCTCAGGGTGCCGATAAGCTGCTGAAATCCATTGCCTCAGAGATGTCACCTCGCAACGACACCTGATAAAGTGGTCGATGTTGGGGACCGTAATGATTCCTGCTGGTTTGTCATTGTATTCTAATTGTTAACTTTTTCTCTTAATGAGAATCGCCTATAAAAACCTAAAATGCTGCCCTGCTGGACACCTTGCATATATGGTGTTACCCTGTACTATCCCTGATGATGTGTTTGGGGCGGCACCTTAGGAGGGCATCTTCCTTGTTGCTTTTACCGCCATGACCCCCCAATACTTGATGCAGACTCTGCTGGTTGTATCCTGTTAATCGTAAAATGTTTACATCGGTCTGTACTAGTTGCACATTGTCAGGGCTTCCTACTCTTGTTCCCTTGTATTGTTGGTACAAGAATAAAACTAAGAAAAATGTCAATTTAAAAAAAAAAATATCCAGATAATGTTTCTATGCCAGATAATTGAACGTCTGGATTGTAGATGCTGGAAAACCGAGCCAAAAGGACATTGAGCTGTTTAGCTCATGTTTTCATTTTGATAACTAGCTCCCTGCCAGCTGGACAACCGGCGTTCACTTATCCAGCATATTTGATCATCCAATATCAGTGGGGCTCAAATGATGTGGGATAACAAAGCTTTTGCTGTTTCATGTCATGTGTGAGTTGGACGTTTATCAAAGTGCTAGTTAAGATCACTTATTAAAATGGTGGTGACCTGTGGTTTTTGGTCCTGCAATGTGTGTCAACCTTTGTTGTGTAGACCCTTAGTAATATTTGGACAAAAATAAACGACTGCACGAATGTGAAGAAAACACAGTTAGAATGCAAAATAATAGAAAAAACAAAGAGAGGTCCGCCTTGTACGACAGCAAGACCGAGGAACTCTTAACAAGACAAACCGCAAAGTCTTCATATGTAAAATCAAATATATTTGTTATCAAATATACAAATATGAAAACAACCCTAAAACAATAATACATTGTTATGCCAAACATTTTTCTACAATTCATTTAGTGTTTTGACATTCAATAATTCCATCGATAAACACACCATCTCCAAATGACATCCCACAGGTGAAACATTAAAAAACCAACATTCTTGTCAATAATTAAAAAAATGCTATAGCCCAAACAAAACACACTAACACAGAAATCACTAACTGCATGTATCACACATTCTAAACAAACACATAAACACTATTATAGTTTGAAGAAATAGTACATGAAAAATATTAACAACGATCCTCAAAGGTAACACACAGGAGAAATCCGATGTCTAATTTCCTGGCTTCTTTTTTCTCTCAGTAAAATTCACAGTGCTTGGTATTTGGTGAGTCCGGAGTTGGACGGGATCATTAACATAACTTTGGTTCTTACGTTTCCAGGGTGTCACTTTTTGTGAGCGAACTCGAAACACGCCCACATTTGTTTACAGTATTTAAATATTAAAAGCAAACTTTAGCATGTTATACAACATATATGGTGTATTATAATCTTTGCAGTTTCATTTGCCTTCACCTATATAAGTACCTAAACACAACATATGCAAAAACAAATCATTGCTTAATGTGAACCTGATGTAGTGAGTACATCCCCCAAAAGACGCTCTAATTACATAGTGAGCAGAAACCATGGACCTGACCTCCTGTACCAACAATCTTCAAACAAGTCTCTCTCGCATGGGACCCTTCATGTTACAAGCCCCTCTTTCCTAGGCCATGTAGTCCCTCAGAATACAACATACTTCTTGCAACTATTTTATGGCAACATATTGCTAACTCTGGTACATGGGCTCCTAACCAAGGCTCCATATACCATGGGAAGCAGGTGATCTCATGAGAGGTGTCATGGAAACCCCACTCTTAGAGAACTCATTTTTCATATTTATGTGTGTCTGCAAGCTATTCTACTCTGTGGCCAGCAGTCCTGGGGGCAGCAGAGTTCCAGCTTGGCCCAGTGCTCCGGCACCATCTCTATAAAAAAGTATTTGTTCACACAGGAGAAGTATCCTTCATTAACACCTGCATCCGCCTGCACTGCACCAAGGACAGAAACTATTACATTGTTGGAGGGTCAACGGTCCTGTGAACAGCTTCATGAAGGGAACAGACTGGGTCTGATTTATTGAAAAAAAATGCTAGTGCATTCTCTGCCACTCCGCCACGGCTCTGCCCTGGAGGCTTTCTCTGAAGGGAAGCAGGACTGCAGTTTGATTTTTCACAGATGACAGAATGTTCCGGAAAGAACCTAGTATTGTAAATGGGAAAGACCTATCAATTTGGTTGTTGGTGCTTATCATGTTAGTGTTAGTAACTACTTCTAAAACAACTGGCTGTGGGCCCCTGTTATCTTAGTGTTGGTAGATAGGCCTAATGTGACAGAGTGGTATTTTCAATAAGGTCAATGGGCTACCAGTAAGAACTAACATTAATCAGCCTGTCAGAGGTCCTCAGGTGGTTAGAATTCTCAGAGCTTATACTTTTTTCTACGTTTAATGTGTTGATAGTGCAACCCCATTTTTACACTTGTCACAATGTTATTTCTCTCTCTGAGGAGCACTTTGATTGCTCTCGGTCCTGTGGGTCATACTTCTGTATTGGAGTGCTGGTGTCCAGTGCAAAGTGACATTGTTTCACTCCTGCAGTAGGGCTGCCCTGCCCGGGTGAGGAACGTTTGTGTCATTCCTGCAGGAAGTGTCATCTTTCAGTGTTGCAGTAGTGGTCCACTGTCCTTCGCGAGGAGCATATTACAAATATCATGCACAACTGAATTTGGCAGGGCATTTCATAGTGGTAGTGTCTCAGTCCTTAAATGAATGCCATATTTTATGTTTCCTGTCCTGTAAGCGGCAGTTGTGAATCAGTCTTGCAGTGAGGTACATGTGTTTTTATTCTATTCTATTAAGTTTACGAAAATGTGGGTGTCGCCCTAATGAGAATTTACAGTACCTCCAAAAACCTGTTCTACGAGATGTGGGGCTGCCACATTTTGTAAATTATGTAAGACTGTGGGTATAAACCTATGTTACCAAGGGTAATCCAAATATGCATCCCTTTTTTCATTGTGCTTAGAGAGGTTCAGCTTCACCTCCCTGAGGATGTCCAACAAGGCTGAAACACGTGTCTGGGGCTGGTGGTGGTACTCTAGTTCAGGGGAGAATTGTCTAGCATGTCAGCGCTGAACTGCCCTTGTGGGTGAGACCAGAAAGATATATAAACGGATATATCTCCTCTGTGAAGGGTCCACTGTGCTAAAACGTGGTTGGAGACCCTCCTGAATGGTAACATCCCACAGAAAAGGTTATTTGAGCTATGTTTATTCTCGGTACGGGGCCTCCCACATGTTTGTAAATTCAGCATTTATTGAGCCTTATCCTGTACGAAATGCAACTTTATTTGTATTTTGTATTTGTTTATTATTTGTATCGCGCACCTAACCCTGAGGTAACATGGTGCTGGAGAACTTAAGATGTTACAGACAGGAGACAAAATTACATAAGAGAGTATGCATAGCAAAGTCAAATGGGTCGACCTGGGTTACATATTGGTCTAGCCTTCAAGATGAATACAAAGAGGATGAGAGCAGATACATACTAACAGAACAATGAGGCTGTGATGCTGGATCATTTGGACTCAATAGTTAATAGATTTGTCAATGGAGTCAAAAATTACATGAGACAGTATGCATATGCACAAGAATTACATAAGAGGGTATGCATAGCAAAGGCGAGTGGGTCGACCTGGGTTACATATTGGTCGAGCCTTCAAGATAAATACAAAGAGGATGAGAGCAGAGAAATACTAACAGAACAATGAGGCTGCGATGCTGGATCACTTGGACTCGATAGTTAATAGGTTTGTCAATGAGACAGAGGTTGACGCTGGTTTTGAAGGCAATGATGGACGGTTCTAGTCTGATGGTGGGGGGTAGAGAGTTACAGAGGTTGGCAGCTTGTACAGGGAAGCTGGCTCTGCCTGCAGTTTTGAGATTGAATCTGGTGACTGCGAGTAGGTGAGTGTGGGAGGATCTGGTGGATTGGGTGGCTAGGTGTAAGAAGAACTTGTCTGAAAGGTATTTGGGTGCGGCCTTGGAGATACATTTGTGGGTGATAGCCAGTGTGCGGAGTGAGATTCTGTCACGCACTGGGAGCCAGTTAGATTTTTGTCTGTGACTAGAGATATGGTTAGAACTGGGGATGCTTAGTGCAGATCTTAAGGAGTTGTTCTGTAAGACTTGTAGTCTGTTGAGATTCAGTTTGGGGGTTCCTGAGAAGAGTGTGTTGCAGTAATCTAATTTGGACAGTGTGAGAGCTCTAGCTAAAGTCATGCAGCTGGTAGGGGATAAATAAGATTTACAGGCATTGATTAGCTTGTTTGCGTAGGCTGTTGATGAGGCGATAGCACTCACTTGTTTTTTTAGTGATAATGTGGTGTCTCTTTCGCAACTTTGTGTTTCCATCAATGATGAAAGACATGTACTCTGGGTCAAGTTTGTTGAGGCGAGCTTGGGTGCCTACAATTAGTAGTTCATTTTTTTCATCATTAAGGCAGAGGCTATTTGTCACCATTCATGCCTGTATCTCCAGATATATGTTGTTAATTAGTTTGGTATCATTAGCGTAGTGTCCTGATAGCGTGATGAGAGCCTGGGTGTCATCTTTGTAGTTTGTGTAGATGACACCCATGTTGTCAAGGCAGTCGAATAGGAGCTTCGTAAATATGTTGTATAACTCTGGGGATATACAAGATCCTTGTGGTACCCCGCAGAGGATAGGGATTGGATCTGCGGACCCAAGACTCTGGTGGTGCGGTTAGATAAGAATTATTTAATCCAAGCTGCAGCGTTAGTGGAAAAGGCTGCTGCCGAGGTTAAGTGTTCAGTGAGAATCTGGTGGTCAACCAGGTCAAATGCCGCAGAGAGGTCTAACAGAAGGAGTATGGCCAGTTTGCCTTTGTCTTTTGTCTCATCCATCTGTATTTTCAGATCCAGGAGGGCGGTCTCAGTGCCATCCCTAGTTTGTTGTCCTCTAGGTGTTTCTGGATTTGCAGGGAGGCAACTCTATCCAGAATTTTTAAGAGGAAGGGGATGGTGGTGATTGGCCTGTAGTTAGTTGGTGTGTTCCAATCTAGATTGGGCTTTTTCAGGAGAGGCATGTCCCAGGCCTCCTTGAGGTTTTTATCGACTAGATTGGTCTTGAATGAGGCGTTTATCATTGTGGCAATGAAAGGGGATACGTCCTTGGCACAGTCCTTGATAAAAGGAGTCAGACATGCATCGCCTTGGCATCTTGAAGGCTTAAGGCCTTTGATGATGTCTTCCACTTCCCTGGGTGTGAACGTGGAGAATGAAAATGGTGGGCACTGAGGAGGTTGAGGCTTGGGAGGGACTTTATCTTGTGCACTGTTTGCAAGGCTATTCTTTTTGGCTCCTATTTTGGTTTGGAGAGAGGCTATTTTGCCCGCTAGGGCTTGTTGAATTTTGGAACACCAAGTGGCATCTTTTGTGCGATGCAATGAGGGTGGAGCTGGGGATTTCAGTTCCCTTAGGATGCTGAATATCTCCTTAGTCCTGGATTTGACATTGAGTATTCTGTTGTTATATATTTCCTTTTTAGCGGTGATGATAGCAGATTTGTAGGTAGCTGCTGCAGTGGAGAATAGTGCCTTGTTGTGAGTGGAGGGTGCTATACGCCAGGTGGATTATGCTGCTTGTTTTAGGGTTCTCAATATTTTAAGTTCTGGTGTGAACCAGTTATTGAGGTGGGCGGCTGCTTTGGCTTTATTTAGTTTAACTGGGGCAACAGTGTTGAGGGTGGACTCCAGGGTAGTATTGTAGTGATAGACCAATTCAGTGGGGTCTAGGTTTTTGTAGTTGGTATTGTTCAAGATGTTATTGATTATTGGCAATAGATTGGGTGGTGTTATGTTACGGGTGTTCCTAGAGAGTGAAGGGGGAGCAATTGTAGGACTAGGAGGTGTAGTTCCCTGAATGGCAAAGGATATGTAGTGGTGGTCTGTCCAGGCGATGGGTTCGTTCTGGAGAATTTTTATGTCGCAGTTCAGGTCAGCTAGCCAATCAAGTGTGCGACCCTTGGTAAGGGTAGGTTCAGAGACTCAATGTTTGAAATCGAGTTGGGATAGAGAGTTTTCGAGAGCTAGGCCAATGGCATCATTAGGGTCCTGGAACCCAAGGTTAAGGTCTCCAAGGAGTATGATGTGATAGCCTGGTTTAGTGTTTGAAGATAGGAGGCCTGTGATGTCTTCCTCAAAGGAGGAGATGGGGCCTGGTGGTCGGTAGATTAGGTGTAGGAGGATGGTTTGAGTCGCTGTTAGTGGGATTTTTGCAGTGAGGAGTTCTGCTGAGGGTAGGCAAGCGAGGGTAGTATCTCTAAGGGCCAGAGTGCTTCGAGCTATAATGGCGAATCCTCCTCCTCTGCGTGAGTTTCTGTCAGATCTGACATTTGTATAACCCTCTGGGAGGGCTAAGATGGGGGGCCGGGCCTGCTGCCTGATGGAGCCAGGTTTCTGTGAAGGCCAGGAAATCGAGGCTGATTTCAGAGATAAGGTCTGTGATATTGGGAGCATGGGCAACTAGAGAGCATGCATTAATCAACGTTCCTTTGATGGTGGGAGGTATTGCTGCAGTGTTTGGCTTATGCAAACTTGGTGAATTAGTGGGTGGTGGTGTGCTCATGTGGGTGGTGATGGGTATGGGCTGTTTGCATCGCCCTGAAGATATTGAGGGTGGAGTGGCAAAAGTGTGCACTCTGGATTTAGCGGTGAATTTTGGGGAGTAGGAAGGCAACCTAGTGGACTGCTTATGAGTGGTGAAACGTGATCCTAGTCTCCAGTTCCTTATGTTAACGGGGCATGGGACCAAGGGAGTACGGGGGGTAGCATACCAATGGATCCATTCCAGAGGGCCATGTAGGTTGGTGGTAGTGTTTCTTTGGTGAGAGTTGATAGAGGGAGTGAGGTAATTGTTGGCTTGAAATGGTGGGAGGAAGTTGGTGGGCGTGATAGATTGGATGAGCGGGAGGATTGAGGCCATGGTGAGGGTGGCTCTTTGAAATGCTGCCATGGGAGCTGGTGTGGCAGTTGTTCAAGCTTTACAGTCTGTTCAGGCTGGTGGGAACAGTCAAGTATAGTACAGGGGGCTGTTAAGCTAGAAGCAGTGACCCCAGATTCACACTGACAAGGTATGACATGATTCGCAGGGGGTGCGAGGTGAGAGGCAGTCAGGAACTGTGGAATTGGTTAGCAAGCTGGGCATAGCATAGTTCATCATTCACATTTGATCAACGGGGCGAGCTGCAATTAGTTACAGCTGTTCCAAGACTGGTAGACTGAGTACAAACCTAATCATGCAGTTTATAAGGCAAAACACATCGCAATTCAGTAAATCAGCAGGCTAGGCGCAGCATGCCACAGATAACAAGGAGCAAGGGTGAGTGCTATAGCACCTTGCAAGTGCCATGGAAGCGATAGTGTGGTGAGCAAGTTACATAGTGGGGAGTATGTAATGGGGGATAATATGCCAACCAGGCATATCATGATCTGTGGAGGTTTTCTAAAACGTAAGGTTTGTATATGAGCAAGCGGTGCATGCAGTGGGGCTGATGAATCTACCTGAAAGTCGGGCGTGATGCTTGAGGCTGAGTAAGTGGGCACTGCGAGTAGGCCTCTGAGCGAGGTTGGGCGGGTAAAGTAACAGACAAAGCAGGGGTGAAATGCAGATATTATAATGCAAGTCTGTATGGAGGACACAGTCTGGTGTGTCTAAGCCGGATGATGGCGATCAGAGAGTGACACGTGGGCAAGGCGTCGTGTAGTGATACTCACATGTGTCAGACGAAAGTTCTGATGAAGATTATGTGTCCAGGAGGATAGGAAGGTAGAGGGACCCTGAACAGTCCAGCAGGTCTTAGAGGTGTCGAAGCCCTAGCCCGTAGCGCCCCGGGTGAACATGGGAGGAACAGGCCTTTTCCCTTGTCCTTCTTCCTAATGCCGGCGGCAGCGATAGGCTGAAGAGAGAGCTAGTTGCATAGCAACTACATGCAGTCTCGTTTCTGGGCCGTGTGGCACCCGCCATTTTGGCATCAGGCCGTAAATAAGGGCAAAATGGAGTGGATCGTACATCGCAGTGTGCAAATGCATGGCGAGTTGCCAAACAGCACGAAAACTGGTGATTAGGGTGCTGCAGGCATCGATGGGGGCTGGATGCCGTAAGAGTTAGCCTCCCCATGTGGGATTCAGGTGCTGGGTGGTTGCTGTAGTCAGGTCAGGCATCACAGGCTGGGGATGCAGGTGGGGATCGTGTTGTGGTCGTAGTAGTAGGAGGCGGGGATGGGCTCCAACCCTCTCACCCTTCTGAGGTGCAAGTGTGGCTCACAGGGAGGAACAGGCCTTTTTCCTTGGCCTTCTTCCAAATGCCGGCTTCCGCCTGCCGCAGCGACGATTGACTGAAGAGAAAGCTAGTTGCTTTCCTGCACTGAGCTGAACATGTTAGCATTGCATTGAAAGCGACCTATGTGAGGTGAATCGGTCACAGTCAATCAGTGTATCACCTTTCTGTATTGCAGAAGTTGTGTCCTGTCTTTTGTGAGATGCACATGTGTCAGTCTGGCAGTGAGGGTTTCCTTTCAGTACGTTAGTACGGCAATCTCGTCTGAGGCACACATGTTTCAGTTCAGCAGTGATGAAAACGCTCCCATATTTTACTTGTGGTGTCTAATGTGAGATACATTTTAGTCACTCCCACAGAAAGTGTCGACTTTCAATGCTGTAGTGGTAAAGTGAAGCTCTGGATGAGGTTCACTTCTGTAGGGTATCTAGCGAGGTGAGGTTTCGGGTCATAAATTAAAGCCACAAACCTCCACATGGCTGAAGGTCATTAGTTGGATTTATTGTATTTTATTTTGTTTTGGCTCACCCATATGCCATATAATGAAGACTAGTAGTACTCAAGTCCAGTACATGCACTTAAGAAAAACACAGTTTGTATGTGCATACATAAGACATATATATCTCAAATTGACGAATTGAATTGATATTTTATTTCTATCACGCTCGTACACAAGTGTTTCAGAGCCTGACTATCCTATTCAGACTATCCTACTTTCACATTTCAAGTTAAAGGTTTTTTTCAAGCCTTTTTACTCTCTATACATTTTTGGGTGCATTGTATATATACATGCCCCAACCACAAGGCTGTCAGGACTAAAACCAGATATGCAGTTGTCCTGCAAAATGTGTGTCTTGAGTTGGTTAAGCCAAGTAGAAAGTAACACCACCCTCTGTGCCAAAAACAATTTCCTGGAGAAAAAGGCTTGCATTTGAGCTAATCTGCATACCCACAATACATTGCTGATGTGGCTGATAGGAGGTGAATTTTCAGCTATGGCTTCTAGGTGGCCTTGTGGAATGTGTGACTTGGCTCAAATTGATTATCCTACCTCTATCCTACTTCTACTTCTATCCTAATTCTATATATATCTAGATATATGCCCTCTGAAAAATCAAGTGGACATGAAACATGACTGAATCAGCAACCGGCAGTTTATTTTTAATGTATGAAATGTAAAGCTTGCAAATGTGCATTAAATGAAACTAGCTATGCTCATCCAATTATACACACGACAGTGGTAATAGAGTCTAAAATGTGCTGCAATACTGAATTTGTGGTTTACATCCTAACATGTGCTTGTGCTCTTCGGTATGTAGGAAGTACAATTGGCAAACTAAAATTAAGAATTCTGTAACATATGTGAGCCATTAAGAAGTGTGACCCTTCCTATGCTATGGCTCTTCATTTTAAAGACAAACTTGACAGTCTGTTAGATTCATTCAGATTTTTTGCAATTCACACTTCCCAAAAAATGCAGCAGACGAAATCGCAAACTTATGGTTAAAACAGCTAGAAAAACAGAGGCCCTCATTACGATACTGACGCTAAACCATAGAGCTATTAGCACCATCGTTGGTGCCGGTATCGTAACAAGTCCGCCAATGTTCAATGGGGAATTACCACCCCATTCCAAGGTTGGTGGGGCGGTAATTCCCCATTGAACATTGGCACTTCCCCATTCCCATTTTTGCCCCATAGGGCTCAATGGGACTGGGGAAGGCGCTAAGTACGGTACCGCAAATTGCGGTACCGTACTTAGCACCAAGGTCCCTTTGCGGGTCCCTATTTTAATGGCTGGTCTAGACCAGCCGTTCAGGTCGGGTCCCGCAAAGGGACCTCGTAGTAAGGTGCTAATGGGTTAACGGCGCGGCAGCCTTTTACGGCGCAGTTAACCCATTAGCGCCAGGGTCGTACTGAGGCCGAAAGCATTTTGGATTTTGAAACAAAAAAACCATAAGGTCACAATCTTGATGAAAAATTATACATGTTACTTGGAATGTAATTAGTTCTTACTTATTTGCTTTCTGCTTAGTTGGTTTTGAGGCATTTGTATGTATTTTAATTGATTGTTGTACAGATGATTTCAGTCATTTGATTTTGCCATTTGCTCATTCATTGTCTATATTGATATATTGTTAATCTGAATGTTTGATATTATGCACATTAGTGATAGGTCCTTTTCATATCAAATGACCAAATTATTGGATGTATTGCTATTAATCAACTTTGATTTCAAATATATGTATTTTGCATTTGTTTGTGCAAGTATTATGTCCTCTACAAGGCTGTTACATGGGCCTATTTTGGTCAGAGATACAAGAATTGCATTACATGGTATTCTTTTATTATTCAATTGTTGCTGCTACATCTGCACTATGTGATGTACATGTGTGATGTCATCTTTGATTTCCTGGGTGTTAGTTTTAGCAGTTCACAGTGGTGGCACGAGTTATGGTTGCTTAGCTTACCATAACTGGCGAATTGCTGGGGTTTTTCGGTTTTACTTGTAACCATAACGTCGCTTTAACAATGTTTTTTCATTGAATTTCATAGGTTTTTATCAGTGCAACTTAACCATAATGTCCCCTTAACAAAGTTTTTTCATTGAATTTCATAGGTTTTTATCAGTGCAACTTAACCATAATGTCCCCTTAACAAAGTTTTTTCATTGAATTTCATAGGTTTTTATTAGTGCAACTTAACCATAACGTCCCTTTAACAAAGTTTTTTCAGTGAATTTCATGGGTTTTTACCAGTGCTTGCTATTTTCCTACAACTTACTAATATCATACGTACCCAATATAGCAATATTTGTGTCCAATTTACAATTTACAATTTACAAAGTGTCACCTTAAAACTATGCCATTCCCACCTTCTAAAATCATTTTTAACACTTCTATACACTTTTTGCAACTATTTCAACTAGTTTTGCATCCGTAGACGTCTGCGAACATCTGTCTTCATTGCGGACCTTACAGACAGTGCCACATGACCATACGCTGGCGCGCAGTATGATGACGTGTCCGAGAACCTGTCCACACTTCACAATAAGATCCGTACTTCGCAGTCAGTTCAGAACTGCATTTTCTACTGATCTAGGAACTTTCAACTTCAAAATTTCCATTGCACAGCTCCAACATCTATTCCTACTCATTATCCATTTACAATCTAGTACACAGTACATACTTTTAGCAAAACTGCTATTTATCTTAAAATGGCATCAGCTAATGCCATCCCTCCTCCCCAAGAGCCACCACCACTGCTGTAATCAAGGAGCATGAGAAACACTGCCCCCTACCTTAGAAATAACACACTCACAACATTTTCCCCTGTCCACCTACCCCTCCATATTAGTGTTTGGTGCCTATTCCCTCATTTCCCTCCCCACCTTTCGTTCTTAGCTCTCCTGCCAAAAATACATCCAAAAACAATAAAAGAAATGTTCCTTCAGGAACCACTTTTCACAGTTAAAAAATAGAACTAAAAAAAGCATATAGACTCCATCTACTTTACATTTCTCAGTAAAGTACATAGGCCCTCACTACAAGTCAGGCGTTAACGCCTGATTAAGAGGTCCTCGGTTTTAACGCCTGCTTTTTGCAGGCGTTAAAACCCATGCCGCAAAGTGACTTTGGTGCTAAGTACGGTGCCGCAATTTGCGGCACCCTACTTAGCGCCTTTCCCCATTCCCATTATGCCCTATGGGGCAAAAATGGGAATGGGGAAGGGCAAATGGTGAATGGGGAATTACCGCCCCACTCACCTTGGAATGGGGCAGTAATTCCGCCATCCACCATGCCGGAGTCCGGCATGGACCATGGTGCTAATAGCACCATGGTCCAGCGCCGGACTTGTAATGAGGGCCCTAGACTCAATAAGATTTTCCAACATTTCCATTTGCATTTTGGGTTATGCTAATGGGAATATTGTGGCATTCATCCTCCGTTCCAGGGACTGGAACAGTGGCAACCGGCCCGGCAGCCCAAGTTATCAGTCCAAGCAAAGCAAGGGTGGATAACGAGGTGTCTGGACCATTATCCCACCATTCCAGTCCCTGTAATGGGGGATGAAGGCCATTAGCACCCTAGGTTCCCAAAGCGGGAATCCGAGGTGCGAAAAAAAATGATTATTCTTCCTACACCGGGACGCCTCTGGTGTCCCGGTGTAGGAAGAAAAATCCTTTTCCAAGATGGCCACCATGGAAAGGGAATTGAGGGTTCCATACAGGGGCCCTCTTCGCTTTCAATGGCAGCCTGCAGAAGGCAAAAAGAAAACACTATGACCCTATTACCACAAGCACATTTTTCTTCCTTTTCAAATCTATCCCAATTTCGAATAACTTTACCACAAAGCAAGTCCCAGGTGGACATGGCCAATTTAACCCCATGTTTTGTCCCTCGTGGTCATGGCCAGTAGCCAGATTGTCCAGATCATGACCTTAGTCCATGACCCGCACAATCTGGCCACTGCCCACGGCCACAGGCTACACCTCAGTCACCAAAGGTATATCACTATTTTTTGTACCTACATTATGACACTTGTCAAAAAATAAAACACAGGCACATTGGCAAAACCATGCTTTCAGGTCCTTCTCAATGCTCCTTACACAAGTTTGCTGGAAATCCACCCATGTTTTATTTTTTCAAAAGTGTCATAGTATGCACATACAACCGTCATGTAACCTAGCCACCACTTGACAAAATCCATTCAGACTTTACGAAAACATTTATATCTAGATCTATAATCTTTTTGCAAACCTTTGTGTAGATTTGTCAAATGGCACCACATTTATAAGCCTTTACCATATTTTGGAACCCCCCTCTAATTCTGCCCCCTTTTGACAAAATCCCACCAAACTTTGCGAAAACATTTATATCTATATGTATTATCAGTTTGCCAAATTAAGTGCAGATTTGTCAAATGGCATCTCATTTATAAGCCTTTACATTATTTTGAGCCCCCCTCTAATTTTGGCCCCTCTTGACAGAATCCCTCCAAACTTTGCAAACACATTCGGGATCAGGTCAGGATTATAATTGCAAAATTTCATGCAGTTCTATCAAGTGGCGCCAAAGTGCGGCATGACGCAAGTTTATTATCCAATCGGTGTCCTGTCCGCGGAGCGAACAGGGAAGTGTGTCCAAGGAGCGGACATAGATATCACTAATTTTTTTAGACCTACTTTTTGGTTGTTTTAAAAAAAAAACTACTGGACGGATTTTCACCAAATTTACAAAAGCACGCTTTCGGGACTAATCCGCTGCTCCTACCGCAAATATGGTGAAAATCCATCCAGCGGTTTGGGCTGTAGGCGAGACAGAAATTTTTTCTCCATTCAGTCTATGGGAAAAAAATAAATTTTGGGTCCCGCCCCCATAACCTTGCCCCCCCTGGAACAAACCTCATCAAACTTTGCAAAAAAATTCGGAGTGGGCCATATACTTCTTTTGTAAAGTTTGATGAGGATTCATGCAGGGGAAACAAAGTTATAAGCCACTCAAAAAGTGCTCTTCCTATGGGTTTAGCAACTTAACCATAACTACATGGCCGCTACCGCAGGCCATGCAATTACACGGCCTGTGGTAGCAGGCGTGTAGTTATGGTTAAGTTGCTAAACCCATAGAAAGACCTCTTTTTCAGCAGCTTATAACTTTGCTCCCCGTGGATGAATCTTCACCAAACTTTGCCAAAAAAGTATAAGGGGCCCACAGAATTTGGACAGTTGGGTGAGGTTTCATGGAGGGGGGGCAAAGTTATAGGGGGGTCCCAATTTTCCTTAGACTGAATGGGGATTTTATCCAAATGTGCGGCAGGAGCAGAGGCTTGGGTCAGAAAGCTTGCTTTTGTGTGTTTGGTGGAAATCCGACCAGTACTTTTGTTGCAAAGAACTGAAATGTACGTCTCGAAAAATTAGCGATATCTGGCTCTGCTCTGCAGACCCATTTCCCTGTTCACTCCACGAACAACAGTCTCATTGGCTTGCAGTACGCCATGATGCCGGCGAACATTGGACGCGGCCGGTGGTTGGCTGGAGGGAAGCGTACTGTACATCAAGGTTTTTGGGGAAACGCTGCCGTGGTGTAACAGAGGATAGTGTTGTGATGTGTGTGCCATGCCCCTAAGGCATTATGTACATCGCTGGGGCTCTTGTATGTAACAGTGTGCCCACTAACATTAGTGATATCTGACGCTGCTCCGGCGTCCCATTTCCCTGTTCGCTCCACAGTCACATTTCCCTGTTCCCTTCGTGGTCAAAAGTCTGATTGCACTGCAGTGTGCCGTGACGTGATGTGCGTCAAAGGTTTTTGATAACGCCGCCATGTTGTATCCGAGGACAATGCGGAGGCGAAAGGGCCTAGACAAGATACTTAATGGGATTTGGTGGTGGGAAGAATGGATCGAAAGGGTGGGGGAGTGAGAATTGGTTCATCTGACATATCTCATTAGAAGAAGACGGTCGTGTGGCAGCAGTATCTGTGCGTACTACATCAATTAACGGGTACCCCAACAGGCAACAACTTTGTGTGGTGATTGTAGGCAGCCTTTGTTATGGCATGACAGCTTTAGTGGCGACCTCTTTGTCTGATGAGTGCTGGCAGACTGAAATGCAGAAGGGGAGTGCATTGCACATGTCATGAACATTTAAACATAGTGCGTCTACTACAGTGTGTTGTGTGTAGTAAGTCCGTAGCTCCTTCGATGCATGGCTGGAGCCCTTGCACAGAAAAGTATGTCCACTGGTTGAAAAGTATGTCCAGTGGTTGCAAGTAGGATTGACATTGTTACTCTGTGTGTGTGGTTTGGCTGCATTGCATACATTGTTAGTTCCATGGGTGTGGTGATTGTTAGAATATCTTACAGTTGTCTGTGCATGGATGGAGATGCTGCAGTGAGAAGTACTGAAGTGTGTGTACTGGGTGCAGTGTTGGAATACTGTTCGTAAAGAAGAGGGTATGGTTGACCTGGATGTTATATGTGCTTGGGTAGTCTGCATTGCGCAGATTAGTAAGTGTTCTACTGCACTATGCAGTATATCTTGTATGCAGTTACTAGAGTGTTGGGAGCAGGACCAATGTTGTGAAGATTTTGTGGTTTGGTTGGCAGTAATACAATTTTATGTGAATGGAAGTTGGTAGGGGTGACAAACACTGTGGTATGTTTGTGGATTATGGTAACTGAAAATGTTTGGATGCATCACTGTAGTGTGGTGCGGCGGTTGGGTAGAAGTGGTGGTGCCTATGTTGTCTTTGTGAATTCTGGTACGTGGCTACATGTTCCCCTGAATGGCTCTGTTATGTTGTGGTGGATGTGGGCAAGGCCTAGACTGCTGGGTGAATGGCCAAAAGCCATAGGCCATGGACCATGCACCCAAGAGCATAGTCCTTCACCAAAGCTACCACAACATAATTCAGGCAAACAGTTGTAACTCAGCATGTATTTTAAGTTGGTGACCTTTACAC
This sequence comes from Ambystoma mexicanum, assembly GCF_040938575.1. Taxonomy (NCBI): domain Eukaryota; kingdom Metazoa; phylum Chordata; class Amphibia; order Caudata; family Ambystomatidae; genus Ambystoma; species Ambystoma mexicanum. The sequence continues at coordinate 243,827,244 of NC_090934.1, forward strand.
AATAGTTGTGGAGGACATTGTAGACTTGGTAGAACAGCAGAAGTGAGCTGCTATGTGCACATTAGCATATGGTGTACATCATTCCATGTGTTGCAAATTAGGGAGCCACATGTAAGCCTTTGCGTTTGCTATGGTTTGACCCTTATAAGAAACTTGGTTTAGGAAGTGTTTTACGATATTGCACCATGAAAGCTAGTACTCAGCATCACACATGTAAAATATGGACAATGTCCATGCCACCTACATACTGTTCACCACACCCCTTTAAAAAGGCCTTCCCACATTACGTTGGATGCATGGCTGGAGCCCGTGCACCGAAAAGTATGTCCACTGGTTGCATGTAGGTTTGACATTGTTGTTTTGTGTGTGGTTTGCCTGTATTGTATACATTGTTGGTTCCAAGAGTGTGGTGATTGTTAGAACATCCTACAGTTGTCGGTGCATGGCTGGAGATGGTGCAGTGAGCAGTCCTGCAGCGTGTCCACTGGGTGCCGTGTTGGAATACTGTCCATATAGAAGAGGGTATGGTTGAACTGGATGTTATATGTGCTTGGGTAGTCTGCATTGCACAGATTAGTAGGTGTTGTACTGCACAATGTAGTATTGCTTGTATGCAGTTACTGGAGTGTTGGGAGCCGGCCAATGTTTCGATGCATTGCTGTATTATGGTGCAACGGTTGGGTGGAAGTGCCGGTGCCTATGTTGTCTTTGTGAATTCTGGTACCTGGCTAGATGTTCGCCTGCATGGCTCTGTTATGTTGTGGTGGGTGTGGCCAAGGCCTAGACTGTTGGGTGCATGGCCAAAGGCCGTAGGCCGTAGGCCATGCACCCAAGAGCATAGGCCTTCACCACAGCCACAGCAACATAATTCAGACATGCAGTTGTAACTCTGCATGTATTTGATGTTGGTGACCTTTACAGAATGGTTGTGGAGGACATTGTAGACTTGTAATAACAGCAGAGTGAGCTGCTATGCGTACATTAGCATATGGTGTAGATCATTTGTGGGATACATCTACCAGCCCAGCAGAACCCCCTACCTCACCAAACTACATCTCGGCAGTCACCAGCAGAATGGCAGCACTGGCTCTGTTGAGCACTCTTCCCTTGCATCAAAACTGCGTTTTGCAGCTACAAAAATGACGGCTGTGCTATTTCACCAGACACATATGGGGAAAGAGGAAACACCGAACACCTTGAGAATTGCTGCCAGTAATTTCTTCATTTGCACCAGACAAAAGAAGCTGGCTAGGCTGCCAGCTCAGAATTTCCCATAGAAAAAGAAAGTGTTTTGCATTTAAAAATGACTGCGCACTGATGCCCTGTCCATCCTTTCAACTGTACACAATTTGGTTCCAGTAAGACCCAGCTATGTTTATCCATCTATAGGTTGTGCTCCAGCAAATGAGGACATTTCTCATTGAATGACAAGCTTTACTTTTTGCAACAAAATATCACTGACAAGCCCTTCACAAGAAGCCCCCTCTCTCTCTGCTTATGTCAGTTGCATTGGACCCTTGCCTTGGACAGACCCCTGTGTGGTAGAAATGACTAGGGCCATTGAAATGCTCAGAACACAGATGCAAGAGAAAACTGCATTTGAAAGTGATATTTAATGAAAATTAACCATGTGTAAAATGGTGCTTTTTACAAACAAGAACATGTCTGCTTAAAAGCAAATTGTTGTATTAAGGCCCTGTCCTTTCATAGAAATGCTAGGGGGGTTGTTTTAAAACATATGTAGGATATTTAATTCCAACAGTCTTGCTTTCTGGTTCAGGAAAGAAAAATAAATAAATAAACAAATTTGCTGAAGACACAGAGTAGGTTTTTTCCTGGCCTTGCTTCAAAGGACTTTGCTTCCTGGGAACTGAATCTGCCTCCCTTCAAGTGGACAGTCCCCGTGGCATATGAATAGGCAAGAGTGGTGGATCTCACACCCTCATCAGACTATGTGCTCCAGCCTAGTACAATGGATTTCCAGGACGCATAGGTGTGACTTTTTAGCAGCACCTCCCCTCAAATCAACCTGAGGAGCTTCAAAGAAATCATCATGACAACCTCTGTGACAGTGGGCCAGAGAAAGACATTTGGCATGGAGGATTGGAAGACTGCCCCTCTTTGGGGGTAAAGCCGGCCCACTTGGTTCTAAAGACATTCCTTCTTAAAACGTGTATTTCTGAAACCTGAAAACCTAGTAATGTCAATGTTTTACAGCACAAATGTAAAATGTACGCTTTTAAACCTAGACGATGTAGTCCTTTCTGGCAGGTTGTGGACTCAAATGCCGGAAGAATGACATTTCTGGGAAAAGTACAAAGGACCAGGTTATGAAAGTTGGATGTAAATATGACCCACATTAATATGCTTCTGTGCAGCAAATTGTAGAAATTTAGGTGAAACGGTTTCCACCAAAAATTGCAAAAGATTATGAGGAGGTCTAAACCATCTCATACAAACTTGTGAGTTGGAGTGCCAATTATCGGTGTAAAATATGGAATGTGCCTGTGTGATTTGCAAAAGTGCCACAACTGTAAAAATGTGCAATTTATGTCATAACTGATTTTTGGCAAAATGAACTGTGGGAGGGCCTGGGGCATGGTAAGCACACACCATAAAACTGATGTCATGTCCCTGACGTCCAACCTGCTGACAAGAAGGCAGTGACTGCCACCCCTGTTGTTAGAGGCAGTCCAGCCGAAGCCTGTCACATAGTATAATCCTGTGATGTCATCCTCCTTATATAAGGTGGAATCTCAGAGAGACAAAGGACTTTTTTCTGAATTTCCAGCTCCTGCACATCCAGATATTGCATATTCACTCTGCAAGATTCCAGATTCCACTGTCAGGCCAGAGCATAGCTGGCCCTATCCAGGCAGGACCACTGATCCAGAATACACCCACTAAAAATCCCAATAACTCAGGCAGAAAGGGGAAAGGTGTCTGAATCCTCATCGGGATTATCCTGTGTTACCTGCTTGCCCTGCTACCCTCTTTATTCAGCGGATGTGCCGCTGTGCCGTGACCAGACCCTTGCCCAGCTATTTTCTTCTAGGGGAGCCCACTGCTGTGAACAGTGACCAGATATTGCCTTGCATTCAGAATCTCAATCTGCTGTCCAAAATACACCATTCAAGTGCTTGTTGTCAGTATTTTTTTTTTATTTTTTTTTTTATTGTTTAATCAAACTTAGATTTTTACAATATTTCTTTTTCGTTATGTCTCTAATTTGCCTCTCGAACACGATTTCATATCAACTAGGGTTTGTTGGCTGTGTGAAAATTGGACTCTTTGTATCATTCTTTGGTTTTTAGTAGATCGTTCGCGATGAATTCCAGTATTTTGGCTGTTATTATTTGCCAGCTGGTTTTGTCACCACCAATGAGTCTGCATCACCATGTTGGTTCTTCCATCAATTGGTCGTTTTTTGTTACGTGCGAGAAGTACCTTTGTCTCAATGAGCCTGTCACGTGACAGGTCATTAAAAGGTGTTGAATTGTTTCTTGTGGGAGAGGCTCAGTGCCGTGGCAAAAGCGACAATTTGCAGTTGGTGATAGCCCTCTTATGTACAAGATTTCATTTGTTGGTAAAAGATTCAGACACGCTGTTAGAATCAGGTTCCGAGCCCATTTGTTCGGGAATCTCTTTATGTCATTTTGAAGCTTGTTCAATTTTCTTGTATTGCCAAGGAGGTGGGCGGTGAGCCTTTGAGCTGAGGCTTGCTTGGTCGTCTTTGCCCATCCGCTTCCTTCAGCTTTTTTAAAATTTTGCATGGATTGTGGATAAGATCAGCTTCGTCAGAGGCAATGGTGTCCAAGAGGCAAGTGTTTTCTTTTTGCCAAGTTGATAACATCTCGGATTTGCCCAGGTCCATCTCACACTTGATCATGCTGTAGATCTCATTACCAACGACCATTCTGCACTTTCTGTAGAGCATTAGTGTATTACAGTTTACTGTGCATTGCATGGACTGGAGGCTCAGCTCACGTCTTATTGCTACTCCTGAGGTCGAGTTCGGGAGCTTGAGCACTGACCTCCAGAATGAGGCTTCCAGCTTGAGCCAGATGTTTTTTGGAATGGCCGGCATGGCCTCTGCTCCGTATGTTATTGCAGGCACGACCTTCATTTTGTAGAAATTGATTGTTGGTTGTAATGAAAATTTCCCAAATTTGCGGTCGATTGTCTTGGCCTGTGCTGCTAGCTTTTTGATCTTTTTAAACAGAACAGATTGCATAGTTGTTTCAGTCTTTGTGCTGTCCAGCTGTGCTCCGAGGTACTTAAAGTTTTGAACGATTTCGATTTTAGAATCTTCAAGGGACCACTTGAAATTTGTGATTTTCTTCTTCGTGTCTTGTAGGATCATTACCTTGGTTTTTCCTTTATTAATTTCCAGAAAATGTTCCCTTGCGTACTCTTGTAGGCCATTGAGTTGGCGTTGTAGGCCTACCGTGTGTCTGGTCAAATAGTGTAAAGTCGTATAGCCGTTCAATCGTAGAGTTTCCAATTTTTGGCGGAAAGGCCCACGTGCTGGTTGTACGAACTTGTAGATCGCCTATGTAGGCTAGGAATAAGGCCGAAGCTAGTGGGCATCCTTGCTTCACTCCCCGAGAAATTGGAATTTCCTCGGATAGCTCACCCTCACGGCTCAGGCGCACTCTCATCGAGGTGTTGTGGTGCAAGGCTTGAATGGGGTCCAGTAAGGCAGCGGGACATTGCCAGCCTCTCAGCTTCATCCAGAGATGATGTCTTTCAATTTGATCAAACGCTTGTGTGAAGTCGATAAACACAACGAACAACGGATGACCAGACTGGAGGGCTCTGCTTTTCAGTATACTATAGATTAGTATATTGCCTGATGTTCCCGCATTTTATTTGAAACCTGATTGCAGGTGGTCGTTGCATTTGGCTGTGACTGCCCAGGACTGAAATTTTCTTAAAAGTAATGATCCGAAGACTTTGCCGATGCAGTCCAGTAACGCTATTAGCCGAATATTTGTCGGGTCCTTTATATCTCCCTTTTTGTAAATGGGAATTATTGTAGCTGTTGTCCATGATTTCGGTACCGAGCTTGACTCTGTACAGCGCCGAAAAATTTCACTAATGAAAGTGACCCATTCTTCAGGATGCGCTTTGAGTTCAAAGTTGGTGATTCCATCTGGGCCCGGCGCCCGTGAAATTTTGAGCTTTTTAATGATTTCTAGAATGTCGTCTTTGTCTTCTAGATTGGTCCACTTTGCTTCTTGGTACTGATGTTTCACTTTGTTTTTAGGTATGACAGACTTGAACACCTCAGCGAAGTGTGTTTCCCAGGTCAGTTGTGAGATGTTGCTCGTTATCTGGTTCTCCTCTGACTGTTCTGTTGCTCTTAGTAAGGACCAGAAGTCTCTTGCATTGTTTATCGTTAGAGCTTTGGTAATATTTTCGGCGTCCTGCTGATACAGTTTGCCTCGATGGTCTCGTAACCAAGCTCTGTATTCTGATTTCAAGGCTTTTTGTGTAGTCATGTCGTCGGTGGTTAATGCGAGTTTGTTAGCATTTCACATGGCTCTTCTGTACTCGCGTCTTCTTGTTACTGGGTCACTGTTGTAGGTGTGTTTTTTGATGCTGACTGTGACCTTTAAACTTGTTTTCTTGTGTTTGTATGCCGCTAGAAGAGGCTGGTAGTCGACTGCTTTAGAATGTGCTGACTGTGCATCGCCTTTGTATCTGTGTGTTAGGTTTTTAATCGCGGCTACACTTAGTTTGAGTCTGGTTCCTCTTGCATCAATCTCGATGTCTGTATTTGTGCGCTTGTTTTTTGCGCTTTGAATTGTCCAGCAGGTCTCCAAGAGATTGCGATCGCTGGCGGCTGTTCGACATATGTTGAAGAACGTAGTAGCGCTTAATAGCGATTTGGAGACAAATATGTAATCAATTGTCTCACTCGTGTTCGCACGTCCCCAAGTCGGTGTTCGATTTGATTGTGGGCATGCGAGCTCGAGATCGTGTAGGTCTCGAGATTGCGTCAGATCGAGCCATTTTCTGCCACGTTGTTCTGCGGCTGTTAGATGTTTTTGGGCTCGTGGGCTCTTCTCAATATTGCAAACGGCATTTAAATCGCCGCAAATCAGTAAAGAGGACACTAACAGCTTTGACATAGCTTCGTCGATGACATGTTCGCACATTGTGATAAAGCTTTCACCACTGATTGCAGCAGGATTCCAGTATGCGTTGATAACGATTATTGAGTTTTCTGTTTCTTCAGTGATGTTCTTCTGTTTCCATGTGACGCTTACTGCCAGGAGGGACAGGTTTGCCGTTAGGGTTGTACCAATAGAGAGTCCACATCCCGTACGACAGGCAATCATGAGTCCAGACATCGGTCGCCCTAAATGGCCCTTGACTGCCGGGGCCATAACTATCTGGAATCCCTCCAAGGTTGGTGCACTTGTTAACCATCTCTCCTGGAGGGATATGATGTCAAATTGTCCTAGATTGATGTCTCCTGGAGCTGTTAAATGCGAATGCCCTCTGGTGTTCCACGAGCATAGTCTCACTTTATGATGCAGGTTTTCGTCTTGTGGTGTTGTTGTTGGAGTGAGCTCTCTGTGGGTGAATTGCTATTTTTTCCGGTGCATCGTTAGAGCTTTTGGTAACCAAGCCCCGATTCCTTGTTTGTTATCAGCGTGTGTGGTCAAGACCTCTGGTGTGTGGCTGTTTTGTATAGTTTGTGAGATGGTTCTTTTTGTTTTGTAGGATTTGTCCTGTGAACGCAGTTCTCTGCTTGATCGATGTTTGCTGGCATGAATGGTCTTCTATGAGATTTCTTGCTTTGCCGTTTCTTGTGTCTCCTTACGGTGATCTTGTGTTTTGCAAGGAGGTTCTGAATCCTTTCGCTTGTATTTCGGTGTGTGCAGACTGTTTTGCCTTTGTTCGGGGTGGTTCTGATTGTTTCTATCGTTGGTTCTTGTATGTGAGCTTTGAGTGTCGTACTTCTTGTTCATTCCATTCTCTTTACTCGTGCTTTTTTCTTGGTGTGTAATCGTATCTAGATTGAAGCCAAGACTGTAAATTTCAGATTTGCTTTTATGTATCTGCTTGTAGATGGTGGTAGACCCTATGTGCATAAGTGTTGCTGCTTTACGCCTGTCGTGCCATGGTTCCACAATGATTAAATTGTCGGATTTTATGTCTTTAAGATTTGGAATCTGCTGTCAGTATTTCCCTTCCCCAACAACCACAAACTGCATCCCTTGCTCTGTTACCTTGTATAAGGTCCCATCCCATAGAACTCCCATTACTGCCTTAGCAGGAATCCTTAAAAATGTCTGAATCCTCTGTACATCCTGTCCTTGATCCCCAAGTTTTAGCGCCATTCTTTCAACTAATTTCTGTCTTTATGTAAGTCCTTAGTACTATTTTGATTAAATAAATTAATTCTCCCTAAAGAGGCACACTGCGTGAAGGGGTTAAAACTGCAGCTTAACCTTTTTGTTCATGGGTGGCATTTCTCTTTTCTAGCCACTAAAATCTAGTTAAAGTGAAACTTGTCATTTCCTTTCCAAACCGATTTTCCTTGTCCACTGCTTTCATTTTTAAGACCGAATTTCCTTTTATATTAAGAATCTCATCCGGTCATTCATTTAGAGTTCCCTTTTCACTTTCATATTATCCCTGGTATGTGCATTTGTGCCTCAGCATAAAAACTGCATTCCGATTTTATCTGTTTCACCTGTCTTTAAAGCTGTTTTGACATTTAAACCTGTGAAAATTAGCAAATGTAATTTCTCTACGTGTGATTTGTTGCACTGTGTGTTCCTTCCAAAGTTAATTTTCTGAATCGTATGCCTGTTGCTAGTACATTGCCTTGTAGTTTATAAGTGTTCTGACTTCTTTGAGACAGCCATACTCTTTTCAACCTTATTCATTCAACCACACATGTAAAACAAATATTTACTAATTCCGAGTGCTATTTTGTGCAATTGCAATGGTTTTAAATCATTTCGTGGGGGAAGGTTGGATTTTAATTCTGTTTGCTGCCTAGTATACCTGACTCCTTGCTACTCCTTTCTATCGGTAAGTAGTTAAATTTAGTTAATGGGGGTTTGAGGGTGTGTTGCAGGGGGAAATATTAACTGGGGTGCTTCTACCTGAAAAGTAATATTGCTCCTATTCATTTGTGCTTTATGTATGTTAAAATCATTTTACAGTGTAATTATCACCCACTGGTGATTGTTGCCCAATATTAAATTTGTGTGATTTTGATGGAAATTTAAAAATAAATACATATTATTCCCACCCACCGGCCTGGTTCATGGTCCATTGTGGCCCGGGGTATTTGTAAAAGGTGGTGTGAGATGGATTGGGTGAAATCTCAATCTGAATTCATAGAAAATAAAGTAAAAGTGTTTTGATTGTGCGCTGCAGCCTATGCCAGTATCAAGAGTCCTGGTCTGGTGTGTGATGGCCCATGGGAATCCTTAACACATTGCATGTGTTGCACATTAGGGAGCCACATGTCACCATTTACATTTGCTATGGTTTGGCCCTTATAACACCCTTGCTTTAGGAAGTGCTTTAAGATATTGCGCCATGGAAGGAAGTACTCAGCATCACGCATGTAAAATATGGACCATGTACACAGCCACGTACATAACGTTCACCACACCCAATACAATGTCATGCAGCCATGCATGCAAATATGTGGCCAGGGTGAAAGCTGGCAGACACAATTGCAGATGGGGAGTGCATTGCACATGACATGAGCATTTAAACATAGGGTGTACTGTGGTGTGTTGTGTGCGGTGAGGGCCTAGCACCTTGGATGCATGAGTGGAGGCCTTGCACAGACAACTACGTGGGCTGCTTGCAAGTAGCTTTGACATTGTTGCATTCTGGGTGTGGTTTGTGAGCATTGCATACATTGTCGGTTCCATGACTATGGTGATTGTTAGCACATCCTACAGTTTTTTGTCCATGCCTGGAGCTAATGGTGTGAACACTCCTGCACTGTGTCCACTAGGTGTTGTGTTGAGGTAGTGCGTGCATAGAAGTGGATAGGGGTGAACTGGATAGTTTATCAACTTGGGTAGTGTCCATTGTACAGAGAACTGACTATTGTACTGCACTTTAAAGTATTAATTGTTTGCACTTAATAGAGTGGTGAGAGCAGGGCCAATGTAGCAAACAGTTTGTGGTTTGGTTGTCAGTAACATCATAGTATGTGAAAGAAAGTGGGTAGGGGTGCCGAAAGCTGTGTTGTGTTTGTAAATTTTGCAAACTGTTACATGTTTCCATGAATAGTTGTATTACGGTGTGCAGGTTGGGTAGGAGTGCTGGTGACTGTCGTACGTTTGTAGATTGTGGTACCTGATGATATGTTCGCATGCATGGCTACATTACGTTACGGTGGGTGTGAGAAAGGCGTATACTCGTGGGTGCATGGCCAAAGGCCGTAGCTTGTACTCAGTCATGCACAAACCGTTCACCATACCGAATTCAACGTTATGCAGCCATGCATGCAAACATGTGGCCAGGGTGAAAGGTGGCAGGCTCAATTGCAGATGGGGAGTACATTGCACATGACATGAGCATTTGAACATAAGGTGCACTATGGCATGTTGTGTATGGTGAGGACCTATCACCTTGGATGCATGGCTGGAGTGGAAAGGGAAGAAGGATTGATTGTCCCTGCTTCACTGGGGACGGCCCTAGCTGTAGCTGGGAAAGCGCACTTGCCACACCCTGCCCTTTTAAGCATGGTCTGCATGGAAATGGAATTGTGCAGATTTGCCTATCGGGTGTCGATGGTGTGCCTCACAGGAAGGGCCAGTACTGTTTTTCCCCATTACTCTGTGTAGTGAGGGTGGCAGGGATGGAGAGGCGCAGAGTGCTAATTGTGGGTGATACCTTTGTGCAAGATTTGTACAGGTATGCCGTGCAAAGAGGCATGGCTGCACATTTTGTGTTGGAAGGAGGGGAGGCTTTCTGAGGCACTGTCTATGAGGGCAGTTTCGGCAGTATGGTGTGCAGGTGTGTGGTCTCTGTTGGTACTGTCTATGTTGTCGGGCTGCATTATGGAGCTCTACATTTTGGGTACATGTCGTGTGGACGTTTGCTCCGTCGCCTAAAGAAGTTGATGGAACAGGTGATGAAGAATTTTCCCACTGCCAAGGTGGTTTTCTCAAGCATACCACCAAGAGGAGCATGGCACCATGCCTGTGTAATTTGTCCCCAGCCAGAGGTCGGAAGGTGTTTTATAAACAGAAGCATGTGTCAATTTATGTGCACTGCTGAGATGTTCTTCACCGACTATCTCATCATTAATGAGTGCAATTTGCACTGGTTCAATGCAAATGGCATTATTTTGACCGCCTTTGGCAATGCTGTTTTATTTTACACTGTGCAAAAAGCATTGAAGAGAATCCTGTAACAATGTAAGGAGGCAAACAAAACAGAAACTCAGACAAAGAGCTGAAACAAAAAAGGTTCCGTGTAATGTAACAAAATAAAAGGCTCTTTTCAGAGCCACCACCGAAGACGAACTCCCCAACCCTGGTTGAAATGTATTCCCCCACTTGTGGCGATGTGCATGAATCTGTATGCAAAAGTCTTGGATAGTTTCACAGACCTTTCTAGTGGAGGTGCTTGCCAATGACCCGACACTCTGAATGTTTAACGGTACATATCGAGTCTCATACAGACCTGATAGTGTTAGATGCATAGGTCATGCATGTGTTTGGCGGAGGCGTTTGTGATTGCTTAACAGTACCCAATGAGAGAGTGGTGGACAAAAAGTAGTGGAAAGGGAAGAAGGACTGCTCCTGCTTTAATGGGGTGCGGCCCTTGCGTTACTTTGGGAACTGCACGTGCCACAATCTGTGCTTCTCACCATGTTGGCCAATGGAAATGGGACTGTGGGGATAATCCAATTAGGTACAGAGGGTGTGGTTCACAGGAAGGGGTGGTTATACTGTTTTAAATTACTCTGCGTAGTGAGGCTGTCTGACATGGAGAAACACATTGTGTTGTCCAGGAAAGACACTTTGATGGCAATTTCAGTTTGGAAGGAGTGGACACATTGTGGTGCGCTGTCCATGACCACAGTTTTGCTGATATGCATGCACTTTGCAGAGACCTGGCCACTTTTGCTACTGTTGATGTTGTCGTCATGCACTACGGCTGCATGCATTTGGGTTACATGGCTTGTTTAGGTTTGTTCCGTCCACTGAAGATGTTGCTGAATGTAGTCAAGAGGCTTTCTCCCACTGCCCAGGTGCTTTTCTCATCCATAACACCAAAAAGAGTATGGGGCAATGCTAATGTATGGTGTTCCCAGCCAGAAGTTGGAAGGTGTCTCATCAACAAAAGCATGTCTCATTTTTTGTCCGCTGGTGGGATGTTCTTCTGCAACAATGACCTCATTAGTTGTGGAAATGCAGAGTTTTTCCATGCAAATGGCATTTCGTTGTCGCCCATTGGTAATGCTGTTGTGCTTGCCCATCTACTGGATGTGTTAAAGAGTTTACTGTAACAATGTGAGCAGAAGAAAACAGAAAATCAAATAAAAACTGAAAAAAGGAGTTTCCCTAGAAGCACTTAAAAAAAGGCTCTTTTCAGAGCCGCCACTAGAAATGAACACCTCTACCCTGTTTGCAATTAATTCCCCTACACCCGCACGCAGCACGAAAGCCACAACCATGGCTTTTGGGGATGGCAGGCATGGAAATGGGACTGTGCACGGTAAGGGATTGCCCAATAACTTTTGTAGGTGTGGTGTGTACGCAGGGGACTGTTGTACAGACTGATACTGTTACACAGAGAGCACTTCAATGTGATTGGTGGATGCGTGTGGAACTATTTCACGGTACCCAATGATGGCGTGCTGGAAAAAAGAAAGTGGAAAGAGAAGAAGGAATGTTTCTGCTTTATTGGGGCACGGTCCTCGCCGTACTTGGGGAAACGCACGTGTCACATACTACCGTTTTCAGCATGCCACCCAGGGGAATGGGACAGTGGGGACTATAGCAACTGAGGGTGTGGTTCACTGGAAGGGCCATTCATACTTTTCTCCATTACTGTGCGTAGTGAGCTGGGCTGACATGGTTGCCATTACTTGGAAAAGCAATGTAGCACAGCAGATTTGGTCCAACATGAATTACAGGTCAAACATATGTAGCCTGCTGCTCTGTTTTGAAGAGCTACAAACAGATTGCGGAGCAGCTCTGGGGTGTCACCCTTTGTAGGGCTGCTCTGGAGAATTTGCACCCAAAAAACAGGCCTACATTGTTCAAAAACTTATATACATGTGCAATGGCACATTGTGGTGTGTTTGTAAGCGTGTACTTTCCAAAAAATACTCTGTACATTGCACAACACTGTACTTTTTGGCTGTCCGAGGGTCCGGATCATGTCCCTGAAATAAGGGCTCACGCACAGTGTGGGTGCGGTAGCATGGTGACGTTGCCACTGCTCTCCCTCGGGACAGCTGATAGCAGGACGCGTTTTGCCTGGAATACATTGCGCGCATGTGCATAGCTGTCCTATGCACACCATTGCCACTTCTCTGCTGATTAATAGTGCGACACATGTGCGCCGACAATTTTGGGACACGCTCTGTGTTTATAGGGTACAGCAAGTGGGATGTTTATGTGTATAGCTACCTGTAGGATGTGGGTGGGAGGCTCAAACTAATTACAGTTTGTTCGCATATGCTGCACATTGGCAGTGTTACCAGGACACAGAGGAAAAGATACACATGAGCGTACTTGCACAACGAATAAACATCCGATCCCAAAAACATATTTATAAGTGGTGCACAAGATGCAGGCTTGCAGGTCATACTGGCGTTGTACGGATGACTCCATTGTCATTGCGGATAGGCCGGGAGGGTACCGTGCCCATAGGACACCTCCCTTTTCCTTAACTGCGGTCATTCCTACGAGGACTCTGCGCCGCTGAGTCATAACGGCATTTTTTAAAAAAAACAATACTACATATACACTCAGCAACAATTTAAATATCAATGTTTACTTGCACACATTCGCACACACCATTAGGAAAGGGAAGGGGTAGCAGAAATGGATACTTATTGTGGGGAATTGGGGATTTTTCCAAGTTGGTTGTGAGGGGAGAAAGGGATTGAGGTATCACTGTAACATCTCCCATCACATGGATTGTGAGCGGATGGCGGGCTGTGACATGGGGAAGGGGTACACATGCAGGTCTGGCAGTGCTTTTTCATTTTGTCCATAATATACCCTTGCACGCAATCTTTTAAGGCTGCACAATTGTTCACCAAATCTTCCATTTTAGCTTCCGAGCTGTCCATTTTGCTATTTACAGACTTTCTTTCCATTCCTATCCCCGTATGCTGTTGTGGCAGGGGTGCCGCTTGCGCTGACTTGCTTTCCTTTCCAATATGTTCTCTTACAGAAAACAAAATTTGTTAGGTGTACATGAAGCAATATATTATACAATTTACGTTTCCCACTACTGTGAGTGCAAATGCGGTTAGTGTCGTAAGTCATTGCGTCATGAGGGACATTTTCTTCAAGCCACTGTAAGGTGCTTGCCATTGCTACGTACAAAAAAAATCGTTATGCTTCTGTACCATTGTATACTGCACCACCTGTGCATTTATCAGACAAACTGTAGTGTGCTGTCTACGTTGCAGTGATGTTCTAGTCTTAGTACTTTCCCGTCCTTACTCTGCCCGTTCGTTCTTTGTTCCCATGCACAGTAGCAGTGCGGTAACATTGGTGAAGGGAGACGTCACTTCTGTTGTTGGTGCATTTGTTAAGGTGTAGTACCTATGCCTTTGTGCTGTTTTCTTCATAAGTACAACATTATAATGACACTCCCTTGTGGAGGCCTTTTATGAAAACTAAATACACATGTGATGTCATCAGTTATGTCATCAATGACACTTTTGATGTCATGTTTGATGTCATGGGTGTTAATCTTAGCAGTGCACAGTGGTGGTGCGAGTTATGGTTGCTTAGGTTACCATAACTGGCGAATTTGTGTTTTTTTTTGTTTTTACTTGTAACCATTATATGGATAGGTTGTAATTAGTGCAAAGTAAGAGCAATGTTCCTTTCAGGTTCTTGTTGCACTGAACAATCTAAGGTTTACAGAAACTCATAGTAGGACCTTAATTACTTTCATAGATGTTAATGTAAGAATTGTAAATGAGAAAATAACCTGCAAGCTTCACTGAAAAATGACAGGATCTAATACTCTGTTGCATGCCACAAGTGGACACCCTAAAAACTTAATATGGGGTGTCCCATATGGCGAGTTCATAAGGCTAAGAAGAAACAACAGCACATTAGAGGCCTATGATTTGGAGAGTAGAATTATGACTCAAGGCTTCAAAAGACAGATGTACCCGAAAAAAGTTATTGAAAGGGCAGATTTGAAGGCGAGACAAAAAGAGAGACAAAGCCTCCTCCTGGGATCCAACAGAAAGGAAAAGAGTGATATAGAGAAAGACAGCACACGCCTTATTCTAACCTTCGACAGCCAAGCACTATCCATCAGACAGATCCTGCAATGACATTGGAAGATCGTTTTGGGGACAAAGATCTTCTAAATAGCTTGAAAAACAATCCAGACATTTCTTTTAGAAGAGGTCAATCAATCAAGGACACATTAGTTCAGAGCTTTATGGAAAAAGAGGAAGATGCTAACAAGCCAAGTTGGCTGAACAACCACAAGAAGCATTTTTCAAATGCACACAATGCAATATTTGCAAGTACGCTAGAAACTGTGCATCTTTCAAACACCCTATTACAGGACAGATGATTCTGTTATCTGTAAGAATCACATGTGAAACAGAATATGTGGTGTATGTGCTCACATGCTCTTGTCAGAAATGGTATATAGGCAGTACCAAGTGTAAACTAAAAATTTGTATTCAACAACATGTACGAGCCATTCAACACAGTGATGTAAATGATCCTATGGGCAAACACTTTGCTGAATGCCATAACAACAACATGGCCCAGAGGTGGAGCTAAAGAAAGATTACTGCGACAGAAAGAAATGCGTTGCATTCTAGATTTTAAAACCAAATATCTGAATGGTCACAACATTGACGAGGAACTGTATACTTTTCTAGGGCACTAAATTGTGCCACTTTGTATGCGTGGTGATTGCATCCAGTTCAAGCCGCCAGGGTTCCATCGTCTCCATTATGATTTTATTTCAACCTTGCTTGTGAATACCATGTTTAAATTTACATTTGTGATGAACTCAAGTTTTAATGATTAATGTTTTTATCATTGTATATATCGTGGTGATAGTTTCTCTTGCACTTTTTAGAATGTTAATTAGCTGCTAAGTTATGGTGGTCATGAAAGTTAAGGTATTGGTGGACAAGATTAGGAAATGGACCAATTGACATCCAACTGACAAATTTGGTTGAGATATTTTTGTGGATAGCAAGAGCATGAAGGGTATACGGGACGGCTAATGCACTATGCACGTTACAGACAGCCCACTCTGTATTTACCTATAGTGGTCTTCTGCTGCTAATCTAATGCTGCTTTTGCACTATGCACTTTATGAACATTTGTATTTTGCTCCGATTATCACACTGATTTGTATGCTGCCCGTTGCCCCTGGCACTCTGAGTTGATTTGTTTTAGATCTCTCTGGTACACAAGTGAAGAGGTTATGGTATGGCGGAAACCCAGTATGTTTTGTTTTGCGTAATTAAGTTCTGTTTGATCAATGAGTGAACCGTTTCTTAGTGGTAGCTATTGCATTATGCATTTACTAACATGTTGTTGTTATTACAATAACTGTGTTGGTGTGTTGTTTAGGCACTATGCACCTAAAACAGACACAAACACCAGCTATGTTTCGGTTCACAGATAGTAATGAAATCAAAGGATGTTACTCACTCTCATATTAGTACTATCAGAACCAGTTTGCCTATAATGTGTCATCATTATGTTTTGCATGTTTGACACAGTCCGCCAAATCATGAAACAAAGATGGAGAATATATAAGATGCAAGCAGTACCAGCATTGTATATGACAAAAGTGGTATAAAATCTATGTTGGAAAGCTATCGACTCCAAACAAAATATATCATAAAATGTGCCATATAATATAGTACTTATCCCAAAAGTGGTTGCAGTTTGGACCGTGTAATTCACTGTTTGTATTAAGCATGGTAAATGTAACTGAAAATTTAATTTCAAACCTACTATTTATATGACAAATTTGTTAGAAATGGCCGACAGATTTTCTTCCAAAGAGAGGGACAAATGAGATATTTCTCTGTCTATGTCTGTAACCCACCTCCTGTTTGGTTGCTTTTTAATGACCACCATTTTCACAGGGCACTTTGTTGTGAGCAAGCTGCAAGTTTGCCGCGAAACGCGTAGACCCCCGGATGCTATTTGTGCTACACTATGGGAGTGCCATACTTTTATGGCTTTGAAATCAACTTTTTTGATTGCTGTGTTTGTTTCCTGAAGAAACACTAATAAAGGAAAGGTTTTTTCAGAAAGCTTTTGTATCCAGATTATATTTTTTTATCACTATGGAGAGTGCTACTTGGCTTGCCTGATTCATATCAGAATAAAGAAAGAATATATATATTATATATATATATATTACATGGCCAGAGTAGTGGCCATGTAGTTATGGTTAAGTTGCTGTTTCCATAGGAAGAGCACTTTTGGGCGGCTTATAACTTCGCTCTCCCTGGACGGATCCTGACCAAACTTTGCAAAAAAAGTATTTGGGTCACTCTGAATTGTTTTACAAAGTTTGGTGAGGATTCGTCCGGGGGGGGGCAAAGTTATAGGGGGGGTCCCAAAACTTTTTTTTCCCCATAGACTGAATGGGAAAAAAATTTTGCTCGCATCTACAGCCCAAACCGCTGGACGGATTTTCACCAAATTTGGACCAGGAGCAGCGGCTTGGTCCCAAAAGCGTGCTTTTGCAAATTTGGTGAAAATCCGTCCAGTAGTTTTTTTTTAAAATGACCAAAAGGTAGGTAAAAAAAATTAGTGATATCTGTGTTCGGTCCGCGGACACACTTCCCTGTTCGCTCCGCGGACAGTGTCCTGATTGGCCAATCGGCTTGCGTGATGTTCGCGGACATGCAACGTGTTCGCTGATTGGACGGCGTGGAGCGTGAAGCACGTCAGATTTTCAGTAGCGCCCGCCATCTTGGATTCGCGGTTGTCCGCGGACAGCGCAGTGAAACGTTGTTCAAAATTTGTATTTAGTAGAGTGTGTTGGTGTGTAGGAGTGTTTGGGGAGGGTGGGAGTGTATGAGATAGGATGAAAGTTGTGTTTTTTATGTGTTAGACGTTCTTTTTGTGTTCGATTTGTCTACGGACATCACGGGTGTTCTGAAATGTTCTAAATAAACTGAATGGGGGGTGTTCTGAGGACTCAATATGTGTCCGTTTTGTTCGCAAGAAAACTGAAACTGTTCTAAGAACACTCGCAGTGTCCTGAAATGTTCGCAAATAAACAAAATGGGGGTGTCCTGAGGACGCTGTCCGTATTGTTCGTTGTCAAGTTGAATATGTTCTAAGAACACTCACGGTGTCCTGAAATGTTCGCAAATAAACAAAATGGGGGTGTCCTGAGGACGCTGTCCGTATTGTTCTCTGTCAAGTTGAATGTGTTCTAAGAACACTTGCGGTGTCCTGAAATGTTCGCAAATAAACAAGATGGTGGTGTTCTGAAGACACTTCTAAGAACACTCGCGGTGTCCGGGGAATGTTCGTAGGGGGTGTCCTGAAGACGCTGTCCGTATTGTTCTCTGTCAAGTTGAATGCGTTCTAAGAACACTCGTGGTGTCCTGAAATGTTCGCAAATAAACAAAATGGGGGTGTTCTGAAGACGTTTCTAAGAACACTCCCGGTGTCCTGGAATGTTCGTAGGGGGTGTCCTGAAGGCGTAGTCCGTATTGTTCGCTGGCAAGTTGAATGTGTTCTAAGAACACTCGCAGTGTCCTGAAATGTTCGCAAATAAAGAAAATGGGGGTGTCCTGAGGACGCTGTCCGTATTGTTCTCTGTCAAGTTGAATGTGTTCTAAGAACTCTTGCGTTGTTCTGAAATGTTCGTAGGGGGTGTCCTGAAGATGCTGTTCGTATTGTTCTCTGTCAAGTTGAATGTGTTCTTAGAACACTCATGGTGTCCTGAAATGTTCGCAAATAAACGAAATGGGGGTGTTCTGAGGACACTGTCCGTATTGTTCGTTGTCAAGTTGAATGTGTTCTAAGAACACTTGCGGTGTCCTGAAAGGTTCGCAAATAAACAAGATCGTGGTGTTCTGAAGACGCTTCTAAGAACACTTGCGGTGTCCGGGGAATGTTCGTAGGGGGTGTCCTGAGGACGCTGTCCGTATTGTTCTCTGTCAAGTTGAATGTGTTCTAAGAACACTCACGGTGTCCTGAAATGTTCGCAAATAAGCAAAATGGGGGTGTTCTGAAGACGTTTCTAAGAACACTCGCGGTGTCTTGGAATGTTCGTAGGGGGTGTCCTGAAGGCATAGTCCGTATTGTTCGCTGGCAAGTTGAATGTGTTCCAAGAACACTCGCAGTGTCCTGAAATGTTCGCAAATAAACAAAATGAGGGTGTCCTGAGGACACTGTCCGTATTGTTTGTTGTCAAATTGAAAGTGTTCTAAGAACTATCGCGTTGTTCTGAAATGTTCGTAGGGGGTGTTCTGAAAATTTGTCCGTATTGTTCGCTGGCAAGTTGAAAGTGTTCTAAGAACACTCATAATGTCCGCGGACATTAAAAGTTTCCATAGACCATAGTTGAAATGTTTGACTCTATGGATGTGATATGCTGCAGTGGTTGTTGCCAGGGCATAGAGTCTTGGGTTCATGTGTGAATCCAGTCAGCTTGCAGTTGTTTTTGGTACCATCTGCATTGTAATGTAGAAGCATTAGTATTATGTATTTACTATGTGCATTTTGTACAAGTCGCTGAAATGGAATGGATTCACAATTTAGTATTGATATATATATATGAAGCGTTCATTGGGGATTTCTTCTTGTGTCACATTGT
Source organism: Ambystoma mexicanum (assembly GCF_040938575.1). Lineage (NCBI taxonomy): Eukaryota > Metazoa > Chordata > Amphibia > Caudata > Ambystomatidae > Ambystoma > Ambystoma mexicanum. The sequence continues at coordinate 243,846,276 of NC_090934.1, forward strand.
TGCAGAGAGTGCATGTATGTTTCCACATGTATGAAATCTGAAAGATTTCATTTATAGGTATGTTTTTGTTTTCCAGTACTTGTAGTAATTACATTAGAATTTCTTGTGGATCTTCCTTTGAATTTATAGTGAATTTCACCATTCCAGCATAGTAGTCCAATTGTTGTCTTATTCCATAAACACTATACGTGTTGTCAGGATTGTTTGCTGCATTTCTGTGAAGTACTAATATTTGCAAACACAATGGGTCTGTACTGTGTAAGTAAATGTTGTCAACAATTGGTGGTAATTGAAATAGAATATTCATTGCTACATTTGCATAGCAACTTACACCAACTATATTTTAGAATTTAAATCGTCCAGGTAGTTCTGTATCTAACTGCTTTTTTTGGAGTTTGTCTTCCTTCTTTAAAGAAGTAACTGGTTTACTTTCCCTAATTGATTCTTTTTTGCTTGTGGTACTTGATGAAGTATTATTTTCTTTTACTCTCTTTGGAGGATTTGCAGTGACATCCTGTTGCATTTCTGTTTGATTTATTTTTCTTTTATAACGTTTTACTTTTTGTGGAACAGAATATGTGTTAAGGTGGGGTGTGTATAGTGAGCGACGTCTATTGTATTCTAAAATGCAAGGAATATCAGCATTTATTTTACTTGCATCAAAGTTGATTAGAAATAGACCGTCAAGTGTACGTAAGCGTGATAGTGCTACATAACTGTGTTAAACAAAGACTGTGTTACCAATATCGATCATTGCTTTGTCTAGGGTAAGACCTTGTGATTTATGAATCGTGACTGCATATGCAAGAGTTAGAGAAAATTATTCTCTGCGTACATAAATATCTTTGAAGAGAAGGAATCTAGCTGTTGAGCGTCCTATCCTTTTTACTTCTGAAAGTTTGTCAAAGAGTATATTGACAAACTGAATTTTGTTGTCGCGTGGGTATGTTTGAAAGCCAACAACTGTACCCAGTGCTCCATTAACTAGTCCTTGGTCCACTTCAAGGTTACGTTTAAGCATTACTCTGCAATTTAAGGATAATTTTAATATTTTTTCTAAGCCTGCTGTGTTTGAGATTGATTTTTCTAAACTATTTAGTCTTGTTGTGGCTTGGTCACACATGGGTAGTGTCATACCATGTACATCTAGTTTGTCTGTGGCGCTAATTTCCATGATTGGTTGCATTTCTTTACTTAGCATGATTTCATTGAATTTGAAACAGCTTGCAAGAGTTGGCATTAAGGCCATACAATTGACATTTTTGTGGGCTAATTGTTCCATAACATCTGTAGCACATTCATTATCGCCATAAAGTGCATTAATGTGCCGGGTTTTCAATATTGCTTCTGCTTCTTTAGAAAGTATACCAACTCTGATACTTTTTAAAATGTTGGCATAAGTGAGATCTGCAGATTGCCGCATGTTTTCTGTTAATTCTCTGTATTGGAAATGTTGCCAAAGGTTGACATTTCCAATGCTGCCAACAGTTTTTTACGGCAGAGTTTGTGTCCTAATGTTTTAAAAATAGGCTCACCTTTTACTGGTGTTAATTGAAGCAGATCTCCAAAAACAATAATGTGTTTTCCTGCAAAGAGCTCTTCATAGTCTGTTTTGAGTACTTCTTGTAATCTGAGGTGAATCAAAGCCAACATTAGGTTGGACACCATGCTCATTTCATCTATTAGTAGCATTTTCATTTGTTTCAATACTCTGCATAGTTCCATTGAAGCTTCTGTAGAAAGTTTGTAATAGTCTGATTTTTTTTTGGTGTTGTACTGGCAGGAGTACTAATCGGGGTTAAATGACACCACCTTTGTTGTAGGCAGCTAAACCTGTGGGGGCAGTGACAACAGCTGACAGTTTGTTGTTTGTCAATTGTTGAAGGAACTTACTAATGATTTTGATTAGGCATGTTTTGCCAGAACCAGCTTCACCACTGACGTACAGTAGTATAGGTTTATAATTATGGCAGGAACATTCTTTATTTTCATGTTTTACACCATGTGCAATTTGTTTTGTTACTTCTTGAAAAATGCTACTTTGCTCATTGTTTAGTTTTGATTGTAGTATAGTTAAGTCTTCCTTATCTTCATACATGGTGTTTTCTACTTCTATCATAGCTAATTCTGCCTCATTTATTATTAGTGGTTCTCCCAGTGGTTCTTGGCTTCCTGTTACAGAAGGTTAACTACTGTCAGGAGTGACCCTATCTAGTTGGGCTTGGAGTTCTTCTTCGTGTTGCTGTTCATTGTGCAACATTGTTTTGTACTGTGTAAAGTTTACATCAGTTATAGTGCTTTCATTTGCTTTGAAAGCATCCTCATATGAGTCATAGTTATCTAGTAATTGTTCTTCTTTTCTCCATGGTTTGAAGAGTTGTAGCAGGGACATGTAATATACTTATTTATGTTGAGGAGTCTTTAATGACAATTTGATATGATTAATTAAATTTGGTTTAGTGAGTTTAACTAAGCTGCCTTCACAGTTTGTCACTCCATATTTACCTTTTTTTCATCAGGTTTCATATTATTTTTGTATGTGTAGTTTTGGGCTATGTGGTATAGACACATGTTTTCCAAAGTATTACTTCTGTTTGGGTAGTATGTGTCCAATAAATTGTTTTTTAAAATGTCTTGGCTGTTGGGGTCATGTTTGGCTATTGTTTCTATATCTTCATATGATTTTAGAACTCTTTTTCTAGATTTAGCTGGACCAAGACTTAGCCATACTATATTTTCAGATTTACCATACAATGCAGTACCAGTTAAACGATCAGCTGCTTCATATGATTCACATTCTCTATGGGTGAGCATTTTTATGCCCAAGCTGTATAATTTCCGAGCTACTGTTTTATCTGATGACAGGTCATTCCAGAGGTCTTGGAGCTCTGTCTTTTCTGCTTTAGTTAAGTATGCTGTGACATATCGTGCAACTGCAATAGAATTGTCTGCAATGTACTGCACATCTATGTTTGCATTCCATAAGTGGGCAATGATTGCATTATAATCATTGATATATTGTTCTTCTTCTTTTCTTTTTATGCAATATGTATTTTTAGGTGACTTACCTTTAACACTATGTCTAACTGAAGACATGAGGTTGCTCACTTGACCTGTATTTGTAACTTTTCTAGGGAAACCAAATCGGCATTTGGTGTAGTATTTCCCTTTGTTTTTGTATTTGCGACGACAATATTTTCCACATTTGTGTCTTTGAAATTGTAAAATTTGTGCATGAAGATCACTATTTGTGGCTTCTCATGGAATTTGACAAGTGACATATTTTTCAATAAACTGTAAAACAGTGGCATCACTGTCTTAACCAAATTTAGGAGCATCTTTAATCCATAAAAGCAGGTGGATATGTGGTGCTCCTCTGGCTTGGTATTCTTTTCTCCAAAAGAAGTGTTGCACTTCTCCAAGGGGAGGAACAGTTTTATTACAAATAAAATGTAGCATAGCAATGAAGCGATGGTGAAAATATCTTGAAAAATTAACACGATCCAAAGAACAAAGTTCTCCAGGTGTTAGTATATCTATGTTTGTTTTGTTTTTATTTGATATGCGTAGGAAATCATGTAAATCTTCCCATGCATATTCTGCACAACTTAATGTAACAAACCAAGTGGGTGGGCCAAGGTTTCTGATCATACAACGTACATCTCCATGACGTCGAAACCAGTACTCTTTAGTACCAAGCATATTTGCTAATAGATTTGTAATATTTGATTGTAAAACCTCATCCTTTTGTTGCACTTTTTCTAATAATTGTGTAGCTGTCATATTTTGAAAGTGTGATCCTGATTTTAATATGTGTGCAACTCCGTAACATAAAGTTGCTAGTTCACTTTCAAAGAGTAGGTGGAATATGTATTCCACATTTTGTCTAAATCTGGGATCTTCAGAATACATCCGTAATGAGCGGTATTCTGAAGCTGATATTTGAATAGGTCTATCATCATACCTTCCTCCTTTGCCAGTAGGAAAGAGTAGAGGAAAAGCACATGCTTCTATACTTTTTTCCCATATGCTGATTGGCGATCCTTTTGTTTGACGCATTTGGTAAGTTTCCAGTACATCTTCTTCGGTGTCATTACAGTGCAAAGGATGAATTGTATAATGGTCTAAAGTATTTGATATTGTAGCAGGATCTAGTAGCTCAAATTGACCAGCTTCTTGTGTTTCTAGAATTATTTCAGTTGTATCTTTCAAGTTTTCTTCAATATTAATTTCTTTGTAATATTCATTATTCTCTTTAAGATATTGGAAGGCTTGTCTAACTTTATATAAATCTACCAGCTGTTGCCATATTTGTTTGTCTTTTGTAGGTACTCCATTTACTAAGATAATTAAAGATTGCTGCATTGGACGTTGCACTCCTAGAGTATGCACATTTTCTTTCAGATCTAATGGTAAATAAACTACTTTTCCACGAATGCCTTTTACCAATGCAGAGGGAGGTAATTTTGCTGTTTTTGGTTGAAGGCGTATTATTGCTTGAAATGGGTGTACTGTTTGAATTATGATGCTCTCATATAAATTAAGTTGTTGTAGGGGTTTTGGTACTGGGTATAATTCCAAATTATTTGTGATAGCACGTGAAGGAGTTTGGTTGTTGTCAAGTTTTGTAGTGCAGTAACTGCAAAGTATTAAGGGCTCAGTTATTTTGTATTTGTTTTCTGCTACAAGGTAGAGAGCTAATTCAAACCATTTAGAATCTTCATTGTCTTCTATTTTGGATGATAGGTCTACAGTTTTTGTGTTACTTTTATAAAAAGTTCTACGGCAACATACACATACATGGTTTGGTACTTCAGCTGATGTACTTTTACATTTTAGTATTTCTTTTTTGTATGTGTTTAGCAAAAGGCTGCCATGTGTAGAATTGTTGCTTAACTGGTTTAAAGCTATTTCATTCTGTAAATGGCTTTCACTGCCAAAATATTTTTTCTGGATATAGTGAATTTCTTCAAGTAGGTCTTTTGCTGTACCATGTAGAAGGATGTTATTTAACTTTGCTAGTGCTAAAGCAGGACTTTTAGCATAGTACAGTTTATAGACTAGATTTCTTATAGTTGAATGATGTGTTGATATCCTTTTGATATCATGGAAAGTGGTTTTACAAGTAGGTCCTGTAATGCAGGCCAATGAATGTCCTTGTAGTCCTGGGTACTTGCGCACTGGACAGGTATCCATATTTTGCAGTAATTTAATTTTGATTATGTCTTTGCTTTTTACATATTTATTGAGGAATTGGCGTAAAGATTTGAAACATTGTTTGGGAATGTTACACATTGACATGCATGGCCATTTGTACACTAGACGTTCTGATTCAGTTGAATGGAGGGGTAATTCTAGGTTTTCAGGGCATATTTTTGTAAGGAGTACTTCTTGTTCCATTATGGTATTATTCACTTTTTCATAAAATCGACCACTGCTATGTATGGCAATTGTATTTGTTTGCTTTTGTTTGTACGCTTCTTCATTAAAATATGGTTCTGTGCTCGTAGTGTGATTCCATTCACCTCCGCAGATACTTAAGAAGTTCTTTCTGTTGACATTTCGCTTATTGAGAAGTCTTTTTTGTAATTTAGTTATTAGTTTTGTTAGTGGTTTCATTTTGTTTAACAGTAAAATAAATAACTTTCTTTTGAGAAAAATTGCACTGTCCATCAACGCTTCTAAGATTAATTTCCTACGATAGGTTTTAAGCATTGAACCTGATTTCTCTCCTGTTTTTATAAGATTTTGAAGGACTTTGTGACGGTACATTTTGGCTAAAATACTTTTCTTGGTATGCTTACTTTGCACTATATTAAAATTTGAAGTAGTAGTTTTATCTGTAGTGATAGCTGATTTTCTGTTAATTGTTTTTTGGTTTGTTTTACATTTTGATAGAGGAGGCAAAGTTTTTGTACTTGAAACTGACTGTATTAGCTGTTTTGTTTCAACTTTTTTTTACAAATTCTGCTAGAGATGGATGCTTATATTGGACACTTTTATTTGCATTTGCTCTACTTTTGCGTTGCTTTCTACGGACTTGACTTTTGGTAGGCATTCTTTAGGGTCTGTTGAAAAAAATAAAGAAGATATGGGTTGGGGTGTTCTGGAATGTATGTGTGCTTTGTGCATGAGTGTTTGAGTAAGATGATAAAGATGTATGTAATGGTGTGTGATTGTGCATTGGGAACTACAACTAGTAGGGATAGGTATTCTTGAATTTATGTGTTACTAAACTGGGGTTCAGATGACAAAGAAAAGTAAGCTAGTGGTGTGGAAAAGTACAAATAGTAAATCTAATGTATACAATTAAAACAGTTGTTTGTTCTATAATATGAAAATTGTAGCGGTTCAGTTGGGTAATTTGTGTGTCCAAAAATAGGAATTTGTGGGCCATTCTGGCTGTAAATCGCTGTTTAAGACATGGAGATTTTTGGACAAAATGGTACACAATCTCTATTTTTAGGCACCAAAATAGCTTGTATTAACGTTATAGTATGTTTGATTGATAATACAAATATAATGGTGATATTCTACTTACTTTTTTTCTTAAATTAACAGGTAACTTCTTAGTTCTTCTTTGTTCTTCGAGTTTGGCTGCTTCTTTTCATGATACTGGTCTTCACTGCAATTGTAAAAGCTTCAAATTAGTAACTTTGTTTGTATATAGCGCTGTTTTTAATTTAGATATTGATTTTTTTAATTGAAATCCTCAGTGCCTTCTTTAAAACCATTAAACTCATTTATTTACATAAGATACATTGCATCAGTTCAGTACATATGATATGTTCTTAATGAACAAATTGTATTGAATGACTAACTGTAGCAAAAAAAAATATCTTTACTATGTCTTGTGAAATGTATAATATACCAGTGAATACCACTATTTCTGTAAGTAATCTGTTCTAGGTAATAGCGCCTCAATGTCATGTCTAAATTAAAGTAATTAAGTAAATAAATAAATAAAAACAAAAAAATATGAAATTGTATAATTATTTTTTTAAAGATTTAAACATAGATTGTGCTTGCATGCAATTTTGTTTGAATATATGTAGTCTATATATTTCATTTAAAAAATGTTAGTTTAACATGATTTGAGTGTGTGTGTATAAAGAAAGTAAATAGTATAAAGGTTTATAAGTGATAGTTGATTTTAGGAAATTGAAAAAAATACAGTAAATTCATTTTACAGATTACACAAGCTAAAAGTCTGTTTGAAAGTGCGTTCATCTACTGTACAGAAAATATGCATACCTGAAGTTTGTGTTCATGCATATGGATATGCATGGAGCTGCAAGTAGAAATCTTGGAGACTTGTACAGTATTTCTGGTAGATGGTGCTTGCCAATGATATGACACTTGTACTCAGAGAGATTCACAGTACATTTGCAGTGCTGATCTATGATGATGCAGTTAGATGTAGTGGTCTTGAATGTGATTGGTGCATGGTCATGTGATTTCTTAGCTACATCCAATGAGGGAATGGCAGAGAGAGTGAAGTGGAAATGGTAGAAGGGTTGTTCATGTTACGATATGTCCGTGGACATGGCGGTAGTTCGCGGACATCGGGAGTTACATCCGGGGATTTTTGGGTTCAGAAGTCATGCAAATGAGAATAAGCACTGAAAGGGATTGGTCAGGAAAGTTTAGTGGGTGTGTTGTGCTAGGAGAGAGTTTCTCAGATACTCTTTTTGCTGAGAGAACAAACTATAGCTATGGCTGTGTGTTTCAGAAAACAGATTGTTTGGATTTTGGGAGATTCGTGGATACATTGGTTGAAGGTGCATGCAGAAAGCTGTGGAGTAGCTGTAGATCTTGGATTCCCACATGTGGAAGTACACTGGCATGGAGTACGTGGAATGAAGTGGTTGGACTTGCTACCTCTCTGTGCTACTTTGGAGACAGAGCAACATCCAGACATAATTGTAATTCATTGTGGAGGGAACAGTTTAGGACATGTGACTGGAATTTCTTTGCAATTTGCTATAAAAGAAGGACTTGGGAAGGTTATGGACATGCTTCCTAATTCTTAAGTGATATTTTCATGGATTGCGCAGAGACAAATGTGGCTTCGTTCTTCTTCATTTGGTCCACAAATGGAAAAAGCAAGGCGCAATGTTAATAAGGCTGTTTGTGCCTTTCTAAGAGATTTTGGCATGTCCTCTTTTCACAATGAAATTATTATGTTTCGTAGTACATACATTTTTCGCAGAGATGGAGTCCATCTTACTTATGCTGGCAATCAGATTTTTCTGAGAAATGTACAAAATGCATTGTGACCTTTTTTGGAATTACAACAACCATTTTGAAGTAGGTGTTAAGCATTTTTAATTTTTGACTTACAAACACCTCCCAAAGGCTCTTTTCAGAGCCACCACTTCCTCCCAGAGAAAATTGCAATGTTTGTGATGGGGTAGCAACCCAATTTTTTAAATGTTCGCGAACTGTCCGCGGACTTCTAAAAAATACAAAGGGCCCTGCTTCATTTATTTTCACTTCTATTTTTTAACTGTGAAAGGCTGCTCTGAAAAGAGCCTTATTTTTTTTTGGATTTTTGATATTTTGTATTTTTTTTGGTTTTTTATACATGACACACTAGGAGAGGAGGGGAAAGGAAGGTAAAGGGGGGGGTCACCAACCACAGGGATAAGAAAGGGCGAGCTGAGAGAGGAAGATGTAGAGTGGTTTTTATTTGGGTAGTGAGCAGATCTTCTAGTGCTCTGAGACGATAGTCTCAAAAGCACTACGAAGTCCCTCCCCTCTGCAGAGTACTGTGTCACAGTACATACATACAACTGTGACCCTCGAAAGGTAAGGGTCATCAGCATTCTGTATGGCCTGTGAGGCAGCTTGAGGAAGACGCTGTCCCACAGAGGTGGTCCTTGTGGTGACAGGATCAGAAACAGAGGATGAAGTAGAGGAAATCAACCTGCTACATTCTTCGCTTCGCAAGGTACAACCCTGCGAATAGCCCCAGAGTGAAATGACCTCAGGTGTCGCTTCATAGTAGTGGTCCCAAAGCTGTACTTACTGTGCTTCCCGCGACTGACTATCATTTTGTACTCATTGCATGTAACACGGTTCGCACGAGCCTTAGGAACATTCCCATGAATGGTAAATAACCGCCACACCCAAGACTCACGACTAGTGCGGGTAGTAGGGTTTTCCTCTACCTCATTCTCATCATCCTCTTCTTCCGCATCCTCACTCCTGTTGCCCTCTTCAGGCCCTTGGGGAGGTGGTGGTGGTGGAGGGGATGGGGGTGGTGCTGAAGCAGGTGCAGCACCAGGTGGCAGTTCAGCAGCCAGGGATGCCATCTCGATGATGGTGTAATCTGCAGGTGGCTGTGTTTCGAAGAATAGCCAAAAACACAATGAGAATAAGCTCTAAGGCGTGGTCTTTTATAGGGGTGGTTGTGCGCGGTCAGCGGACATGCGTGCTGTCCGTGGACAGATCGAACACAAAAAAAAGTTTGAAAAGTTTCAAAAGGTATGTAGAAACTCAGGATTACTATGTGGGACTTGTGCATTGTGAGATTTTATTGAAAAATATTATGGATTAATTGAAAATGTACTTTTAATTTGTTCGGGGACCCGAACAGTGTCCGCATTCAGAACACGCGATCAGCGTGGGCGCGGTCATATGATCCGTTCGCGAAGAAGTCCGCGAAGGAAGCGCATGTCCGCAGGGCACCAAATGCACGGAGATTGGCTAGCGCATGCGCGTTGATGTTCTACGGACACTGTTCGGGTCCTGAACTAATTAAAATTGCGTCACACAAAAAACGAACATTTCAGGACACTGCGTGTGTTCTTAGAACAGTTTAAATTTGCTAGCAAACAGTAAGGACAGATATAGTGTTCTTCAGGGCACGTTCAATTTTGTTTATGTACGAACATTTCAGGACACCAATTGTGTTCTTAGAACATTTTCAACTTGCTAGCGAACAGTACGGACAGGTATAGTGTTCTTTAAGACACCTCCATTTTCGTTTAATTACGAACAATTCAGGACACCGCGTGTGTTATTAGAACAGTTTGAACTTGCTAGCGAACACTACGGACAGATATAGTGTTCTTTAGGACATTTACATTTTTTTTTTACAAACATTTCAGGACACCGCGTGTGTTCTTAGAATAGTTTCATCTTGCTAGCGAACAGTACGAACAGGTATAGTGTTCTTCAGGACACCTCAATTTTCGTTTATTTACGAACATTTCAGAACACCTGCACTGTCCGCGGACACCTACATTGTTTTTTTTTTTTAAAAAACGAAACTATTTACAACACAATATAAAAATTAAACTTTATTTAACATATATTAATAATTTATGACGGAGAAGGTGAGGCAGAAACAGAAACAAAAACAGGAGAATTAGGGGTTTCATCATGATTGTTATTAGGTGAAGAAGGGATGGAAGTCTCATCAAAACGTTTTGGGTTATGGAGAGGGTTTGGGGATAATTGACTGGGATATGGTGAGGAGGGACAAGTACATGTGGGGCAAAGGTACGAGGTTTTTGGTTTAAAATGATCTTCCACAAAAGTTTTCAAATTATTAAAATTAGTCAACAATAAATCAATTTTTTCTTCTATACTGTGAAAAGTGTTATCCATAACAGGTTTTTCTGAAGTATTTTCTGTTTTGGTATGCTCTGTACAAAAACATATATATATATATATATCTTAAATGTATACAAAATAATAATAATAATAAAATGGTTTATATTATAAAGTGTTTACCATTAGTTTCACTATCTTGTGACATTTCTTCATGTGGGAAATGTTCCTTTAGCCATTCCAGAGTACTAGACATTTCTGTGAGAGAAAAAAAAAGATAATATATTTTTTTATCTAATACAGAAAGTTTATAAATATATGAATACAATTAAGTACACTTACTATTTCAGGTAAGATATGTCCTATGTACTCAGTGGGTCTGCTCTTGTTCTCAGTTCTGTCGTGTTTGTGAGGTAATTATGTTGGAAGCCAATGTATTTTCTTGTGGTATATTCCATTTTAGAACATAGTGCATTTAAATGAATGGTTAGTGTGTTGTATATATGGGTTACATTTCTTATGTATTAGTACATATAATGTGTTTGTGTGCTTTATTTTTAATGTGTTAAATGTTCCTATGTTATGATATAACAATCAAACATACCACCCCAGAGTTTTTAGGTAGTGGTACTGTTCTTCAAACATGTCCGCGAACATTAAATGAGTTCGCGGACATCAAGTACAGTAGAAGAGATTCAGTCAGTTCCATATGATATGTATATAAAGTGAAAGTCATTATTGTTAAGTTGCACTACTAAAAACCTACGAAATTCAATGAAAAAACTTTGTTAAAGGGACGTTATGGTTAAGTTGCGCTACTAAAAACCTATGAAATTCAGTGAAAAAACGTTGTCAAAGGGACGTTATGGTTCCAAGTAAAACCGAAAAACCCTTGAAATTTGCCAGTTATGGTAAGCTAAGCAACCATAACTCACGCCACCACCGTGCACTGCTAAGACTAACACCCAGGACATCAAAGATGACATCACAAATGTCATTGATGACATCACTGATGACATCACATGTCTGGCTCACTCTTTTTTCTTTTGCTCACATATCTAGGCCACATGGTTTTCTTCAGTAACAGTCAGAAACTAAAAATGTTATTTTATTTGTAGACGTATCCTTCAAGTAGGTTCTTACAGTAATTCCCTTAGAGTCCAGTCACATCATATGAAACATATACATAGGGGAAGACACAAGCTTGAAAGACAGCAATCCTTTTTATGCATAAAGATAATCAATAGACTTATGAGAACTTTCTGATAGTTCTGTTGTTTTTTTTTTATGGCTGTACCTTCCCTGTATATGGTCATATTTGTATACATTGTACTCACACTACTTTCCTTAGGGTCGAATCACATCAAGTGATACATATACCTAGGGTAAATAGCAGCTTTGAAACAGAGCAATAATTTATTTGCATGAAAATAATCAGTTATATTATGAATTGTTTCTGCTACTACTTGTGCTTTTTTGCTAACTTCTCTTTCCCTGTATATACCCATATTGGTATGTGTTCTTGTGTCTTTGTGTTTTGTCTATAGTAATGCAATTATGTAATAGATGTGTTTTATTAGCTACTTATTACATATTTCACAGTACACAAAAATCTATTAAGAAAACAATTATCATTTTATTATTCAACATATTAACATTACAAATATTATACCTTCATCTTGTACGCTGCACACAATGTTATGTTTCTGTATGAGTAGCTTAGTATACTAGATAGAACCCCATAATACAATGCTATTTATATCAATGCATCGTTCAATGCACTAATTAGGGTATGATATTTATCGCAATGATCCTTGACACTTGTTTCGCAACATTATAATAAGAATCCCTTGTACACATATTTCATGAAAAGTACATACACATGTGATGTCATCAGTGATGTCCTCAATGACATTTGTGATGTCATCTTTGATGTCCTGGGTGTTAGTCTTAGCAGTGCACGGTGGTGGCGCGAGTTATGGTTGCTTAGCTTACCATAACTGGCGAATTTCAAGGTTTTTTCGGTTTTACTTGGAACCATAACGTCCCTTTGACAAAGTTTTTTCACTGAATTTCATAGGTTTTTAGTAGCGCAACTTAACCATAACGTCCCTTTAAGAAAGTTTTTTCATTGAATATATATATATATATATATATATATTTAAACAATACACATTTTCAGTATACTCACTGTCTCCCTCTGTATCATGGAAGATTGTCTATTCTTCTCAAAGCGAAGTTTGAATAACATATTTTTAATTGATTTATATGCATCTATCTTTTTTCGGATTTGTCATTAGTTTTAATGATCTGTGATGGTGCACCCTCTACAAAAACTCACTCCGGAGATGGAAATACATTCCAAGGGTCTTTAGTGTAGTTATTCCAACAATCAAACTATCAGTTTGAGCATACTGGATTCTTAGGATGTTTGGTTACCCCAGCCTTTTCCTCCTCCCTAGCCTTTTCCTGCACCCTCCCTTTGCATAAGGGGGGGTTAGCATTATCGCAAGGTGACTCCTACTGTTTGTGTTTCTTCCTTAGTCTAAAAGGGTATCCCTAAGACAGTAGCTGGCAACTTCCATAGCGGTCTTCCAGTTGTTCCTGACCTAGCCCCACTTAGTACTCCCTTAGATTTTACCACTCTTTTTTATTGCTCTCCAATGACCACTGTACTATCAATGTCTCTGCTACTATCTCCTTCCTTCCTACTCACTACTACTCCACCTTCTACTCCCACTCTACAGTTACAACTACTTCCACGCTACCACAACTACCTATCCACTGTTCCTGCTACTCCTACCACCACTATTAATGTCTCACCCACTACTGTCACTTCCAATACTGCTGTTACTACTCACTATTGTCAACTACTACCAGCTTCCACGTCCTGCTACTACCAACACTTCCAGCTATTACTACTTTCTACTCTATCGCTATTTTACTCACTCTTTACTATCTCACCCTGTCCTATCACTTACCTGGCTGAAGGAGGTGTGGCAGGGGAAGTGCTTATGTAAGCGTCAAAAAGGTCTTGTAAACTCTGCCCCCTTTTCTGGCAGCATCTTCTGCAAAGAAAGTAAGAGACTTTCTGGGGGGCTGGAGTCCCCATTTGATAAGGGCTTCTGGTTGGTCTTTTAATGTTAATTTCTCTGGTAGGCTGCTGGGAGTTTCATCAATAAGGCCTCTATTTCTGGATGACATATAGACTTGTAGAGTCTCCATGACGTTCCTTTTTCTTGCGGACAGAGTTATTCTTCCTGCCAAATCCTGTGCCAAAGTACAGACCACTGATGCGTGGTGTCTTCAATCTTCTGCTGCCTTTTGTGGCTTCTCCCCAATGGTGTTCTCCTGCAGAGGGAACACAGCGATCATCACAGATAAGGTGGGAAGAGAAGTCAACCAGTGCAAGTAAACAAAGGCACTGCAGGTTGTATGGGGTGGGCTCACTCCGTCCCCTGAAAGGGGCATGTACGCAGGCCTTGTCAAAGATCAATTTTTGCGAACAAGCCTCTCCACGTAGGGTAGGAACCTCTGCTCTTTTTTATGAAACTTTCTGCAAGTCTCAGAGGTAGATCTTGTACCCTCATTTGTATTCAGTCTCTGTGGTTTTTAGATCATAGTACATTTTAATGTTATGAGTTTACCTGAATTAATTTGCTCATATGGAAATTCTTGTTAAAGAATCTTTCTAAGATTTTCTACGTGCTCGGGAGTTGTGGCTGCATTGATTAAAGCCGTCTCCTGATTTCTATATAAAATATGTTGGGTTATGACCATGTTCCTTCCTGTCAGCAGTACAAAGGGGGGCATTTTGATGTCTGTTGCTTGTGTACTGCAAGGAGTCATTATAACAAAAAATAATCGAAGGTTCCAAGTTGAACCTGTATTGTTCACAGACATTTCAGGAATAGAAGCAGTGGATTCATTTTAATGTTCAAAGCCTTCACTGCTGACTGGTTGCCACACTACAAGGATTCTTTTAACTTCCAGGATTCCCCACATTTTGTCACATGTTTGCTTGTGAGATAACACCCCATATTTGATCCAATGCTCTAAGGAAGACCAATGCTAGAGACAATATGATTGATCATTGGGACAGCAGCAGACTCAGGTTTGCAATTTGGGGCAGGTATTCATTATTAAATCGAAATGTTACAGAGAGGATATATCCATGCCCTCTACCAATTCTGATAACAGTTCCAATAAAACCAATGCATTGAAATGACCATGAAAAAGCCATGCCCCTTGTTTGTTGTGGCTCTCTTATGCATTGGAAAGGTAATCTGTAACTGGGCACAGACTAGGCAACACCTATAGTTGATCTCAATATCCTGCTTAATTTGGGGGAGGTAAGTAATCTCCCATAACATTTCAAATGTCATTTGGGCACCTCCGTTGAATTAGTTGCTGCAGAATGGGCAAGTCTACTTATCCTAAGGAACCTCCAGCGACGCTTTGTAGAAGCGGGATGTGCCGTCTGTTGTGCTCCTCCCAACCAAAGATGGCACCTTGTCTACAGAGGAGTGTGATAATGTCCCCTTTAAGAGTGTGAGTCATGACTGTGTCGTGAATGGCTACCAATACACTGACCACGAGGCGCGACGCACCAAAGTAAAACAAGCTTTCTGGCGAACAATGCTCGCCTCTGTTGATGCATGCTGAACAGGGATGCAAGAATGACATTTTGTACTGTGGAACACAGTAAAGAATCACAAACCGCAATACTGGTTTGAAGCTTAATGTGGACAACCGGAAGATTGCAGCCTACTGATCAGACATTTTAACCATACCATTTGTTCACACCTTTGGACCTCTTCCACGCTTCAAACAAGAAAAGTTGAACTCAAGGATCAGCCAATTCTTTGGTTTTAATTATGGTGTACCGCATTCAATGAGTGTGAAGACCCAATACATTACGTTGGTTCCCCTGAAGAAGTTTTCTAGTACAATGTATTACTTATAGTAGAATGAAAAATGTTAGTAATGTTAAACCACTGTAATCACAAACAGTGTGTAAAAATAACATATTAAATTGTGGTTAGGACCCTGGTAGAGGGATCCGCTAATGGGAGGTTTGTTTTGTAAGTAGGTACTTGCCACAAATTATGAAGGCATTCTACTGTTGACCATGATAATAATATACAGCACAACAGATGAGTTTCTACTAGTGTGTTGTATATAATGGATGTGTATATATTGGTGTTACAGTAGGAGTATCATCATTTGCACAGCACTTGTCACTTTATTGATATAGGAGTAATGTGTGTGTTGTTTACAGTTTTTTATATATTGTTTATTTGTTTTAGCTACTATTGATGAATATGAATAACATTTGTAATTGTTTTAAAAAATAGAGTAAAAGGATATCCACAGAATTAGGTTTTGTTGTGATTTAAATGCCATCAATACAAATAATTGATATTTATTGTATAGACTGATCATGTTCGAGTTCTTGTGAATCAATACAGAGGCTGTTGGGATCTCTAGTGCCATTGTTTAAAAGTTGTATTTGGGGAATGATCCTCACAGCCGTAACTTTGTTTTCCCCACGTCTTTTCTTGGTCATTATAGAAGAAAGGGTATGTACTAGCATGATTCCTCAGAATGGCATTGCAGTCACCCAGTCTACTACTCCAGATTGAGGTTTCCAAATGAGTAACCCATTCTGAATTTGTAAATATTTTTGGTATTTTACAAGGATAGTTAAGCCTTATTGCACACATTATCTTCATTAGTTAGAGGTGTTGCAACAGGGTCACTTAATTATAATGATAATGTTCCAGAAAGGTCATCATCCTTGTGTGCCATAATGGGATCTGTATTTGGATCATTTAGACTGCACTGTACAAATGGAAGTTCACTCTACTTTTGACTCAGCCTTTGTGTTACAACATAAATTGGGCGCTCCCCCAGGAGATGATCCATCGGAATGCGTTTGCCATGGAGGGAAAACTGTTTTGCCAAAATAATTGTTTTATCATTTCCTTCCTTATACACCCGTGGCTCTATTTTCTCAGGACACTTTGTTTTACTCCAAAAACAGTACGTTCATTGACATCAACAATGTCAGATATAGCGTGACTTAATGAACTATTTGTTAATGTTTTTTTATTGGCACACAACCCATCTCTTTCCTCCCAACCCAGTGCGAATTCTACGAACCTATTTCTATCATAAATAGCCTATAATGATAGCTTTTATTTTTACATAATATTGGACGCCTGCGAGGACAGTTTGATGTGTGGCCATTCATTCTGCCACTTGATTGCTTCTGAGTCCCATGTTACGATCAATTGAATGCATAGGATATTCATCTGTCTATACATTCCTAATTCTAGTGTGTCTCCATTTTCATCTGATACTGTAAAAGAGCAACCATCCACATACATGGTGCTATTTCTTGAAAGGTCTCTTCACATGCAGGCAATTTCAACCATTTCTTTTGAATTGGAGTCTACAGTAGAATACTTCAAATCTGCTAAAACCTAGGCTGCCCGGTTCTTTGTGCCCATACCTAACCACAAGAAATCCGTGCATGGTCATAAGCCAATGCATAATTATTAGGAGTTTGACAAATTAGTTAGCACTTGTCCTGCACCATTGAGCTTTTGAGTTTTCTAGAGGCCTGCTGTTGCTTTGGCTTCACGTACTTCAATG
Organism: Ambystoma mexicanum; assembly: GCF_040938575.1. NCBI lineage: Eukaryota > Metazoa > Chordata > Amphibia > Caudata > Ambystomatidae > Ambystoma > Ambystoma mexicanum. The sequence continues at coordinate 243,863,496 of NC_090934.1, forward strand.
AGCATTTCTGCATAGTGTTTTCTTTTTACTGTGGGGCAAATTTTAAGAATGGCGCCAACATTTTTGTGCATGGCTTTCTGGAAGAAGATGTTAAACTTGGTTGTTCTTTTTTTTTTACCCAAAGAGAGTCCTGCACCAACTATACTGTGCCCCCCCCCCTCCAAAAAGTAAATACAAGGTTAAATTGTCTTACTTGCTTCATGGGTACATACCAGTACACTGAAGCAAGGGACAGACAGATGACTGACTACTTTTAATCATAGAATGTGGGTTGAACCTTGGTCTATGAAGAGTAAAAGCTACCTGGACATGGGTATTGTCTAATTCAATCTCCGTAGTATTGCACACAAAATCCACTTTTTTAGCATACCCGAATATGCAGTTGTATTAGGTAAATTTTATTGGGAAAATAATTTGACAATCTTCCAGGTTTTTTTATGATCTCGAGTAATAACGTTAAAGAGGTCAATGGTAGCCAAGTTTGTTAAGACTGCTCCTATGCTTGGATCCGTAAGAATAGTAGTGACATAGAAGTTGTTTTTTCCACTGTCGAAGACATGTTTGGATAATACGTCTTGAAGTTTGAAAAATATTTCCCAGAGCTGCTGTTTATTTTTTTTTATTTTTTCCGCTCAGTCATACGGGCATCACCTAACTCCTGTATTCTTTTACCAGCTGCAGAAATGGCTGGGGATGCACAACATATTCTCTTCCCTTTGAATCCTATGTGTTTTAACCAATCTTTCTTCGGCTTTACTCATTATTCACAAAGAGGCTGCTGAATTTTTTTTTTTTTTTTTGTAAAGAGAACATGTATTTTCTAATTTGATCTATATGTTTTGGGAACTCTTCTTAAGATGTCTTCTCTTTTCATCAAACTCTAATGCTTGGATTTCCCCCAGTTAAAAGTAATTTTCTTTTCATCTGTGCTTTCCTAAAAAATATAAGAACGGTTTCAACAGCATTTTCATCCTGCAAATATATTGCATGGGGAGGGAGAGCGTCTGGGAAAGGTCTCTTCCAACATATGTCTACACCTTTCTCCAGTGAATGCAGAGCGATGAATCTCTCGCCTGGCTTTATTTTCAAAAGGGCCCACATGTCATTGGAAACATTCCTGGGTGAGGGATTGTTGGGAAGGACATCTCTTGCTGCTTAGGAGACTCCTCATTTGTTATTGTCACAGTGTCGCTTGAGGGATAGTCTTCAGGATTGGGTTCTTTCCGGGGCAAGAATGTTCCACCAATTGGAGGAGGATTTGGGTAATTTTAGATCCTCCATTGGTGAGTTGTTAACATTTCTCTTGCTTTTGAGGCTGTTAGTTTGGACTCTGCAGTATGCGAGCTGTGAAGTCGTGGAAGTAGAATGAGAACGTATGGAGTGATCTAGAATGAGAGAGGAAGAAGAGGCATTTGAGAGGTGGTACGGGATGGGTGATCGATTCACAGATTGTGGTGTTTACGAGATACATAACTGGAATAAGTTTACGTCAATCATCCAAGTGGCCTGGAACTCCGTCACTGTAAATTGGTGACAAGCTCCGCACCAACCATCCATGCATATGACTTACTGTGCTCTGGATTCCCTTTGGAGCTCCTGTTCGGCCTGACTCAGCAGAAAGGATGAGGCACACTGCTTTCAACGCACGGTAACCCCTTAATGACTTTAATGTGGCAAGTAAAGTAAGGAGGAGAAGAAGTACAAAGCAAAACAAAAATTGCTGCAAACCTGGCCATATCCACGAGGTGCACAGGAATTAGGTGCTAGAGGAAAGCATCTTCCACCGTTCACCGACATGCCTCATTATAAGATTGTTATTCTGGTTGCCGGGCAATTGCAAACCTACTCAGCTGCATCCAAGCGGCCTGAGACTCTGTCACTTCAGACTCCTTTTATTGGTGGTGGATTCCACCAGAGCATTGTATGAACCCTTGACTGGGCCAATAACTTTGAGCTTGTTGGTTATCAGGATGTATAGGTTTATTTCTGTACTTTGGGGTAGGGCCACATGCATGTCAGTCAGTTATTCACTGTAAGTTAATTCAGATAACATCATCATTAAAATGTGTACACATAAATACATATATATAGCATCCTTCAAAGACACAATTTAATTAAATCAATTTGATAAATTAATGAAAAAAGATCAAATTAAAAACAATCAATATTCAAATACTATGATCAAAAAACGTTCATTACATCAGAGTAAACTCATGTTCATTGGTGGATGCTCTTATGTGAATTAATTATTCCAATAGCGATAAATGGTCAATGGGACAACGATGTTCACGGCGCATTATTACTTGCAACAATGCTGGTATATCTATGGCAGCAAAGGCCTAATTTCTTATTTGTAACATTAAAGTTTGCATCATTAAATCTGTATATTCAGGGCAACAAAATTAAGCAGCATATAATTGTCTCCAGCTTATCAAAACAAAAGGGGCACACATGTTCATCAAACATTTTTGATCCCATCTTTCAATAATGGGTTATAAATTATGCAAATTGAAACACGGGTGAATAATTAAGAAACATTGCAAACTTTTTTTGTCAACCAGAGTAAATAGTTTGATATGGTTCACTACTAGCAGTATGAGCCTGGCTGCAAGGTTTGGCCATATCTGCATAATCCATGTAGAAATCATTATTTTTGTTGCTTCACGTTGATAGGGATCCTGTTAAAGTAATGATTACACATTTTTACTTCGACTATTGTTCCTGACGATGGCTATTGATGGACAATTCAAGAATTTGATAGTTTGCCATACATCTCAAATTAAAAGTGTATTTAGCAATGCATGCATATTAAGCCATGGTGAAATCCATAGAGTAACTGGCACCAGTGTACATAAATCCTTAATATCCTCCAAGCAAGTTCACTGTGGATTGATTATTTTGGATCTGATCTAGGAAGATCCAATATCTTGCAATAGAATTCATGCTCACTAGAATTGGAAGAAGCATAGATTTTCATTCCCCCATAAACTTGTCCAATAGTGTGCTGTGGATTGAGCCTTAGCTTCACAGAGCCGCAATATGTTGTCCTCTGTCTGGAGTGTTAGGGATTTGGTTAATCTTGCAAGACACTCAATGGCCTATTTCCCTTCACATCAGATGCAAAATGGGCAATTTAATAGTCAAAGTTACTAACAATACTCAAAAGTTGGCCATGTGCATTGTAGGTTCTAGAACGGGATCTGTAACCACCAGTTGCGAATTCTGAAGGTTTAGGTTCTTTCTTCTTCAGATTGCTTTCTTTCATAAAAGAACAATATTCGTATATTAAATGTTGAATGTTGAAGGGCCGTGGGTGTGCAAGCAAATAAACCCACATCATCGAGATAGCACAAAAGCAGCATACCACATAGACCCATACATGATATATCAGAGGTTGCCTTTTCCAGGACACTCTGCAAGCTTTAGTTCATGGGTAAAATAAAGGTGGTCAAGAGCCCATCGTTGTCTCCCCCAACCTCTTGATAACTATTTTTTACGTACAATTACCAACAGTATGAAATCTAACTGCAGCCCTTGTGTCAGCCTAGAGGGCAATTAAAAGTTTCAGGAGTACCGCACAAAGGCCCATGCCATCCGATCAAGGACCTGACACAGCGACTCCTTGCCTACCAGTCCGAAGGCCATCGAGAGGTCCTTGAAGGAAACATACATCTGCACTCCCCTCAGGTTAAAGTACTTTGTTGATGGAAGTAGAAGACGCATGTCCTTATTCGGTGTTCCATTGGCTCTCTCTAACTCTGAGCTGAGTATTTGGATCTGCTATAATTACTGTTTCAGTAACCAATTGTAAGCAGTGATATGCCAATCAGCCTAAGCTCTACTTTGCTGGAGTTCGAAAAGAGAAATAGGGTGGTAAAGAATTGGTAACAAACTACTCTTTTTTTTGTTTTTGCTGCCTATAAATAAGTTGAACCTATTATCATGGGACATGAAGATAGGCGAATGATGAGAAGGAAGGACAGACCCACAGCCTATGGGTGTTGTTTGGTTACTAAGCCACCTATTGACTGCCCATGGCAATACTACTCCCTTTGGCCACTCACACTGACTACCTGCTACTCCCTGCCAAAATCACATCCCCAGGGATCTCTTTGAGTCTGTCTCTCTGCTTTCTGAGCAGCCTTCGAAAAGGTAATGGCTTAATTGCAGCTATAAACCAGCTACAACAGTTCCTGACGAAATAAAGGTTTCTTAAGCAAATGCATCTTCAGCCACTTGATTTATGAGCAATATCCATGTCCTTTCAACTTCTCATTGCACTGAATTTCGGTAACAAAACAAGCATGAACAAAGCCAACAATGTTTGCTCTTTTATATATATTAGATAGGTATTCCCCAGGCACTGCACATAATGTCCCCCGATACTAGCACCAATTACCAGCTCTTGCCATCTTAGTAGAAGCAATGTTTGATAGTGCTTGGAAAATATGGACTCTATGCCTGCATAAAGCCCAAACCGTTGGCTTTACCAGTGAAAAATATCCACTGTCTTAATAATCTCATCTGCAAACAAAGATATCACAACATCATGGGTTGCTTGCCATGGGCAGAAATATGGTAAACATTTGAGTAGCCCGCAAGATAATTTCAGTCTAGACAACCTTGTATTTCATCATTCACACGTTAAGCCATGCCTATTATTGGTTAGGCACCCCTCCTTTATCTTTGAACCCTTTTGTTTCCTTACCTCAGAAAAAAGAAGAGTCAGCTCAAGAGGAGTATGGTCAATTTCAGGGTAATTTGGTATATTCATGTTGCTTAACAGCGACCAATGATAGAAAGTCATTTAAAAAAAAATAAATAGTAGAATTGACCCTACTGCCTTTAAAAGTAATCAGGCCTGGTCAATTTGACCATGCACTACCGTTCACCTATGTTAAACTCTTTCTGCAAGAAATATGTTAATTGCCACTCCTTGTCAACTAATCGGGGGATCGTACATGTTAATACTAGGAATGCCCCAGGGAGCTCTTCATCTTCCTCTAGGAGTTTATCTGGGAGGCAATTACCTTTTTTATAGATAACATCACTTCCACAGATTAACATGGGATTGAACGTTTCTTTGGAGTTCAGCAGTATAGGAATCGTCTCCTTTAGGCCTTTAATAGACAGAGGGTCTGTTTTAAAATGGTCTAGGTAGCAATACAATGATATGATATGATAGGTTATTCATAACGTGCGTAATACCCAGAGGTTTCTAAGCGTGGACGCAGAGATTGAACCTGTGCTGCTCCGTGTCGTCTTGCTTCCAAGGTGAGCACGTTGCTGCTGAGCTATCCTCCCGAGACAATCAACACATTAGCGCTGAATGTTATAATCCTTTTGATCTTGACCCCTTTTCTACTGACACCAGCGTGAGTAAACCCACAGTGTTGCTTCCGCTTCTATTATATGTCCCCTTAGTTTGAAAAGAGGTAAAGCTATAGAAATTAAAAGCTCTCATTGCTCAATGTTTCTGAAAATATGTCACATTAAATGTAGATATGCTATAGCATCATTCTTGGTTGTCTGATTCCTTGAATGCTGATGACACCACAGGTGAGGGGGAATAAGATTCATGATGTAATGACGCCTTGAAGGCAATAGGATGACTACGAGACTGATAGTGGTATTTCATATTGTCTAGGTGCCCAAGAGTTTGTTATTTTTCTTTTTATTATAGCGGCCAAATGGATAGGGCAATCACCACTATTTGACTTTATTTATTCTTTTTTTTTTATTTTTTATTTGTTTTGGTAGCAAAATTAATTTACACCTTTACAAATGTTACATCATAAAATCAAGTATACAAATGTTAAAAAGAAAACATTGCTATCTAGATTAACACAAAACAACCATATTCACACTTACAAAACACATGAGAGCCTGAAAAAGACTCAACAACAGTCAAAATCACCTCCAACTATAGGGGGTAACAGAAAATACTAAATTTAAAATGTATGCAATCACATGCTCAAACCCATGAGAACCATTTAGGGTCCTTTTAACCAAAAGGAAAACAGACACCAAGCATCTTGCAGCTTTCTTTGTTCCTACATGATGTGAGAGAGCATTTTACACTTAAAACTTTATAGAAGGACACCACTTCTAAGAAGAACAAAATGATGAAGATAGCACCAGCACCTAATACTAAAAAACAATTGGCTAATTCATAAATGCTACACAAATACTTGGCCAGAATCCAGGCGACTCCTCAGAATCCTACCCACTCCGTAAGGCCAGATTGCGTTGTAGCAGCTGTTCTTCAATGAGCAGAACAAGTCTAACTGTTGCTAGAATAATTGAGGTGGTATTAACCTGCATGCAACGAAGCCAAACTAAATGACGTTCAAAGGTGGAGTGCGAATTCAAAAAAGCACCCAAACAACGACGCCTATGATTGTCAAAGAAGTTACAATACATAAAAAGATGTTCCAGGGTTTCGCTCTCGGCTTGCTTAAGACAGAATCTACACACTTCCCACTGTACCTGGGCCTTATAAACGGACCAATTCCTGATCCGATAGCCCGTATGGATTAGGTCTAAGCGGAAGCGCATGTAGGTTCTTCTTGCCGCTTTATCAGGGCAGCATAATAAATATGATCGTCTAGGGGAAACAGCCTGCCTAAATGTGGCATAGATAGAAAAAGAGGGATATCCCCCAATCAAGTCAGAATTGAGGGCCCATGAATTTTTAAAAAAACGCTTTTTGACCTTATGCGGATGATCTATTAGGTCTTGCTGCAACATGTTCAATGAGATTAAAATGGCCTGTATTCGGACATTAAACTCACACATCGAAGTTGGATATTTCTGAGCTAACATTGTCTGAAAATCCTCGTAAAGGGAATTTGGAGGCGGTATGAGCATTTTACAAAAGGTATTTACCATACGCCACTGATATTTGTCTGCTAAAGGGTAAAGGCCCAATTCATGTAGAATGATAGGATTGGGAAGGTAACCTGGCAAACCCAGGATAGTTTTCCAGAGCTTACCTTGGAGCAAATTGGAGCAAATTTAATACAGGCCCCAAGTTCACGAGACAGACATCAATTGCATAGAGCAGAATAGGTTCTACCTTCAGGGTATAGTATTGGAACAAGGGGCTAAGGGAAAATCTACAGTATCTCATTTGGGCCAGCAAAGGAGCCAGCTTAGAATTCAACACTGTGCGCCATGCACCGACAGACATTCCATTCGACAGGTGATAACCTAAGTAAGTTATTTCTTCTTTTTTCGTAAAAGGAAGATCATTGATCACAAAGTTAAACTTTGTTTTTTTTTTGGCTGTAAAAACCATTATATGAGATTTTGCTGAATTGATGGTCATATTGTTTAGTGTGCAATACTCATAGAAGATATTTAATTTATTTTGGAGACCAAATGGGACCCTGTCGAATAGGATTACATCGTCGGCGAAAGCCAACCAGTGTAGCCGAAGTTTGCCCAAAACTACCGGAAAGGAATTGGTGCCTAGCCATATCTGCTCGATGTCAGCCAGATAGAGATTGAATAAAACCGCGGCCAAGTTACACCCCTGTTTCACACCTATACGCGTGGGGATATCTGACAGAAGCCCCTCAGAGTTAATGCGGACCCTGTAAGACGTGTTTTGATGTAATGCTGCAATTATTGCTACTAATGCAGCAGGAATGCCATATGATAGCATCTTCTGCCAGAGATGATTTCGTAAGACGTTGTCGAAGGCAGCTGAGAGGTCTAATGCAAGAGTCAAGGCATTTAACTGGGTGCCCATTTCTTTCCGAAAGCCGACTTGAGCTTTTGCCATAATGGGAGAGGCACATAAACAGGCTTCCAACTCGCAGAGAACCAGCTTTGCAAACATTTTTGCTGATGTATCAATTAAGGCGATAGGTCTAAAATTTGTCGGGTTGCTTAAGGCACCCTTTTTGTGAATAGGAATCACTGTAGCCATTAACCATGATTTGGGAATTCGGCCGGATTCATAAACTAGCTGGAAGCGTGGCAGCAAGTACCTGGCCCAAAAATTCAGATCGTCCTTGAACACGCAAGGAGGTAGCCCGTCAGGCCCAGCTGCTTTCGAAAATTTCAGTTGGGCAATTGCCCATATGATATCTTTGAGAACCCACGGACAGAAACGTGGGAACGGCAGCTGCATTGTCAGAGATTCCGACGATAGGTGTATTTCAGGCACTGCATATTTTTGGCGAAAGAATTGCTCCCATTCAATGCCTGTGATGGAAGCATCCATTTGCGTGTCCACTTTTCCCGCCGGATTTCTTAAGATAGCCCATACATCGCGAGTTTTTTTTTTGCATAGCATCTCAATCATATTTTGGTTGGCTAGAGTGAAAGCAGCCTGTCGAAGAGATTTTAATTGCGTTTTAAATCGAGCAACAATAAAGTTCTTTTCTCTGTTATAGACGGAGACGTGATACGGCATCCGTTTTAACTTGTGCAGCTCGCTGTTTTTTTTGACTTTTTAGTAATGTGACTGCGTCCACATTAACGTGGAAATCCCGCAAGTTGCCTTTTTCACGCGAGTCTTTCACAAGATTGGCTAGGTGCCCATGAATCATCGATTCATTTATCTCATTGATTTTTTCCATGTTACCAACAGAGAGAAAATCATCATGGGACACCAACAGGTCCCTGTTGACCAGGAACACCAGTTTCCGGCACACCGACGGGTGCCAATTTACAGAGATAGTGTGCCTATCGCCTTTGACCAAACAAACCGGGGCCAAAGCATCATAGGCCACACTCTCAATATGTAGGCGCAAAGTCAACATGTGGTGATCGCTCAAACCCACGTCCCGAATAAGGATAGGGTCGAGCAGCCCAGTGCACGCACTTGAGGCCAGCAAATAGTCAATGAGAGATGCAGCTTGGCTACGCCTCCAAGAAGATCTACTTGAGTGATTCGCAAGTTGTATAGGATAGATCCCCCTTTCCTTAAAAAAAAGTGCCAAGTTGTCTCCTCTACAGCAGGCTTGTTGGGCATAAGCGGAAGAGGTGTAAGTGGGCAATGCAAGATTGTCAAGGGGCAGATAAGAATTCAAATCACCTCCAATGACAATTTCGTGATTGGGACACGTGACAGCAGCATGACCCAACATACGATCCAAATCTTCTAAAAGCAAATTCAACGACACCATCTTTGGATTCCAATAGATTGACAGGAGAAGAAGAGTCGAAATAGAACAGTGCTCAAACGAGGCCTTAACCAATAGACATGAGTCAGAAGTATCCATAAGGGCTAACACTGCCTTCAAGCCATTATTGATTAACACAGCAATTCCCCCTGCAGAGCGGCCTAATTGTTGTCGACAGGCAGGGACCGAAAAGCAAGTATAGCCATCCAGGCAGAGTTCGCACATGGCCATTGTTTCCTGCAGAAATAAAATATCAGGTTTTTGATCGGGCCCAACCCGTCTATGCCAAGCCCCGAGATTGCTTAAACCACAGCAATTCCACGAGGCGACAGAAAGACTGGGCAGTTATGATTCAGAAGTAGGACCTTTTATGACTGCCGCCACTTTTAACAAGGGCTCCAACCACGCTAGACCACTAAGTGTTTGGTTAAGTGAGGCCAGTTGGACAGCTAGTTGGTTAGCGTGAGCTTCAAAAAGGACCACGGCGGGTTCGGCGGGGCATTCTTTTGGCGGCACAGGTACCCAATCGAGAAAGTCCCAGGCACTCTCCATATCCAAAAACAGACGCGGCACAAGCCCAATTCAATAGAAATCATCTGCGAACTCCAAGATCATTTGGATATAATCTGGGATTGCACTCTGCAGAGCACTCTATGGTTGTTATGGGTCGCCAGCTTAACCCAATCCAGGTCCTTGGCTGATAGATTTCTTAAAGCTGGAATCTGAAAGAAAGAATTCATCAGGAAGGACCTATTAATCCGAGCAGGGCCATTAATCTCAGGGTTACTAGACCATCCAATGATTAGTTTCATATCCTTGGGCATTTGTGCGAAGGACAAGGCCTCGTTAACGGTCTCTGCTGCCGGGGCTGGGCACTTCTGCAGATTCCCAACTACACCAGGCCGGATCAAATCCGACGGCAACTGGGCAGACTTGGGATGCTGAGCCAAGTCTTCTTGTGCTTCCCTATCAGTGGCAACCTCTGCCAAAATTGCAACGTCAACCTCATGACCTCCGGCTAATAGTTTCGGGGGCACATAGGGACATGCTAAGCTTGCCGCAGCAGATGCTGGCAGGACAACCGAATCACTCAGCTGAGCACCAGGTGGAGGTTCGGTGGGCCCTAGGGCAGTTACGGGGCTTGCAACCGGAGGCACCATGGTGCCAGCTGGCTGTCTAGTAAGGACATTTCTCGGTTCGATATTTGGAAAAAAACAGTGCAGCAGCGGCTGCGTTTTTGCCGTTGGTGTCTTAGGAGCAGCACCAGCGGCGATCTGCACATTCCTGCTTTTTAGGGTTGCAATCTGCAGGTGTTTCCTGCTTTCCTCGTCAAGGTCACCCAAGTCTAAACCCAAATCGTCGTGATTGCTCAGATTGTTAAAAATGGTAGGTAAGCAGGGCTCATAGGGCACCTGCACCTTCCTACCTGGGGGTGCATTGAGGGCTACTTTTCTCTACATGGCCTTTGTCTGATTGAGGTGTTTTTGTGCTCGTAGAAAAGACTTCCTTGCCTTGCGAGAGATGAAATGCCTTCCCCCATGTTCCACCGGCCCCTCTTCGACTTCCAGCGTCGCAATAGGTACCGCAATAGAGTTCGTGACCTGGGGATCAATAAGCGCCGTCAACACCGAAGGACTATCCGGAGGAACAACACTCTCCTCCACAACATCAGGACTCTCGCTTAAAGAAGCGAGACAGTCCTGGAGAGGTGGGGTCCCAGCCATCTTGTACAGGAGTTGTTCCACCTGCAGTAGCCGATCATGCTGTAATTTGGCTAGTTCAAAAAGGTCAATGGCCTCAGAGTCCCCATAGTCCAAGGTGACTCTCCTGTCGCCCTGCACTACTTGTGAATAAGATCTTTGAGGCATGAAGGCAAGATGAATTCCAAAGTCAGTTTGGGAACCTTGTGAGCAAGTCGAAATGTGGTCTCGGGAGGGTCGCAAAGTGGAACTAACATTTGCCAGCATCTTTTCGAATTGGGCCAGATAGAAGGCTTTGGATTGGTTGTCTGCTAAGATAATGCCTTCCAATTTTGACATCTTGTTTTTCATGGATCCTAGCGAACCCTGCATCTCCCTTATTGAACAATGGGTGAGCTCATGCCCCTTGTCCAACAAGTTAAGTATGCGGGAGATGACGGGAAAATTGAAAGACTCATGTTGATGGGTAATGGAAGAAGAATCTTCCGGAATAGAAGCCGATCTAGCTTCCACTTTTGGAGCAGACAAGTCAGCATCCTCATTTCCACGGGAAAAAGGGTCGATTCTAGATGCATGAAACATCCCTGTTGGCAAACCCTCATCAACCTGAAAGTTGTCATAGTGAGGCACAGGGATCCCTTGCAAACCTTTTGCCATCGTCATTGCAGACTCGTCTCTTTGCTTGACACTTTTTTATGCTTCTTTCTGTTGGCAGGTGGAAATGGACTTGTTCCCGGAAAGGGAACGAGCTTGAGGCTGGAGAAGAGGGGCCAAGAGAGAGGCACACTCTTTTTGCTAATTCACTAATGACAGTAGGTGCCATCATTGAGGTGTCTAAATTGTAAGGGAGACCTCCTTGTTCATGGGTCAGGGCACAGTTTGGGTCCTGTGAAAACACATCTACCTCACCCAACACCCCATCCATGTCATTAGCATCCCGAACAGTGAATGTTGGCTGAGCCAGGGAATTGGGAAGCCCAGGGGAAGGAATAGAATTATCTAACCGAGGGACTACAACATTACAAACAGAAACTTCATCCGGAACCACCCTAGCAGTACTCTCCACTTGAGAGTTTGACATTTTTGCGGGGGATTTTTTGGTACTAGTTGGCGAAGGGAGGGAATTACTAAGGGTTCTATTCCCCGTGTGATTCTTGTTAGTCTTCGCAGTGGAACCTGTTTTGCAACCACTTCTAAGAATTGGGCTCATACTAGAAAGCTAGACGCACCTCAGGTACAAATAGTAGCACCCCACCCCTTTGTATATACACGGTATAAACTGAGGGGTCAACAAAACAACACCTTCCTCAGTAGTAACAGGAAAAACTTAGGTTAACATCACTAGCCAATACAACAAATACGAGCAAAAGAAGTGGCATACAGCGCTAGACCGAGTGTCAAACTTTACTCTGCACCGTATAGCAGGAGAATCGTCCCTATTTGGTGCTATCGGGACAACAAAATCACATGTGGCATCAAGCGGAAACCATGCGTATACAGGATGCACGTAACTGTACACTTGAAGCAGTAACCACACAATACTTCAAAATGACAGTGCGTACACCCCTAACCCACCGGATCAAAGGCTTATAGCCCACAGTCTCCTGTAGGCAGGAGGAACCAAGGAGCGTAGGGGAAGTATAAAGTAACCCCTCAGTGCTTCCACTCTAGGCAAACACCTTCCCTGGTGACACACAAGTGAGCATTTCAAAACTACTAGTACGATTTACTGGCATACCTCGAGAAGCCCCTTAGCGAGGTTCGCCCTCAGCCCTTCATAAGGTGCGACAAGCACAGCACCTCCGCCTCAAAGCGCCCCGCGACCCGCAAACAGCCAACAGTACTTTGCAAGTACTTCGCGGTGCACGGCGCGGGTGCGCCAGAGGCTGATTGATAAAGAGGCTCGGAGGGGAGGGGCACTTCACAGGGGGCGGGCCCGCCTACAACAGGAACTCCTTCAAGAAAAAAAGAAAACAGGCTGATTAGGGATCTGTGGCAGGACGCTCACAGTTACCGTGGGACCGCCCACAAGAACACGACTTCCAATGGCGACACACCACCCGTTAGACCATCCAACCCAGGAAGTGTAAGAGGGCACACAGCCCGTTAGGCCACCCAACCCAGCAAGTGTAAGAGGGCACACAGCCCGTTAGGCACACCACGTGATAATTACTCAAGGTTGACATTTCAAGTTTGTGGGCAAACAGTCACATTGGGTCAGGCACTCTGGTGCAGCCAAAAAAGACGTCCTCCGGTCGAGGGCTCGTTGTTTGGGAATCCGGCCGTGGTCCAAGTGGGGAGGCTAGGCAAAGTCCCAAATCCACGCAAGGTCCACACTGCAGGGCAAAGCGACGACTCAGCCGGCAGCCAACAGTACTTTGCAAGTACTTCGCAGTGCGCGGCGCGGGTGCGCCAGAGGCTGATTGATAAAGAGGCTCGGAGGGGAGGGGAACTTCACAGGGGGCGGGCCACCTCCAACAGGAACTCCTTGGGTCAGGCACTCTGGTGCAGCCAAAAAAGACGTCCTCCGGTCGAGGGCTTGTTGTTTGGGAATCCGGCCGTGCTCCAAGTGGTGAGTCTAGGCAAAGTCCCAAATCCACGCAAGGTCCACACTGCAGGGCAAAGCGACGACACAGCCGGCAGCCAACAGTACTTTGCTGTACTATTTGACTTTAGATAATACTTGCCCTGAGACCTCCCTAAAATGGACTTCTGAAACAGTGCATTTAAAGACTATCAGGTTCATTGGGTGAAGGCCAACTGGGCCTCCATCTTGGACTGCACTGGCTTAAACCAGCTTGAACAATGGGACCTTATGCTCGACTGGAGGTGCATGAGGGGGTGCTGACCCCTCACCTTAGGAGGACTATGCTGGATATCATCAGAATAGAGCAAATGACCCGGAAGCAGAGGATCATGTGATGACGGGAGATAAATGGGAAATAGAAGATGGACTATGAATATATACAATGACCATTAATGTTATACCTTGAGGGCGGAGGAGGTCAAATGGATGTGACATGTATTATGAGGGACCAGACCATGAAGGAATATAAGGAGAAGGTGACTTGGAGGAGGGTTGGGTTAGTTTGGGAGGTGAGATGATAGGGTACTTTTTGTTTGTATGGTTTGCAAGCCAGCAATAACGTATGTCCTGCTTTCTCCATTTCCAATAGACTCGTGAGTCCTTTTGTTGGATTTTATGTTCATAATACCAATCCAGCGCTATTCCAAGAGAGACCTCTACAAATATAATCATGGTCTCTCTCAAAATGTCCTATGTATGGGTTAGCTACAGGTAATTCCTTTATTTGCGCAAACATTCTCATGCACCCCTGCAGCCGTTAACCACAAAACCCATGTCCTTCTGCCGCAATAACACCCAAAATCAAAGTACTAATATGTCTGGTTATATCTTGCTAAACTTTCAATGTCCTGTTGATTGGGGAGCACCAGCAATGTATCTCTAAGTTTGTGTCACAGTTGTATAGGTGATGGCATCCAGCCGACAGATGTACCCAATTGGCTGTACATGTGCCTTAAGGTTGTGCACATGACCATATGTACCCACTCTCTTTGGGTGGAGGTAGCTGAAGTAGGTTATTGGTACAGTTTTCAACTGGTTTGGGTCTTCTTTAGGTGGTATTTCAACTTGTGCTACAGTGGATATACTGTTTACATTTTTGTGGCTAAATCCACTGGTGGAATTAGTGCCAGATGAATTACTGCAAACATTTGTCAGTAATTTATCCTGGCTACTTCATCTGCCAGAATCATCGAAGGAGGAATTTCCACCAGAAATATTTGACATGCCTCATTATGAGTGAGGCATAAATTAAGAGATACATCCTCCAAAAAATAGCCCTGAGGAATTACCGTTTATCTTGGGTTCATTGGACCCAATGGGGCTTTTTTTGCAGAATTACCTTGGCGGAATTACCACTGCGATAATTCTGCCAAATATGCCAGTTTATTCGGCATTAAGTGGGAAGATTTAACTCCAGGGTTTTGCTGGAGTTAAATCCTCCACTCAAAACCAAAACTCATAATTTGGCATAGTGGTAACATTGGCGATGATATAGTGACCGCCTATTTTACCACTTACCGCATAACTCATAACGAGGCCGTATTTCTGCTAATTTTTCCCATTATTGCCAATTCATAATGAGGTCCATGTCCTACATGGGGCCCTATCAATTTTATCCTCCGAGTAGAGGATTTTGGTTTGGTAGGTACACTACCTATGTTAGTAATCAGCCTTATTTTGACTTTACTGTGTAGTTGTTGAAGTTTCAATTGTCTCCTTTTTGAGATGTTTCTTTTTAAAGGCACTGCATAGGCAATGGGAAACTTGTGTGCAGTATGCCACTGGATGGCCCTCTTCCACTCGAAAGATGTGACTTGAGTACCAAATGTGTTCTGCAGGGTTATTTCTGGTAGGTTAATCCTAATTTCTAGTTTATCTACCGTTTTATTAAAATAAGAATCGAATCAATGGTTCAACAATATTTTGTTTACGAGCCTGCAGATGCAATGGGCATATCTTTCTGTTTTGACATTATTGATAGAAACAGAAATAATTATAAACATTGAAAGGAACATGTGCACATCCAAAATGTTAAATTAAAATAATCATATGTATTCAAAAAATGTATTTTGTGCGTGATCTCCCTATGCTCTTTAAATTGAAAATGGCAAAATACAGCATGCTAAGTACATTGATAATGTCCAGGCGCTAAGTACACAATACAGCAGCAAGTAGCGTTAATACCGGCAAAACGATGACCATAAATGAAGTAAAGTGTACATTATAGAGTTAATTGTAGCAATGCGGTCCCCTGCAACACTATTTACCAATAGGCCAGCACTCCGGCTTTTCCCTATGGCGAGTTCTAAGCCTTTATTGACCCTGTTCGCCAAACTATGTGCCTTGACTGCCCTTCTAAAGCACAGAGATGATGTTAATATTGTATTAGTTAGAATCACTTCATAAAGAGCACATAAAATCCCGGGTGCACAGTGATTTACAATCTGATATGCTTCCCTCTGCAGAGTCTTCTGCCGCAACCTGACTATACTAGAAAGTAGACTGCCTCCACAGCTGCTGATGCATTGTGACTTTAGGCAAAATAAAAGAAACTGGATCCTTTGGCTCCCGCTGCTTCTGACACATGCATGTATTCTGATACTAGCCTATTTCTATACAATTAAGACTCCTTTACAAAACAGCATAGCAATGTATATTGTATTTATGTATACATTTGTATGGCGCTGATTACAGCTTGGTATGTTACAGACAGCAGGGTAAGTGCTGCTAATGAAATTAGAAGGCTTTTGGGGCCTCATTATAAGTCCAGTGGTAACCCTGCCGGTGCTGTAAGTGGGTTGCCGCTGGACTTGTAATATTTACTGGCGCCTGGCTTGCCAGATTCACCGGGGATTACGACCCCGGCGATCCGGGCAGTCAGGCGCCGGTAAATTGCTAATCCCCATTCCCATTGAGTCCCAATGGGGACCACAGAAGCACTGGCACCGTTCATAACAGTGTTGGCGCTTCCGTGAAAGTCTGCAGACGGGTGCCGTTCTGCCCTACAGGTCTGACCCTGGTGGGTGGGACGGCACCCGCCCGCAGACACGTAGTATGTTGGTCTGGTAACAACAGCGCCAGTAGGCTTACCGGCACCATTGTTACCAAACCAGAACACTCGTAATGAGGCCCTTAGTCTCTTATGGAATACAGTGGGGAATTGACTGTGGGTGTGGAAGAGGGCTGATAATAGTCTGGGATGTGGTATTGATGGTGGATAATATGTGCTGTTTTATCCAGGAGAGCTTTTTGGACCTCATTGCACCAGGTGTTGTTTTGGTGACTGCAGAGGGGGATGCAATGGGGGATTCTAGTTCTCGTAGGATGGTAAATAGTTCACAGACGTTGGACTTGCCGTTGGCAATCCAGGTGCTGTAGGAGGAGGCTTTGGCTTTTTGTAGGTTCTGGCAAGTATGGTGAAATAGGATTTGTTTGATTCTATTGGGCATAGGTGCCAGGTGTGTTCACTGGTGTGTTTTCCCTGCCCACACGGCGAGGAGCTCAGGGGTGAACCAGGAATTGGTTTCCACTCTCAAGGCAGTTGGGAGGGCTTTACACAGCGCAGCCGCTGAGATGGGAAAGCTGGAGTCTTCAACTTTGGCCAGCTTGAATCTAGGAGTACGTAAGTGGTTAGCACAGGCAGTGTGAGAAGGACTGACTATGGCTGGTTTGGTCAGTCTCTGTGACAAGTATCTCAGAGCAATGTTGTCAAGACATTGGTGTGTGATGGTGAGGATCTTAAATATGATCCATCCTCACACTAGGAGCCAGTGTGCTGCTCTCCTGGCATTGGTAATGTGGTTGTGTTTTTTTAACCCCAGAGCGGCTCCAGGTCATTGTTCTGCATTGTTTTGTACTTTATTCATGTTTCGCTCTGAGGTGCCTCCCAAGAGGGCATTGCAATAATCCAGATTAGCGCCAAAAAATGGCCCTGGCAATTTTAAGGCAGTTGTCAGTTGACAGAAAGGGGCGGCTTGCATTGATAAGTTTGGTGACATATGCAGCCGAGGAGGTAGTGGCGTTGACGTGCCAGGATAGTGTGAGCGTGGCATCGAGATGGAAGCTGAGCATTTTGACAGATGATGAGACATGGATGGGGTGGTTGTCAATGGTGAAGAGCTGGTAGTTAAGGCAGAGTTTAGCGAGTGTGATGGGTTGCAGACAAGAAGTAGTTCTGTTTTCTCATCATGGAGACACAAGCAGTGGGGGGCCATCCAGCCTTGGGATTGTTTCGTAAATGGCGTTCATTGTTTGGGTGTCCAGGCCGTGATCAAGGTGTATGAGGATCTGATTATCGTAAGCCTAATTTGTAGATTTGATGTTGAGTGGGTAAAGGAGGTCAAAGAGGGGTTTGGTGTAGATGTTATAGTAGTGGGGGAGAATAAGGATCCTTGGGGAACCACACAGGTGATAGCTGAGGGGGTGGATGAATGGTTATCAGCAAAAACTTGTGCAGTGCGGTTGGACTGGAAGGACACAACCCATTTGGCAGCGTCTGGAGAAAAGGAGATGTGACAGGTGGTGGCAGAGGATGGAGTGATGCATCAGGTCAAAGGCTGCGAATAGGACCAAAAGCATGAGGAGTGAGAGGTTACCAGAGTCTCTGGCATCATCCAACTGGTTCTTGAGGTCAAGGAGTGATGACTCTGTTCCATGGCCAGGGTGGAAGCCTGGCTGACGTGGGCTTAGAATGTGGTGATGCTAAAGGTATTGTTGAATTTTTAGGTAAGCAGCCCGGTCTATGATCTTCAAAATGAAGGGGACTGTGTTGATGTGTCGCTAGTTGGTGGAGATGAGGAGATTGAAAGAAGGCTTCTCGAAGAGGGGAGAGATCCATCATTCTTTTTGTGAGTGCAGGATGGAGCAGGCATCTAATGAAGCATTAATGATGTCCGTAATTTGCGGTACAAGTCAGGTCTGTTCATTAGTTCATAAGGGGCGCTACGCAGATGTCTGCTTTACATCTGGATGTTTGCAACCCTTGAGGATGACAGTGAACTCTGGCATCATGATTGGGTGGAAGCTGAAAAGGAGAATTGACTGCAGGTGTGGAAGAGGGCTGATAATAGTCTGGGAGGTGGTATTGATGGTGGATAATTTGTGCCGGATCTTGCTTTGTAGATCAGCTGTTTTATTCAGGAGAGTTTTCTTGACCTCCTTGCACCAGGTGTTATCTTGGTGACCGCAGAGGGGAATGCAATGGGGGATTTTAGTTCTCATAGGATTGTAAATGGTTCACAGAAGTCAGACTTGACGTTGGTAATCCAGGTGCTGCAGGAGGATGCTTTGGCTTTTTGGATGGATTTTTGTAGGTTCTGGAAAGTATGGTGAAACAAGATTTGTTTGATTCGGTTTGGCATATGCGCCAGGTTTTTTCACTAGTGTGTTCTTCTGCCCGCTCGGCGAGGAGCTCAGGGATGAACCGAGAATTGGTTTGAGCGGCTCGTTTGAGGGTGTGTTTTTTGAGAGGGGCAAGTTTATCAATGGCAGCGTTGAGGATAGAGTTCGAGTGGTTGACTAAGCTGCCAAGGTCAAGACTATTTAGGGAGAGATGCTTTTTCAAGCAGTGGCCGGAGAGCGTCATTGGTGAGGTTGTGGGTGCAACGAGTAATGACAGGGAGGCAAGTAGGGGGGCTGGTCTGGTCTGGGGATGGAATGGTGAATATGATGAGGTGATGATGGGTCCAGATGCTGGGAGTGTTGGAGAGGATAGTTATGTTATAATTGTGATCAAGTGCGCAATCCAGCATGTGGCCATGAGCATGCATGGGTTTCACAATTTTTGTTAATGAAATTTCGGGCAGAGGTAGTGCTGTCCAGGGAAATGGCATCTTTGTGAAGGGAGTCGGCATAGCTGAGGTTAAGGTCCCCTAGAGTGATGTCTTAGGAACAGTTTTTCAGGTTTCTCATGAGTAGTTGGGTGAAGTCATCTTCAAATATGGAGGGTGGGTCAGGAGGGTGATAGATGATGTGCATTTTGATCATGGCGGTCGGCAGTTCAGTCATTGTGGAATATGGCATAGTTGGGTGGGATGGAAATGGAGAGGGCCGGGCCAGCAGCCTCATGGAGCCCGGTCTCGGTGACGGCTATCAAGTTGAGCTTGTTGGTGACAACAAGGGCTAGGATTTCCTGTTCATGGGTGATGGGAGAGGGTGAATGAATCAGTGCACACATTATGTTGGGG
Source organism: Ambystoma mexicanum (assembly GCF_040938575.1). Classification (NCBI taxonomy): domain Eukaryota; kingdom Metazoa; phylum Chordata; class Amphibia; order Caudata; family Ambystomatidae; genus Ambystoma; species Ambystoma mexicanum. The sequence goes on from NC_090934.1 coordinate 243,883,105, forward strand.
GTGGCAGGCGGTGGTAATGGGCAATGGTGGGATATCAATCACAGCTAGGGTAGGAGCGTGGGCTCTAGGTGTAGCGGGATACACTACTGTGCAGTTGTTTTGAGTGGCTGCAGGGGGGCAGGTGAGGTGAGTATGAGGGGCGTGGAAGTGCAGGCTGCAAGCTGAGACCTACGTTGCGCACCAATGCGTGGTCCAGTAGGAAACATGATCAGGTGGGTTTGCATAGTATGGGAGCAGCAGGGGCCTTGGGTGCACTAGTAGGGGCAGAGGGTGCTGTGGGTGCACTTCTGGAGGCAGAGGTGGGCAAGGGTGCAGTTCCGGAGGCAGAAGGAGCTTTTGGCACACTTTTGGAGGGAGGGGGCATGGGCACACATCTTGAGGAAGAGGAGGCCATGGACGCATGTCAGGAGACAGAGTAGGCCATGGGCACACAGTTTAAGGCAGTGGGGGCCATGAGCACATATCTTGAGGCAGAGGGGGCCATGGGCGCACTTCTGGGGGCAAAGGGGCCCATGGGCGCACATCTGGAGGCAGAGGGGGCCATGGGTGTACATCTGGAGGCAGAGCTGTCTCCCAGCTTCTGGAGGCAGAAGCTGTCTTCCAGCTTATCATGAAGAAGCTGAGGCGGGTCCATTGCTGAGGTTCTAGGGGATATCTCACCATTGTGGTTGACGGCAGCCATCTTTTTCTCTGTTAAGGCCTAATTTCCTTTGCTGGACTGATTACAGTTTGTAGCGTCATACTCGATTGTGCAAGTTGTAATGTTGCAGGCATAAATTTTCATCGTGTTGTTTTGTTTCATACTAGCTTCATTCGCATTTGTTAGGATTTTCGTGCAGAAGTCAGCACAGTCACTGAATGCACTATTAATGTTGATTGCATCATGTCGAAGGAGAAACAGTGTTTCCTTCTTCAGGAGGGGTGATTCCAGCTGTGAGGGTAATGCTGTGCCCCCAACAGGAATCAGCCTTGCTTGTGGGCCCTCCTGTGCTGGGCCTGCCAGCAGGGCTTGCCAGCTCTGGATACCTGCTGCTAATAGGCTGTCTTCCAGCCAGTCAGGACGAAGCTGATGCGGGACCTTTGCCCATTGGAAGTAGTTTTTTTATATAAGTTATTTTGATTGCTAAGTGGGATTTCCCCCACTCTCCCTGGTTTGTTGGCTACTGCAGAGAATTATTTGGGGTTGCCTGATTCTAGTTTCTGGTCTGTTTTTGAGTCACTTCTGTAATTTAATGTTTGTACTGGTTTGGGGTGCTCTCTGTGTTTTCTGGTTGCTTTTTGGCTCAGTTGCCATTTGCATTTCATCTTCCACAGTGATATTACTTATAATCCACTCCAGTGATCTTCCATCATTACAATCTCTGGCTAGGTGGGTCATAGTATACTAGAGGAGGCTGAAGTTATAAGACCTTTAACATTCTGCACTGAGTCTATTGACAACCCTGGAGCCCTGAGAAAGTTCATGCTTCAAAGATTGAGAATAGTCCTAGGAACTTTGTTCATGGAATTAGCCAATATTTTAGGATGTTGTTGTACTAAGGGTAAAAACTCCAAGATACATTAATCTTTACATTCCTATAATTTCACACCCCTATTGTCAGCATCAGTTTTCCATATTAGTCTAGGTGGTCATCTATGGAATAACAAACACATTTGTGGAAGGGGATTATAAGGCTGCAAGTTGTTTTTTATTTGTTTAGATGAGTCTGTGTCAAATATGTTTTGCTGCGTTTGGTTATGCTTCTTTTCTACTGTGGGCCAAGAATCATCCTTGGTGATCATGGTGTCTGATTCATGGCCTTTCCTTGATTTTTCTCTTAGAAGGTCTTTCTAATGAGGAAGATGCAATCCCACTGAAACATGCTTTGTAAATCAGGCCCATGGTTTATTTCCAAAGACACTCTTCTCCCGCTTTTGGAATTGTGTCAGTCTTGGCACTCCCTTTCTACTTCACGTTTATCATCATTATTTCGCCATGATCCCATTGCATCATTTCCTACTTGTGATAGGCCTTGCTCTGCTTTATAAAGTGTTCAAATGCTTCCAATTCTTCGACCTCTCTACTCGTAATGTCCCCCTTCTCCTGACTACAATAAACAGGCATTCTCTTGCCTCACCTCTCTGTGTGAAACATATGTAAACAATGATATGTCCATATATTAGCCTCATAGGGGAGATCAGGTTTACATGATAGGATGATGGGCGAAGTTGGGGTTGAAAGGATGCACTGAGGCGACTCTTATCTCCATGGGAAAATGTTCTTTTCATCGCATGGTCCAATTCTCCTGAGCTGGGACTGCTCCTGGGGTGATTGTTTACTTCATAATTCACCATGGACTCACTTGGAGTGTCCATTTCTTGCATTAATGTGTTTTATTAACAGTTAGTTGTTCCTCTTATTAGATCTTTCTTGGGCATTAATCATTTCTCTTTTTGAAGATTCTATTTCTCCTACTTATAATTGTATTTTCATTTCCCATTATCATGTTTTTGTTCGAAACTGTTGAATTTGTACTTTATATGTCTGTGCCATTTTATTCCATGTCTGGGTTTCTTGCCGGAATCGTCAGACAGTTCCCTCACTCAGGCCAAATTCTATTTGAATGTATGTAACTAGACTTGTACACACGCAGACCAATTCATGGTATTTTTTTTTAGTTTTTTTTTTTTTAACCTGTAAGGTTTTTACAAAAGTCAAGTTCCGGTGTTAGTTCAAATATTTTTTACTGTTTGTAAGCTACATTTGCGACACCACTTCTAGTAGAGTTGCTTCGTCGGGTTTAAAAAATTCCCTGGTTTTCTAAGGACCCAGACAAGAGGACAGCGGCAGGCGCACTGACTTCTGGTGCATTTGCTTTGTTCAAGGCCACCGTCAAGAATTTGGCTGCTGTCGTGGACCATCTGGCTGAGTCCCCTGCTATCAACCTGAGCCAGCATGTTTCGTCCTCCAATATCGACGGCTGCACGATGAGTGGTGCCATGTAAGCTTGCCTTTCGAGCACTAAAGCTGGGCACGGCATGAGGAGATGGCGGAGTGTTTCTACTGATCCTGGACTTCACACAACCGACAGTTTGATGTAGACACAGCGCTCTGGTAGCCAAAATTTCCCTCCTATGCAGCAAGTTCAGACGAGCACGCATGTAAGTTTTTCTTAAATCTTTCACTGGGAATTTTTCACAGTACTTTAAGGGCTCCTTTAACTGGTTATGAGAAGCAGGGAGGTGCTTTAAGGATTTGTACAGTTGAATTTTAGCATTTGTGTTGATCCAGTCTTGTTGTTTTAGTTTAGTTTTTACTCTGCTCGGATTTGAGATAAGGGTTTCTTCGCTGCAAGCTACTTCTTCTAATTTGGCTTAGATTTTCTTGACCCAGTCAGTTAGAGGTTTGCAAGACCCTTTGTTGATTTCAGAGCCTACAATCTGGAAAATAGGGATTGAATTTGGCATCAGTATTTTTCTGTAAAGTTGGGAGGCACTTTGCATCACCACCGAGCCTAGGGATGCTAAACCAAGATCAGGCCTAATCGCTGGAATTGGAGCTGATTTAGGCAAGCCCAGCACCGATTTCCATAGAAATCCTTCCAACTGGGTCCAGAACTCAGCGGGCAGAGTTAAGTTTGCCGCCATCCCGCAAGTAATCGCTGGGACTACTTTTGATATATAGAACTGCAGAGCTGGGCTTCATGAAAATGTCCCAAATCTTTTGTCGACTGCTCGTGTTTGTGCTGTCAGATTTCTCATTTTTGGGCAAAGAGAATTTTGGAGAGAATTTTCTTTCAATGTGTTGTCTAGCATCACTCCAAGGTATTTATATTCGTTGACCACTTCAAGTTTCGTTTTTTCAAGAAACAAGGAGATGTTTGGCTGGTGTTTGTTTGCTGTTTTGGATAGGACCAGAATTTTGGTTTTTGTTTTGTTGATTTGTAGGTTGTTATGTCCCATATATATGGATAGGTTGGTTAGTTGCCGTTGTAGACCTATTGCCGTCTGGTCCATCAGAATCAGGTCATCAGCGTACCATAGTCTTGACACTTTGCTTGTTCCCACTTTCAGCGTAAATGCTCTCACTGTTTTTTCGTATTCCTGAAAGTCACCGATAAAGGCTATGAACAGGGCGGGGGCCAAAGGACAGCCCTGTTTTACTCCTCGCTCTGTGCAAATCTGTTCTGAGAGGATCCCTTGACGACTCTGGCGCACCCGCAAAGATGTTGAGGTGTGGAGCGCCATAATTGGGCCAAGTAGAGGGCCCGGGCAGTTCCAAGATGCCAGTTTTGACCATAGTTTGGTACGGTCCACCGAATCAAATGCTTGTGACAGGTCTACCATCGCCATGTAGACCTTTGGAGCGCCTCTTTTCACTTTCGCTTTAATGACGTTGAGAATTAGAAGGTTTATCGTTGTACCTGCGCCTTTTAGAAAACCAGTTTGAAAGATGTCTGCTGCTGGCGAATTAGTGGCCCACTCTTTAAAGTGGCGTAGCAAAAGGGATGCAAACATTTTGCCAATAATATCTAGTAGCACTATAGGCCTGTAGTTTGCCGGGTAACTTTTGTCCCCTTTTTTGAAAATCGGGACCAGGACTGCTTCTGTCCAAGTTTTCGGAACTTGCCTCTGCTTGTGGCAGTATTGAAAGATCTCACCAATTGCGTGTGTCTAGGCGATCGGGTGCTTCTTAAGATCCAGGTTAGTCAGCCCATCGGGTCCCGGGCCCTCGAAGATTTTGAGTTGCCAATTACTCTAGAGATGTCTTCTACGTTTTCCAAATTTATCCACGGTTCTACAGACACAAATTGGATCTCTGAGACTAAAGTTGTAGGTGGCCGATAAAGGTCTGTAAAATATGAAATCCAATTTTCTTCTGATACAGAATTTGCAAGCATAGGTGTACTTTGGCCGTTTAAGCTCTTGAGAAGCGTCCAAAAACCTTTAGTATTCCTTGATGCCCAGGTGTTTAGCATAGCTTCAGCGTCGTTCTGGTATGGAATCTGTCGTTGATACTTGAGCCATGTTTTGTAGAGCCTCTCGCCTGTATGGTATGCAATCCAAGATTCGGTGGTTCCTGACTTTACTGCTAGTCTTTTTAACTTTCTCACCTCTTGTCACTTGGCAACCACCTCATGATTGAACGTGTGAGTGTGGTTTGATTGATTTGTAAGCGACTAATAGGGACATATACTCGGGTCTTACTTCTGCTGAGCCACTGCTTGAACAGACATGTTTATTCATTAGGTTGTCCTTGAAGGATCTTACATTTTCGGATGTTAGTCGGAGTCGGTTTTGTTGTTTATTAGACTCCACATTGAAAAGATAGTAACATGACAGCTGGAGGAGGTTATGGTCACTTTCAATAGTTTTTCGCACTTTGAATTCTACAAAGTGCTGGATCAGGCCTTCCGTGATGTAGATGTAGTCCAAGGTAGCCAAGGCACCCGACCTTTCCCAAGTTGGAATTTGGCTTCTGTGCTCTTGGAGTGACGCTACATTGTAGAGTTTTCTAGACTTCATTAACTCAGACCATGCTTTACCTCTTTCGTACATCTGAGGTCCTGACATCTGGTCTCGTCCACTCGATGTTACAAATCCGCATTTAGCATTCAGGTCACCACATATTATCATGTTTGGAACCTTCCGGTCAACTATGATTTCATCAATAGTATTGGCTATGGAGTTGCAGAAGTCTTTGATTGTTGTTCTCTCTGGGTTCCAGTACAAATTGATTATCGCCAATTCTGTCTGCGCCCAACGGTCTAGGTTTTGATCATGGTGACACCATGTGGTTTGTGTAGCAAGCATGCCGTATCCCTCTGTGATTTTTCCCTTTAGGGTAATTCCAGACCCCAGGCGGACGGCAGTCAGCAGACCCGCAGATGGTCGTCCCACGCTGGACCTTGTTGCCGGAGAGACTTCAATTGCAAAACCGTCTAACGATGGCTTGTCCAGAAGCCAAGTTTCTTATAGACAAATGAGGTCAAAAGGGCCCAAATGTACCTCACTGGGTCTAGTTAGGTGGCGATAGCCTCTAGTGTTCCATGATGCCATTTGGAGAGGACTTTCTTTGGGCTGATTCGATGGATTCTCAGTCTGTCTCCTAGTGGCAGAGGAACACAGGGGTCGCTGCTATTTCTTTTGAGTATGTGAAAAGGTATCTGAAATCCACTTCCATGGTTTGGATGCAGGTGTTTCTTTCTGGCCCCTCGTTACTGCCGATACTTTTGTTTCCATGCGCTGTCTTTCTTGAATGCTCTCCACATTTCTTTGTGCTGAGTCTGCTGATGCATGGTTTTCATAGGTCCGAGTTTTTGGGTAGTCGCCATAATGTCATGACCATTCCTCTTCCCGTCTTTTCTTAAGAACTAGCCATCTCGGTTCATAAGATTGATCCATCGAAAAACATTTTGGACGGCGATGCCTCGAGGAGCCCCTTTTTCTCCCTTCCACCAAGCACCTGGGTTGCCTTGGGCTTCTGTAACTGTTGAATCTTTAGACCTAGGTGTTGAAGGTCTTTAGTTACTTCAGCCGAAATTTCACTTATCGCCGTATTTCTTATGTGCAGGTATGCTTTGGCTCTGTGCTCTCGGTGATAGGGCTCGACAAGTATGAAGTCGTCGGATGTTAAATGTCTGAGTTTTTTTACTTTCCCCAGTAATTTTAGCACTGTCCTGCAATTAAGTACTAGGTACTTAATTAAGTACTGTCTTTCTCGATGCCACCTTAAGGGGTGAAACTCTATGCCTGCCATGTCGATATGTTTGTTCGAATCTTCGATTGGTTTCCCTGTCAGATCTCTGTATGGGTGACTTTCCCCTTTTCTTTAGTTCTTTGAGTGCTTCTAGAACGGTACTTGGAGAGTTTGATCGCCGTCTGTGGGTGCGGGCTGGGGGGTCCTCTTCCGTACAATTCATCCCATCCTGAGCGACAACCATCATTTGTCAGTTGGAGGTTGCTTGGAAAGACTCCGAAGAGGCCCTTAAGAGGCCCGCTGATGACAGAGTCACTACTTCAACGTCAAGATTTTGTGAAATGTCCAGCAGGTCCTGTAAAGGATTTAGATTGCCACTCGGTTTCAGTACCAAGACTGGCCCCTTTTTTTCTTGGGTTTTTGTAATTTCTAGACTACTATTGGTCCCTTGTGTTGGTGCTGAGTAGCCTGTAGGGCTGGGGCCTGCTAGGGAGTTAGCTTCGCTCAACTTTTCTTGCGTGCGGGTATTGGCAGGATTTTTTTCCTTTATCCACTTTGCATTTCCAGAGGGCCGGACTACAGTGTCCTGGGTTGACGTTGATACAGAATTTTTTTGGGTGGTTTTGCAAAGATTGGGGCCAAGTCCTTGAGCTTCTCCATCTCTGAGGTCTGAGTAGATTTTGACAGAGATGAATCAAAGGATTGGTCCAGTTTGGTTCTGTTTTTCAGCAAGTCGGCTCCTAATTTGTCTATTTTTTCTTCTAAGTTCCTTTCAATCCTGTTTGAGTTGCGTTTGACGGCGGTTAGATATCCTTCAATGAAAGACAGTTTTTCACTCATGGAACTTATCATTGAGGTATTGTCTTTGAGGGCCTCATGGATTGACTCATAGAGCTTGCCAAATGGATTTAAGGCTATCGTAAGGCCGACATGATTGACATCAAATCTGCTTTTTTTTTTGATGGAGTTTCTTTTTCTGCATACTTAAAATATCACTCAACCGTCTAGTTTTAGGCGGGGTGTTGAGGCCTCTTTCGTTTTGTGACTGTGTTGATCTTTCCAGAGACCTTCTCTCTGTAGACGTCAGTTTTTCTTGAGTGGCTGACGAAGTTTCCCCCGACAGTCTGCTGAAATTTCCTTGGCTATGTGGACGTGTCCATGCGTTGTAGTCTACCGATTGAGTTGTCTTGGAGTCCCGTCTTGATCTGTCTCTTATTGGGACACCCGGGATTTGGGTGATCACTCCTTCGAGCGTACGTTCGATGTCTACGGTCTCTTTTAATGGTTCGCTGGATTCATGGCCATTGCTCATTTCGATCTGGCAGCTCTCTGTTTCCGTATGCTTGCTGCTACGCCACGGTGCAAGGCTCTCTATCTCTAGACTTTGGTCTGTGCTTTTAGCTGAGTGCACATAGGGTTTTTGAGTTGAAGGTGATCCATGAGGGTTTGCGTCGGTATTTCGAGCTTTTGACCTTGGGGAATGATCTTGAATGGCCTCCAATATTTCTGCATCCGAAGGGTCACAATCCTGGTCTAATTTTCTTTTGTGTTGTTTTATGAAATATTCTTTCAAAGATGTAGAAATCAACGGGTTAGCCAAACATTTGGCGCCCCCATTTATTTTACCAGATGATTTTTGCAATTTCTTTGACAATGTTTTTTCCGACCTGGTTTTAAATTTGATGTTCCCCTTTATACAAAGAGCCTTTGGGGCGCAGTTAGGGTTTGCTGGAACTATGGTCTGTGAGCCAATGGGACTCGGCAGGGCCTCGCCTATGGCTAAGGCAAAGACATCCGCCGAATTCATGTAAGGCCTTTGAGTTGAAATGCCCTGCATTGGGTCTGCGCCTGTCTTAGTCTTATTCGTTGGTTGACGTTTGATTCAGTAGTTCAATCTGTTCTGTTGCCGATACTTCATGAGGGGAGATCTCCACGTGCGACACTTCAAACACCGACTCTACATCTGATCGCCTAGTTGGAGAGGACAGCTGATCCTCAATGTCCGTGACCCAAGAGTCGTTTAAGCTATTTCTGGTAGGCGTGATTTTTTGCTTCTGCTGCTTTTGCTGCTTTAAACGGTCTGTTTGTAGAGTTGTGCTTTGATGGATTTGGGCTGTGATAACTTTCCCTTGCATCGACGGCGCCGTCAGATGTGTGTTGGAGTCGCCCACACCGGACTTCCGAATTATGGCATGAAAGCGCACTCCTGGTTCAAGTATCCGATTCGGCGTAGCATCCTCAATGGATCGCAACGAGAGCTTTGCTCCCGGCCGTTTGGACTCCTGCCGCGATGTCCTCTGACAGTCTCCGGCAAGGAGTCACTCGTCGGAACGGTAGAACAGCCGGGGGCTATGCTTGTTGCAGGTTTCGGTGGACCCACGGGTCTTGTAGGAGAGAAGCGCTTCTTAGGGGGAGGCACTTCTGCCTTCTCGCCATCGTCCCGGCCCACCACCAAACTTGGAGACAGAAGATCCTTTATGCGGGGACCACGTCATCTTTGCTCACCGACACGCCTGGGTTTGAGCCCACGAGCGATTTCCCCAAAATCGGGGAGTCAAGGTGGGTAGGCGAGCGGAGGATGTATTGGTGTTTTCCGAAGTTAACAGCACAGGAACTGTGGTGACACCTTTCCCTATTTTGGAATTGTTCCCCTCCCTACCATCCTGTGGGTCTTCCAGTTGTTCTAGAGGAAGTTTGCTACTGCGGAGGCGACGGCTTATGTCGTCTTCTGTTGGGGAATGAGTCGCCATAAAGATACAAGGCTTGGGTTTAGTTGGGTGTGTTCAGACTGAGTTCAAGTGTGTACAAGTAGGCAGATACTCAGTTCAGGTGGAGTACCGCTTACCGCCACCCGTCTCCCGGCACCTGACACCGAACACACTGCTTTGCTCACCGCGCCGCGCTCTGCGCCTGCACGGTGTTTAAGTAGGAAGTCCTTGCAATTTCAGTAGAAATGAAAAGAGGACTGCAGAAAAGCACCGTCCACTGTCCACGTAGCTGAAGTGAAGCTGAAAGCAGCAGTGGTCCTTCCTCACGACACACACCGGACACACTGCTTCCCACACCGGTATAATAAAGAGTTACTGGTGATATTTCCTGATGGTGCAGTAGGCTGGTGAACTAACATGTTTGTTACCAAGCTAGGGCAGTTTTTTAGGAGGTGCACTTTTTGTTCATTTGACCAACACAAAGACTATGGTAATCTGGAGAAAACTAGTCTCTGTATAGGTATTTGCAAATCTATGACTTCGTTCTTCAGCAGCAAGTGATCTTTATCTCATTATCTCTTTATAACACCTATTCTGTAAATCTATCCTTGGTAAAGGTGCCATTATTATATATTATAATCTATTGATGGTTAACCAAGACTCTGATCCAGGCCCTCTAACCAAATATTGGGGGGAAATAATTGGTAGCCCAGAGTTAGTGCGCAATGATTGTGCTAGCCTTCAAGCTTGTTTGCACAGCCAAGCATCTTCTGCACCAGCAGAAATTGATCTTCGCCTCTTATTCTACCCCTACTAGCTGTCTCACGTCTAGCCACAAACCTCATAACCTTCTGTAGGTGTACGTATCCTTAGGTGGATTTGGCTCACAAGTTCATCAGTTCTCCCAGGCTTTCTAGACATTTGGAATATGCTAGTCAAAGACTGAGCACACTTCAGAACCTTGAATTCTTAACCTACAGCTGGACTTGCACTTAGCTTTCTGTTTGACTCACATGCACAAAAGAGAGAGCTACATATGCCTGGCTGTAAATAGGTGTTTGTTAAGGTGACAATTATTCATTAAGGCTACAAACAGCCGTAGGTAGGTAGGCCCTGTCTCTCTCTGTTAGGCATATGCTGGTATATGGAGTTGATGGGCACTAGTCAAATTGAGCACAGTGGGCCTCATTAAGAGTCCGGCGGTAACCCTTCTGGTGCTCTACATGCCGGTGAGCTTGCTGGCACCCTTGTTTCCGGACCGGCAATCTTGTAATGAGGCCCAGACTCTTGCTATGTCAGGGCTGTAAACATACTTTTTTAGAAATCCTTGGAACAATTTTACGTGTCATCTCAGCCCTTCAGGTGCCAAAGGATAATTATCAAGGTATCTGTGGAAAAATGACTAATGGCTTTGTTATTTTGCTGTATTTGTATCCTTACCCAATACGTTTTAATTTTATGGATGTAAGCACTGCTATCTAAAATGTAAACCTTTTAAACATAAATTCCTCTTCTCTGGTTTATTGTATGCTTGCTAGTAATCACCTTTTCTTTGTATCTTCCCCCTCTTTTTCTGCCTGTGAAGCTATCTTTCCTTATGAAATTCTTTGAATTTTACACTATAAAAAAGAAAGTAAATATAATCACTACTTTACCTTTCTGTGTCAACGTATCCCACGCATGGATCCCTTGCCGGAGTCGTCAGATACTTTCCTCATAAGACTTAATTCTACTTGAATCTGGGACATAGAACTGCCGCAACTGTTACATTTCCAGTAAAGTCAAGTTCCAATATATCTTTTTCTGAGTTTACTTGGGTGAAAGTCTTGTCCTAGTGTTTATTTTGTGTATTTATCTCAGTAGTTTCATGGCGTAAACCTTCCTTTTTTGTTGGAAGGTGCTCTACATTGCTTCTTACTGAGCACAAATCTATTTTGGCAGCATCTCAATTCCCGCTGGGGAGTCATACGGGAATTCTAATGCTGCCATAGTTTTATCTTCAATTTCTCTCACTTTTTAAGTTATAAGTGTATCATCGTAGCCCTTCTTTTTCATTTTAGCTTCCTCTGTTTTATTCTGCAGCATGTCCTGTATTTTGAAACAATCGCCATCTGTCAAGATTCCGAGACCCTGAACTTGCATATTGTCACTATAGGAAATAGAATAGATGTCATTCAAAATGAAAATAATTAATGTTCCCCTCTGAAAAGGGAGTGGCATCTTTCTTTCAGTTTGAAAATCTTCACAATATGTAGCACACTATTACGAAATATGAGATCGCCTGCTGTGCCTGCTTGAGCCCTTCCAGACAGAATTCCATGCAAGCAGGGAAAGTGGGATCTTCCTTGTATCCCTCTGGGATGACACTGGATGGGCAATAGAGGCACGATTGGAAACCTGGTGCTTTTGAATCTCAATGGCATGCCCTTGACCACAGGTTTTGATGGAGTTGGCTAGAGTAGAAGAGTGTGGGGTTCTGCTTCTGGAACACCTGCCTTCGTTTCCATATTCTGCAATGAAGTCAGTTTCATGTTTACCTTCTAGAGCTAAACCCATGAAAAGTTCCCAAGAACCCCTCATTCTCGCCGATCATTTTCCATTTTAACTTTACTCCTTTCTATATGATCTCTCACTCTTGTGGTTGTTTTCTAGTTTAGCACCCCGAAAGTTTCAGCTGTCACCCAGGTCGGTATTCTCATGTAATGTTAGCATGATAACTTTGGCAATGGTATGTGGTGTGTGATTTCTCTATGAAAAAAGCCAATTATTTAGCATAATGACTTTGAAAGAGAAATGCATGCATTAAGATTGGCAACATCAACTTTATTTGGAAGAGAAATGTAAAAGTACTTAGAATACAGACAACAGCTGTGTGGTGGGCACTGTATGTTTGGAGCCATTACAGAATTTCTATTTGTTTTTCCGTGGAAAGTTTGCAACAAAAGAAAACGTTTTCCATATATTGCAATACATGTCTGAAGAGACAGTAACAGCAAGTAAGGACCACCAACTGACCCATCCCAAATGCCTTTCAGCTTGTTGCAATAAAGTGGATAAAGTGCTGGGGATAGAAAACCAGGTGACAGTGTGCTTGATCATCTGCTTTAGTTTATGTCAAGCTGCGTCACCAGTACAAGGAGGTATTACCCTGGACCTCCTGTTTGGGTCTAGAGATTTGTGGGTTGTGCTGGTGATTCGCGCTACCTGACGGACTCAGACATAGCACGAATCACCAGCACAACCCACTAACCTGTTGCAATAAAGTGCACTGATGTCCCCAGGACATATTTCATTTGCTACTGCCTGTGGCCGTGGGGCTATTCCTGGGGCATTATAGACATGTAACTCGCAGGGATGTATTGAGGAATAACAGAATGAATGTGGTCAGCAGCGCTGGCCAATGGCCGGCTCTTTCCGGGTCCGAGATCCGGCATCAGGTGTCTGACCGGATCTCGGGACCCAGGCTGCCTCAGCCCCAGCATGGCCTGCTGGTTCCAGAGTGCTCCCAGAGCGGATTATGTTACCAAGTCCCCAGCTTTTCTGAAAGATAACACACAAAGCTGGGGGCACAATGAAATATGCCAGCAAGGATTCTGGTATTTGTAGTCTCTCATTCAAGATGGGGGAAATGGCACAATTGTACACGTTTTGCCTACCATAGTTCTCTTTATGTCTATAAAAGATGGCTTGTAAAATACACAAACTATGGTAAGGTATGCACACAATTGTACAATTCCTTAAATATATTTGTGTGCATACCTTACCATGGTTTGTGTACTTTTCAGGCCATCTTTTATAAAGCAGAGCATTGTTGAAAGTAGAAAGCCAATCAGGGGGGTGAGGAGGGGAGATGAGAGTGCAAGGGAGTTGTGAATATTTGCCCAGGATGTAATGTGGAAAGAGTTTACAATCCTGGAGACTGGAACCGTTATTTTCCCTGATTGTGGCCATGTGCTGCCACTTCAGGGCACAAGGAAAGGATACATGTAGGTGGACAGTGCCACTTTCTTTCAGAGGGCAGACACAGCACCCCTTGGGTGTTTTTGAGGCCGTCAATCTTGCTCAAGTGTTTGGCTACCAGGATTTCAGCCAGGTTACAAGTTCCCAGTGTTGTCACTTACCCACTGGACCACACAAAATGGTCACCAAAGCACATGTCTCATATTGAATATTTTGTTTTCCTGGGCCTATTGCACAAATAGATTGCTGGGTTTAAAAGGAGAGCCCCTTTTATATTTTACAAGCGTAGTTATTGGAACGAAGCAGCATGAAAGAAATTGCACCATTTCTAAGCTATTATTTTTAACATTTCCTTTGAGCAGAGTTCAACTGCCAGCTCCAACCCTCTGAACCCCACCTCATCATAACCCTGCCCCTCACCCAAACTATGCCCCCACTCTGGAACCTTGTGGGATCCCGCTTTACATTTTTCCATTTCCACCACTGGTGGTAAGTCGACATGTTGTGGCGTGTTCCCATGTGCTACTACATGCATGCATTGTCACCCCTGGTAACATCACTGCATGCACAGCACCATGAGCATGTGCACGGCAGGGATGTGAAATCCCATATGCCACTTCAACCACTTCCCAATCCGAACTCGCAGACTGCATCTGGGCTGTGCTGCTGTGTAGCTGGACTGGAAAAAATCCACGCAGTTCAAGGGATTTCAATGCATCCTAGCCCGCCTCCATCACCCGGAGGTTAGCTCATGGGTTAATCACTCCCTCATGACAACGGGTCGGCTGCACTTCGGAATTTCTAGTTCGTGCAGGTCTGACTCAGCCCTTTATTTTGCGAAGTTGATAAAACTAGCACTATTATGTTGGGGCATGATAAAATATATTGCAGTGCTTATATCTTCAAGGAATCCAGCATGAAGCGCTGGGTAAGCACTTGCTATTATTATCATTAGTAGTAGTAGTAGTAGTAGTATTAATCATTACCACCTCAAGCAGTGTTATCTTACATATGCGGTGCAACCACACATGAGCTGTGGCATTACATGGCTCGATGAATGGAATCAGTGGCAGATAAACCCTTCTGGGTAAATATAAACAGACTGTGCCTTTCACTCTATGAGGCTCTCACTCTCCCATTCTTTGCTCTTACGGTGTTCATTGCCCCACTCCACAAGAGAATGGTTGACTTTATTGGCGGTGAGGTTCATGGAAAGGCATGATGCTTAAATCCCATACCACTGAAAGTAATAAAGCCGGCACGGACAGGAGGCATCAGACATTGTATAGTTCCGCAGGGGATACATATGTAAAAGTCCTGCTCCTATATAATGCTTAATTGTTGGAGTCATCAAGTTTTTAATTGATATTTCTAAGTGCTTCCAGTTCTTACAAGTCACTGGAAGAACCTGAACGTGTACACTTTCCTCTGCTGAAAGAGAAAGCCACTGGAATCAGAGAACTCTGCACCATTTTCTCTTCCTTTGGCAGGTCACTTGGGAGTGACTAAGACATCCGACCGGTTGTCTGTGCACTTTTACTGGTTATGTTCAGCGTAAAAGTTAAGGAATTTATTCGGTCCTACCTGACTTGTCAGGCTTCTGGCAAGTCAGGCGGTGCCCAAAGGACCCCTTAATTCCACTACTCGTGATAGGGCGGCCTTTCAAGAGAATAGGTATGGACATTGTGGGTCCTTTGAATTCCCAAACCAGCTCAAGGAACAGATATATCTTGGTTGTGAACCAAGCCACAATATACCCTGAGGCTGTCCCTCTGAGGAGCATCAAAGCCCCAGTGGTTGCGAAGGCTCTGATAAGAATATTCTCCCATGTTGGTTTCCCTAATGTAGTCTTTTCTGACAGGGGACCAAACTTCATATCAGCATATATGAAGGCTATGTGGAAAGAGTGTGGTGCATCCTACCGGTTCTCTACTTCCATTCATCCACAAACAAACAGTCTTGTTTAGCAGTTCAACAAGACCCTGAAAGGCATTATATGTGGCTTGGAGGAGCACCTGAGGAGAAAATGTGATTAGCACCTGCCATGCTTGCTGTTCGCCTACAGGGAGGTGCCACTGAACGGAGTAAACTTTAGCCCCTTTGAGCTTTTGTTTGCAGACCCTGTATGAGGTCCCCTCAGTCTAGTGAAAGAGAGATGGGAGGACATCCCATCATCCCCTATGCGGGTTGTGGTAGACTATGTACTTGGCCTTCACTCTAGAATTACAAAGTACATGGAACAGTCGACGTAAAACCTAATGGCCATTGAGGAGCTGATGAAGCACTGGCACGACCAGAAGGCCACAGTGACAATCTATTCTCCATGCCAGTGTGTATGGAATATGGAACCTGTCAAACCCAGTGCCTTTCAGGACAGGTGGACTGGGCCTTAACGTGGGCTGGAAAAATTCTGTGATGTAAATTGTCGCATTGACGTGAAGGGACCTAAACAGATGTGCAGGGTTTTTCACATCAACCGGCTAAAATCCCATTATAGCCGGGATGACTTGGTCATGGTATTACAAACAGATGGAGAGTCTGAGGAGGAGACCGATCCCCTCCCAGACCTCCTGCACACTGAAGCCACAGATGGGTCAGTTAAATGTGTCAAAGTCACAACAGACCTTTCAGTACAACAACTGACAGGATGTCATAGTTTACTGGGACAGTTTGCCAGTCTGTTTTCACTGACTCCAGGTTGCGCAGATTGGTGCACCCATGATGTGGGCCCTAGAGACAGTAAGCTGGTGAAGAGCAGGATTCACTAGATGTTCGATAAATTCAGGGACACCATCAAGGTGGACGTTTGCAAGATGTCCTTAGTAGTGATAGAGCCATCCCACAGCCCCTTGGCTAGCCCAGTGGCGCTGGTCCTTAAAAGGACCAGTGATGGGAAGACTGAAGTGCTATTTTGTGTGGACTACCGGGGGCTCAATTCTGTCATGGAGACAGATGCTCACCACATTCCTCAGGCAGATGAGCTAATTGGCATGATTGGTGCTGCCAGGTATGTGACTACTTTTGACCTCATGGTAGGATACTGGCAGGTTGGCTTGACAGACAGAGTGAGGGAGAGGTCAGCATTCTCAAATCCAGAAGGACATTATCAGTTCAATGTGATGCCCTTCGGATTGAAAAATGCTGCTGACACCTTTCAGAGGATGGTTAACCAGGTTTTGTCTGGACTGGAAAACTTCAGTGTCACCCATTTAGATGACATTGCAATGTTCAGCCACATCTTGGAAGATCATTTATCCGAACTGAAACAAGTGCTTTAAGGCGCTGCAGAATGGAGGTAAGAAACAACCTCTCGAAGCGAAGGTACAGGCTGTGAAGGATTGGGACATCCCCACCACGCAAACGCAGGTGAGTGCCTTTCTAGATGTCAATGGGTACTACCGGTCATCCATCAAGGGGTATGGGACCATTGCCATGCCCCTGAATGATGTAACTGCCAAATAAATGCCAAAGAAGGAAGCTTGGACCCCCAACTGTCAAGCATCCTTTCAGGATTTAAAGGATGGATTGTACAGGGCCCCATTTCTGAAAGTTAGCGCAGCTCAACTCTCAAGTGGTAGACCTGTTCCCTACATTAGAAAGCGATTGACAAAAAGGGAAACGAATTGGGCCGTCATTGAAAAAGAGGCTTACGCTGTTGTGCAGGCAGTAAAGAAGCTAAAACCCTACAATCTTTGGGTCACACTTTACTATCCAAACATACCACCAGCTTCTTCAATAGTTAATGGCCATGCAAGGGAAGAACCCTAAAGTTTTGCGTTGAGTCATATCCCTACAGGGATTCGATATGGACATACAGCACAAGCCAGGTTCCCACCATAGAAATGCAGATGGCCTCAGCCGTTACTGTCAAGTAGAGGACAAACCGGACCCTCGGTAGGCTAGTGGTTCACATGTTGAGGCTGGGGGGCATGTGAGGAATTTGACCGCACGGTGGGTGAGCGCTTGCCTGGGCTTCTTTATTAAATAGAATTATGGTAGGCCAACCTCAGGAACATGTGTGGGGCTAATCCACACACATTTCCCTATGCTCACACCACTACAAATGCATAGACACGTGCACTTTGGTTGGACACCACCTACAGGCACTGTCCACCCTGTCATATTTAGTGGGGATTGGACAGCCAGGAGTACACCATGTCATCTCCAGAAAGGGGGCAGGGGGGAGGTCCAATCTTCCCCCTTTCATGGCCAGCCTGATTAACTAACAAAGGTTCCATGGATCTGCCCTGCTTTTTTGTTAGGCCCTGCATCTGGTGGCATGGATTATCATACAACTAGAGTGTACTTCAAACAGGCCCAGATTGGGCCTGGCTGCAGGCGTTAATTAAGGAGACAGGAAACCCCAAAACCTTTCATATGTAATGTGTGTCAAACTGAAGCCAGGTCCTGCCCCCTCAGTGTCGATGACAGTGAACTGTCATGTCTGGGACTGCGTGTTTACAGTAGGCCACTACCAAGAGGACCCCATTTATATGATACGAGAATTAGGTTTCCAGGAGCCAGAGAGTGTGGTATTGGAGCAACTTCAAGGGAGACCTGCTGCTTTAATCAGGAACCAGAGAGAGATCCACTAACCAGAGAGACTCTTGGATCCACAACAGACAGGAGGATGGGCGGGAGTTAGTATCACAAGTTTTCACCACATTACCTTTCCTGTTGCTTAGCACTCTGGTTATGTCATCATGCATACAGGAGATTGTTGGTGGGGACCCCAGGATTGGTTCAATAAGGTAGGCTTAGCCTACACCAATCACTGTGGCCCAGTTGGCTTTAAAAGAGGTGTGAGCCCCTCGTTTGACAGATCATCTGAAGACCTGCAAGGAGTAGCAAGAAGAACTCATCATTGGACCCTAACTGAAGGTACAGTATGCCTTCCATGTTCAGCCAGTGACCTCCAAACAGGGGGGCCACATTTATTTTCCATAGACTGAATGGGAAAAAACTTTGCGCAAGGCTGCAGGCCAGTTCTTTTGTTGCAAAGAAGGGAAATATACGTCTAAATAAAAGAATTTGTGATATCTGGTTCCACCAGCGCACACTAATAGCATGGACTAACAACAGTGCAGAATCACCCCACGTCCATTTCCACTGAGGTAAGAGGACCACAAAGCTCACGCCATGTATTCCTTGAGCAAAACATTCTTTCTTTTGTTCCACATTGCCAGTAGCACAAAAGGCCTTACACCCCTGCTTATGTCTCTTCAGGCAGCTGGGGAATTTTTTCGCATTCACCAAGTTTATGGTGACCACCATCTCCTAGAATCATTATAGGGGAATGACCAATGAGTCCTCACCGTAGCAAAGGCTTGCATACGCTAAGCATGGCAATGTGTGACTTTAACACTTTCACCTTTTTTTATAAATTCTGCATTAACAGCTTTATGTTAGCTTTATGTTACTTAGGTACTTAACAATTGAGATCACATTCATCTTTTCTAAACCACACATCTCCTGTCATCTTTTTCTGACAGAGACCCATAGGACACTTCCTTTTACCACAAACTTGACCGTCCTGATGAAGGCCAACCACATGCAAGCCCAACTAAGCAGCTTTACCTTTTTGGCCGAAACACAATTGTGTCCACGACTTCTTTCACCACTTCAGTGTCCACCATCAACACTCATATTTGTCCACTGTAATTTTTGTTTTAGTGTCTACATGTTATTTGTTAATATAATTCTGTCGATCTAAAAAGGAAAAAACATGTTAAATGTTCACCAGTATCCAGTGAAATTGACTGGACTGTACTCACGTATTTTATGTATGAACCTGTAAAATAATATGTGTCTTTGGCTTTTGTTCTGTGTGAGAAACAAATGTATATTAAAAATTGCGGGGTCAATAGCCTTTCTGAACTTAGGTAAATCTAGAGTTTTGTTTCATTGTGTAGGGATACAATAATGAAAAGTCCAGGTGATCTAGCACCCTGATAATTGTGTAAATGTAAAACTCCAAACAGGGAAGCAAGATCCCTCTGCTAAACACTCCCAGGGAACAGAGGGAGATAAAGACCTAAGAGGACCCTCCGGCTGCTCCAGAACCGGCACCAAGCCAGCACACAGCATGCCCAGCGAGGCTCTGCAGCAAGCATCCTAGATAGGAAGTGCCAGAAGGTCTCTGGACTTTACTTTACTTTAATATATTTGTAACGTGCACCACACACTGCCGGGGTCTTAAGGGCGCCAACAACATATAATAATACAAACAACAAAACAGGCCTAAAGATCAGACATGTAGAACCATTACGTGCAGAAGAGCACACATGCCTCCATCCATCCGGCAAGAGAACATCATCTAAACAGGAGGGTTTTCAGTTGATTTCTAAACACTACAGTTGATTTAGTTCCCCAAGATCAAGAGAACTAGCATTCCACGCTCTACGAGCCTCCATGAAGAATGCACATTTCTTCACCTGAGCTAGTTTGCATACTGGAATTTTAAGTTGACTGGTGTTATTTGATATTGGTGTCCTAGTACTCGATTTATTAACCAATCCTTCACTCAGATACAGAGGGCGAGATCCAATAAGACATTTATGCGTAATCACCAGTAAATTCATTCTTACCTCTATAGGCAGCCAGTATAAATGACGCCTGGCATCGGATATATGATCCATTCTCTCTAGTCCTTTGACTACTCTCACCACTCTGCTCTGAATGGTTTGCAATCGAGTACATTCTGTTTTGGCTATGCCCACAAGCATGCAGCAGCAATATTCAATTTTTGAACGGATTATAACTCTTGCCACAGTTTCACAGTTAATGAATGGACGAAGCTGCACTAGCAGCTTAAGGTAATATGCAGTGGAGTAGACTAGGCTGCTCACCTGGACCCTCATATTCAGTTTCTGATCTAGGTAAACCCCCAATTCTTTTACTTTGACTTTCTGTATCCTGTCATAGTCCTTCTTCCCAGTGAGTGTGATTGGCTGATCTAGTTCATTTAAGTCCGCTCCCTGTTTATTACTAATATATGTTTTATAAACTGCAGATGTTAAAGACTACGCTTTGTCAATGACTGAAGATTTAGTACTACAATGTGTATGTGTTGCCGTGTCTAGTGGTCTCACAATGGCAAGTAGTGGCACAGAGATCGTTTCAGCCTCGTCGAGATATCGTGCCACTATGGCTGATGTGCGTGCGATGTACGACAGATGAGGGCACTTCTGTGCAGCTTGCGAGGCAAAATTGTCCCTTGCAGCATTAATCTGTGCCAGTGCCTGCATACTTCAATAAGAGAACAGCTTACCGCAACTGAGTGCGATGAAAACCGAATCAGGAGTCCTGGGCACCACTGATCAACACAGAGCATCATGGATTGGCAGAGACCGGCGTGTTGCACCCGCGCCGACACTCCAATGCCTGCTTCGCATAAAAGTAGTCCTTAAAACTACAAGTCTGCTGGGAGATGTAGGTTTCAATTAAAACCGAAGCAAAACAAAGGACACCTATAACAAAGGATAAGGCAGCTGCCAGCAACACACTCAGTCCTGGCCGTCCGCTTTAAAGGACGACACAAGCCCAGTGAAGAAGCTTGAAGTGCCTCAATGAGCATCTACTGATGTCCACCTTAAAGGACATTTTCGAGCCAGTCGAGTTCCTCGAGCTGCAAACGACTGCAACAATGACCTTGTTCAAGCCGCAGTCACTTAAAGGCATCTGAGAAATCTCGACCAGTGCTTCAGAACTGCCAGTCAACACTGAGACAACAATTCCTGTGTAGGCCAGCCTGCAGCAATTTGTCAGGTTTTGCTCGCCAAACCATCTTGCTGCCTGATACCCGCAGCTGCCTCCCATCTCGAACTCTGTCGCAAAAGCCTGCAAAGTACCCTGAAGCCGACTCTACCCTGTCAAGAACAAAGAACATCAACGGCAATTCGTACATTGTGGTTCTGACCCCATGGCCTTTCCCAGAAAGCCCCTAGAGACATTTTAAGACCTGTTGCTCCCTTTGTGCTATAGCCAAAATCCTTAACAAACTATTGTGGTTGTTAACCATATTCCCTAGCCTCCTGTCAGTATCCATAGTGCATCCTTTTTCCTTCTTTGAAACTGTCGGTCTTATGCATTCCTTTACAGGGTGGGTTGTATTTCGTAGTGTGGTTAGACTGTCTGTTGTGATAATAATATAATAGATATTTTTATAAAACCTTGCCTGGACACTCCTTTCATCATCGGGTAATAATTGTGTTTTCACTGTGTTGCAACTAACCAATGATCCACGGTCTTTAGAGCAGATAACCCTGCTTTTCTGTCCAAGCTACCAAAATAGGACCAGGAGGTTTATAATTTTAATTGCATGCTTGTTTATTCCAATCTCTTCAAATCCATTGTGTTGTATTAGAGGTGTGGGGCTGATTGATGGTTTATATAATGATTTTCATCCCTGGAACACCCCAAAATTTGATTAGTCACACCCTGTCTCTCTTATAGAGAGTCAGATGTACATGTCATCTATAGAGCCCACACCTTCACCTCCGTCATACTGGAAGAATAGCAAGAGAGGACTGTGCATGAACACCTGGTATCATCACAATAATACATTGAAGGTTTGAGAGACATTATGCGCTCAGACAACTGTATCGAATGTACCCTCGAACTGTTGCGGCAGACATGAGCTTGCAGGCACCACTGGATGTAGAAGAACTATAAGTAAAGTCTGACAGAAGAGAAGTGACGTCGCAAAGAGAGAAGATACTTTATTTTATTTTATTTATTTAATATACATACAAATGTAATCAATGCATACCTAAAACTCCTATTTTATACAAATATAAATGTTTCATCATTACGCTAAACATTTTAAAATCTCAACAATTCTCAGATAACATTTTACCATAACATACATAAGATTAAGATCATCACCTTGCATGAATGCATTCCATATTTCGTCTACCATATAAATATTGATCTGGTTAGTATATGATTTAAACGCTTAATTCTCAACTTTTCTAGGCTTTAACAGCACATCAGCAAGAGAGATAGGGATTCAATGGTTGAGCATCCACACAATCTCTAGACAGAAGTCGTCTACTTCTCTCAATACCTCAATACCTGTCCATGACCCTTTTGTCTCGAGTGCCTCAGAGAGGTTGAACTTAATTAAAAGATATGATCTAAAAATGTAAGGACTAGGAAACGCTTTAATGTATTTAGGTGGTAGCTTTCGAATCGCATAGTATTGACAAAAATGTCCACTATAAGCTTTAGATGCTATGGAAACTAAATGGCACTAATTACAATATGATGCAATTTTTCTCTTAATCCACCACCTAAATGAATTTACAGGTACATTATTAGATGTTGAAACAAAGCCTATTTTCCAATACTCAAACACAGTCTTTATAGTGCCCAAGATTCCCAATGAGTCACACTTATCAATTTTCATAAAGGCATGAATGTGAGCTACTACAATTGTGCCATTATCTAAATGCATCAAATTAGCATAACTCATCACAGACCAATGTAAATATTCTGCTTTAATGCATTTCATATTGAATTCTAGGTAGAGATATTCAGTTGATGCATTGGGAGGGAGTCGCATCAGCTTGCTTAAAATTAATGCCTCAAGTTTAACTAAGCGAGATAAAAATCTATGTCCCTATAACCAATTGCATACATTAACATGTACCTTTGCGGTATACATCAGTAAAACCGCCTGAGTTGACAAACCTAAATTTTTGATAGCATTTTTGATAGCATTGCGGAAACCAAGCAGCGCGCTTTAACAGACGACCATTGCAATTCCCATTCAAGTCTACAATCCAGAAGAATGCCCAAATACTTGTAACTATTAACCTTTTCTAATTTTACATTATTCATCTTCCATTCGTATTTTTTAGGAGAATGTTTAACTGGAAAAACCATTATTTTACTTTTCTCAATGTTAATTCGTAACCCATTTTTATTTGAATACACCGTTAATGCATCTAGTAACTTTTGAAGGCCGGCTGGCGTATGATCAAGAAGCAACAAATCATCAGCATACGCCAGCCATCCTTTTGATGATTCACCGCACTTTACTGGACATGCTGAAACTAAACTATTAAATTCCATTGCCATATCTGCCAGGTATAAGTTAAACAGGGTTGCTGCAACAATGCAACCCTGCTTGACTCCACAACATGTAGGTAATACAACTGACAGCTTTCCCCTCGCATCTAGGCGTATCCGCACATACGTATCGCTATATAAGAGCATCAACATCTTTAATAATCCCATAGGGATATTCCAAGGATGTAATTTCAGCCACAAACGATTTCTCAGCACAGAATCGAAAGCAGCTGAGAAATCTATCAGGGCACAATATACATTCAAATTTCTGCGTTTACATGCATATTTAATGCTAGACGTTAACACCATGAGATTGTGGTTGGTGCTGGATTTTTCCCTAAATCCAATTTGATTGGGGGGCAATATGTTATTAATTTGTATCCACTCATTACATTTGAGTAATAAAACTCTTTCCAGGATTTTTGACGGAATATCTTGCATTGCTAGCATTCTGTAGTTTTTTGGCTCAGCCCAAGAACTTTTTTTGTATAAGGTTAAGATGTGACTTACGTGCCAGGATTTGGGGATTATGCCAAACATTCCAATTTCCATGAACAGCATGTGAAGGGCATCAGCCCACAGAGCAGGATTGAGTTAAATAGGAGATTACAAGACCCAATCGCTCCCGCTGAATCTGACGTGTAGATGTTCACAGAATGAGGTTGCAACTGAATCAATGACGGACACTTACATGCAATTACGAAGACAACTATATACATGTAGAAGATAAGTGACAAGAGAAGTCACAGATGTATATAAGCAGAAACGCAAGTTGATAAGACAACAAAGAATCTTGCTAAAAAGGAAATATAAAGCGAGTAAAGCAGCCATATTGAGAAGATGGAAGTCGGCATTGTATAAAGTAAGCAGGAAGCCTAGACGAGAAAGACCAAGGCCATAGTGGACAGGCGCTGGATTACAGATTTATTTGAAGAACAAAGGGTATTTTCTTGGCTCTGGATCAAGGATACCACAGCAAGAAGTAACTGCAAGGAACAAAAGGAGTCAAAGAGGATAAATCATGTACGTAAGACATATTTCTCTCAGATTAAGTAAAGGAATTAATAATTGTGAGTGCCAAGTATTTAACAATCAAAGATACAGAAAGCATAGGCAGGACAGAGTAACCAAGTCTCCAGAGGCCAAGAGGAGTTATAGCAGCCAATGTAAATGAATCAAATAGCACTAAATAGAAGAAGAGCATGGTCAAAATCATGGTCTCTTCACACGTGGTGTAAGACCCAAAAACAAGTCCTATCCACAAAGTTCTAGACAAAGAATGCAATGTACCTTCACTCTCTTTAAAGTTCCGAGGAATAGAATGGCCAGTAATGTCAACTGCAAAGAAGACGCCTTGGCTTAGGGCCTAACTGATGAGAGATGGTACGCTAATTATCTAAGAAAGGTAGTTGTCTGATATAGTTTCCCTGCACCTGGGTTTCGATGCTGTTAATGAGCCGAATGTCCAAGGTTGGAAGAGAGTGCCAATCATGAGAGCCTAAGTGATTGTGTGCCAAACATTGTTGCAGAAGCCTATCCGCTTCTGGTGTTGCATTATCTGTATTATACATAGTTAGAGGTTGTTTAAGGCATGCCTACCAGCTAAGGGGCAGCCAATGATGATACTAATACTCATATGAACTATAAGTATACTTTTCCTCTTAACCAATCCCTACACCTAATAGGTGTTACTTTTTGCCATGTAGAATAATGTCATAGATGACGTACATTGAGGTATAAAGACCTTTGTGTAATGGAAATCTGTTGAGAGTGAGTGAGCTACAATCGGTTTGTTCGCCAGGTTTCCCTACTTTATTGAATTGATTACAAAGTAGTATTTTGCCATATTCTTTGAGTCTGTTTTTTTATTTGGCCCGGAGGTCATTTATTTGGCAATACCATTCGGCACGCGGAATGTTCCAGGTGCTATTGCATGGTCTGTTAGGCAAATGCTGGTCCAAGGAGTTGATGGACACCAGTCAAATTGAAAACAGTGTCTTGCTATGCTAGGGCTGCAGGCTTACATTTTTAGAAATCTTTGAGAAATGTGTACATGTCATATCATCCCAATAGGTGCCAAATTTGCTAGGCCATAAAGACCGTATATGGAAACTAAGGCACAATTACCATATACACTAGTGACACGACAGATTCAATTTCCAAACAAGTTTGGTTTATTTTAAAGTATTCTCAGTCGGCCGACTGGGGTATAAACGTCTCGCAATGTGTGTACCTAGACCTTGTGAGACGCAAGAAAGCTAGCAACGCTCAAGCAACAATATATATGCATAACATGCAATCTTTGAAGGCAATTCAAACCGCCCATAAATGTATCGTTCAGGCTAGGGTACGGTGATTGACAATCATGGCAATTATGACACGCTATGACAAGCCTCTGTTCAGTCTAAATATAGTTATTCTAGCAACAGTAGCAGAGACAGCTTTTTGTTATGCAGAACATAAAGCTCTTAGTTCAGCAAGGATATCATGTTCGTAGGAGAGAAACATTCCTTAGCACGTTATCTATGTGTTTCTATTCATGAACCAAGGGTCAGTCAGTTCTGAGGAAGAAAATACCAGTCTCCGCGAAGGAGTACCGCTAAAAGAATATAATTCATGCTTTAACTGCCTTTTACTATAGCGTTTGCAAGACAGGCCAGCACCTGGTCTGCTGATTATATGCAGCTTCTGCTTGCCTCCAAGGACTTCATTAGGGAGGAAAACAATGTATTTCTGTATTGTTTGGCATTCCTGTCTGTGTTAGACTTTCAGCCTTCAGGCCGTGGTCTTGCACCGTGTGCGAGTTCGCAGCATAGAATACATTTTCCAAAGCGTTTTGACAGAAAGGAAAAAAGCAAATGGCAGACATTTCACAAAATGGACGCCCTCTGATTACTTTGATGATTCTGCGATTGCGATGTCTGTCACATGATGCGATTCGTTTCTGCCCAACATAATATACATACTATAGTGTTGTTTCTGGTCTAACAAACCCTCCTTTTGGCCGTAAGCCAAGTGCATCTTCCATAAATCGCATCTTCATCTGACCATGTGTCTAATTCTGAACTATGCAAACTACTATAATCGTCATCCGAAATATTAATTGCCATAAATTCTTTGATTGTTTCATTTTCGTGTTGTGCATCTTCATTTAATACGCGAGGAGGTTTTGTATTGATTGCGTGTAAGCATTAATTTGTAAGTTGGGAGCAGAGGATTGGCAGGCATTTTATGCAACAACAGCAGAACATGAGGATTCCAAATATCGTGACCAAAATTGCAATTAGTTTCCATCCCAATGATTGCAGCAGTTCCAAAAACCATGAACTTATATTCAGATTCCAACCACCTATGGGGACATGAATATCAGAACTCAGGACATGCAATTTTTTGATTGCTTCAAATATTGTGGAGGAGGAGTCACTTACGAATACACAGCACGCTGACCCCACGATTTTGCATACCCCCCACGATCAGCCAAAATTATATCAAGGACCATTCTATTCTGAGGTGCCATTAATCTAACTGCTTTCTGTTCTAGTGTCATATTATAGAGTATATCTGTAGTTCCATTTATCGTCTTTTCTAACACCCTGGGCAGTTTCCTTATATTCCATGAATGTATTGCTTGTCCCCAAAATGGTATGAATGACTTCATTATATCCCCTGCTATCTGTCCTGCAGCATCATCTTGGCGTGGCCTTGATCTGGATAGTTTATATATTTCAGAGGTTTTGGAAAGAAATACACCACAAAAAAGTTTACCTAACTAACAGGTCCCTTCCCAAGTTCTAGGTAACCATGGATAGGCCTGTTCACTGCATACAAAATAAACAGAACCTCCTATATATAATGGTTTCTCCTCTTGCCCAAGTACGGCAGTATTCAATCATCTAGTAAATGTTCCCACTGGATTGGAACCCTTTTTCCATAAGCAAAACGGGACAGAACGTGGACTGTGATTAATAGTATAGGAGGGAGGCACAGCATCTTTGCTTCCTACTGGAGCCTTGTTAAAAGTGATTAGGGATTTGTAAGGCCTAGAGAGCCTATCTGTTACAGTGTTTATTTTGCTTGCGCTTGCAAATATGGAACAACCCACCGGGTCCAATACCAATCTTTCAAACTCATGTATGTTTGTTCCATCAAACTGACTAGTAGCACTGTCGTTCCATTTTCCATAAAATAACGCTCTCAATGATGCATAACATGAGGTGTTAAGTGTCAAAGGATGTACATACCAACCCATTACTTTTACACCATGCTGGGGTAAATGGGAGCAGACCCAACATTTGGACCTATTCAAGATAGCATGTGTCATATTCATAATCAATAGCAACCTTTTCTTAACCTTTTCTATGTTTCACTTCTGTTGAGGGCAGAGTGTAAGAGAGCACATGCACTGGGCTGCTCATAGTAGGAGCATTGGTAGCAGGCAAAAGAAAGTTCAAAGGATGCACAGTTTCCAGATACCAGACTATTGGGATCAACGTAATTAAAATGCAAAGTGGTATCATAATCATTAGCATATTCTTTTTTCCAAGTTTTTCTAGGAACAAACTTAGTCTCTATTTCTACAATATCAACAGCGTTGGTGCAGAAGGGAGCAGGAGTGAGTGTAGGCATTGACTGTAATGTTTATCTGAGGAAATGTTTTGAATGTTCGTCGCGGAAACGTTCTCCACAGCAATACACGTTAACAGCAAAGCGTTCAAGTAGCAGCAGTGCGTTCAGGCCAGTTCAGGCTAGCCTACTTAATGAATGGCAGCAAGCTGATGAGATTTTGCACAGAGCTCCAAAAAGGCAGGAGCAAGCATCAATTGTGTCAGTACCATATGCCCCATGCTTGTCCCCACGGGGTTGCACTGGTCCTTCACTTTTCAATGGTAGCTCCGGGAAACCACGTTTCAGAGCTTTAAATTTGATGCATCTTGATATAGCTCATACGCTCCTTTTCCCTAGGCCTCTGATCCCACTTCACCCATGATGGGAACAAAGGCAACAAAACGCTGATGACTTCTGATTTTGTGAACGTAGATTGTACCTTATGGCTCCAAGTACAGTGTGATCAATGAACAATGCACTCTCATTTCCAGATGCAGGAGCAGTGCCAGCTTGTGATGCAATGAGTGATGATGCGGCAGCAGTTGGACAAGCTTGAGGCACCTTTGGCCTTTCGATCTTTGTTGCAATCTCCCCAGGCCATTTCTCCGGCTTAGGAAGCACTTCTGGCAGAGAACTGGCGATGGTATCTTTGTGATCAGGTGCAGCTGTATTTCTTTCGATGTCAGGATCAGGCAGCTCTTTCAAAGGAAACAGAATTCTTTTAGTGTGTGTTGCCTGGATCCAGGACTTGCAGCCATCCACTCGGACTGCAGTCTGTGTAGCCAGGAGCACCTGATAGGGCCACTTCCATCGCGGTGTGAGCAAAGTTCTTCTCTCAAAATCTTTAATGAATGTCCAGTCACCAGGCTGCAGACAATGTCCTGGGCCGGTATATCTGACAGAAAGAGCCTCCTGCACCTGCTGATGAATTAAACACACGTTTTGAGTTAACAGTTTACAATAGTTAATAAGTAACGGGTATTCTATGTCTCTCAGGCCTTTTGGCTGCTGAGCATTCCAAACATTTGCTAGTCTCCCCATAATTATTTCATAAGAGGAGAGACCAGTCCTTGCCTGTACAGATGTTCGCATACACAACAAAGCTTGGGGCAATGCATCGGGCCATTTCAAATTACTCCCTTTGCATGTTTTGCTCAGTTTATTTTTCAAGATGCCGTTCTGGCATCCCACCAAACCGGCACTCATCAGGGGTCTGGCCAAATGGAATCCTTTGTGAATTGGAGGCCTGCACAAATTTGTAGTAACACAGCTGCAATGAAGTGCGGACCGTTACCTGGCCATATAACACAGGGCAGGCCGAAACGGGAAAAGTACTCTTTTAGCATAACTTTAGCAGTGGACATAGCTGTACAATCTTTCAGGGGATAGGCCTCTACCCATTTGCTAAATGTGCAGACCACCACAAGGACATTTTTATAGTTTTGGCTCCTTTCCATTTCTATGAAATCAAAATGGATAACTTCAAATGGCATAGAGTGGGTCCAAAACTTCCAAATGGCGTTGCTGTTCCTTTTCCAAAGTTATGTTGTAAACAAGTCATGCAGTTTTGAACCAATCTGTCAGCAGTGTTTCTAATGTGTGGATTCTGCCATACAGAATCTAAATGTTGAATCATTTTCTTAGCCCATATGAGTGTTGGACTGTGGGCATAGTGACCATTGCCATTACATAGGCCTTTGGCCACATCCATCTTTTGTTCTCTTTATCCACCCAACAACCTTCAGAGTCTAATTCTGCTGGACCCTCAGACCATGTTTTTATTTCATCTGCAGTAGCTTCTGATTGCTTTTCCTTAACTGTGCCAATCCCATTTTCTTTCATGCAGGGTACTTCTTTCATTTTTTCAACGTACATTTTTGTGTGTAAATCAGTGGCAGTTTGTTTCGCAATTCTGTCTGCAAATGCATTTCCCTTTCCAACGTTACATGTTACTTTTTTATGTGCTTCACATTTCATTATTGCTAATCGTTTGGGAAGCGCAAGTGCAGACAACAGTCTCACTATCAAAATGCATGTTGGATTTTAGTTCCGTGTGATGTCAGGAAACCCCTTTCAGCCCATAGTCGACCAAAATTGTGTACCACTCCAAATGCATACTGACTGTCAGTATATATGTTTACATTTAGGTTTGCAGACATTTCACATGCTCTGGTTAACGTTATTATCTCTGCGGCTTGTGCTGAGTTGTATGGGATTCTTTTGCTTTCTACAATACTTTTCAGTGTAGTGATGGCATATGCAAGAACAGTCACAAAACAGTCCTCCATCTGGCTCTTTCTGTGGGGTATCAATTCTTCCTTTTGTTTCTTGTTCAGTAACCATTAAACAATCATGGGGGAATTCTGTTTCACCCCCTTTTTCTTTAAAGTGTCCATGTGGTGCTAAATGTGTCAATAGTGCAACTGTACTCTCTTTACAAATTTCTTCTGTGTCTGCTGCTATCAATAAATTGTCTATATATTGTAACAAAATGCAACCTGCTAGTAGTTATAGCATATCTAGTTGTTCCTTTAATGCTCTACTGTAAATACTCGGACTCTCAGTGTAGCCCTGTGGAATTCGTGTGACTGTAAATGAGCATCCTCCTAGAGTAAAAGGAAATAAATATCTGCTATCTGGATGTATGATTCAGATGCTGGAATCATAGTCAAAATTGTAGTCACATGTAGTCACTAGTGGAAATTGCAGATCAACAACGTTATTCACTCCGCTCAAATCAATTATGAAACGATACTTCAATTACGTTTCTTTTAATCAAGTCCGACACAATGCATTTCAATGCTTTCTCTCCCTCATGCAAAATTTTATATTGCGTAATACACGGCAATGTAATTCCTTCTTTCAAAAGAATTTCCACTGGCTCAACTTTTAAACAACCAACATCATTGTCGTTCACTGCCCATATACAAGCTGGTACTTTACTCAATTCAGTCAGTAATGGCTTAGATAAAAATTTTGATACCAGCAATTTCTTCAACAAATTTAATCCCAACAAATTTTCACTGCAATTTTTTGTCAAAAGAAATGGGCAAGATTCAGTGAATGGACCTATTGTTATAGGCACTGATTGTGATACTGGACTAATTATTGTTGTACCTGAGAACCCTACTGAAACATTATTATGCCCTGACAGTGGTATATCTGGAACCTGCTGATGGTCAATTGAACATTTTTGTGTACCTGTGTCCACTAGAAAAATGTTTTCCCTATTGCAAACCTTCATTTCTACGCAGGGCACTTTCTGGTCTACGGGAATAGATACTGGTTCCAACCCCTGTCTTGGGTTGTCCTAGTAAAACAATACATCGTCAGATGTAAAGTCACCAGTGTAATATGCATTGTACTGATTGTCAAAAACATTTCCATCACTTGTGCTGTTTCGCTGTTGGTTCTGGTTCTGGTTCTGATTCCACTGGTTATTCTGAAATTGTGGCGCTCTTTGGTTCCTATTCTGTCCTTGTGTTCCCGGGCGACCTCTATTCTGTCTTCTCGGGAAAGTCCCATTTCAATTCTGTATCTGCGTGCACTGTGCTCGCCAATGGCCTTCTTGTCTACAATAGGCACATTGATTAATCCCTACTGGAACACCTTGCATGTTGGAAAATTGGACTCTGAATTGTGCGTTCCGGCCACCTCTATTATTGTTTGCTAGTTGCTGCATCAATACTCTTGTTTTCAAATTCCCCTTGTCCCTTAATTCTTTGTCCTTCTCTGCATTTACTCTATTTTCATAATACTGGCCATGTGTAATACTTCACTTTGTGTTTTCGCTTGCCATGCACTTTCAATGTCATTATTAAATTTTGAATTTTTGGTAACAACCCTTGCACAAGCATATCAACAAACAATCTCTTCCTGGGTTCAGTACTCAAGTCTTGACCACTAAAATCTGCAAATACTTCTTCAAATCAATTAAAATAATCTGTTGCTCCTTAATGATTTGCCTTGTAAACAAGCAGTCAATTTATCCCAAACTATTCTCTTCTCGGGTACCAAGGTTTTCAATTTCTTTATTATTCGCGCTGGTAAAGCCAACATGACTTGCAGCGGTTTTTCTCCAGCCTTTCTCTCACCATCAATTTTAATCAAATTCTCCCATGTATTACCTAATATCACTGCATCATTTATATTTCTAACCTGTTTCCATAGGTCTACAGGAAGAATCACGGGAAACAATAAATCAATGTCACTCAGTGTAAAAACAGATGAATTTAAAACAGATTCAATTTCTTTATAGAATCCTGAGGGTTTTTTCCTAATATCAGGGATCATCTGCCTGATATTATTTACCTCTTCCCTAGAAAAAGGGACATGTACAAACTGTGCAGTATAATGGGCTTCTATCGTTTGCGCTGGAGTCGTTCCAGTGGCAGCAACTTCTAATTACGGGACAAACGTGGGAGGCACTTCCCTCATGGGTAATTGCAAACTAGGTGTTTCTACATTTGTTCGATTATTAAGCAATAAAGCTAAATCAAGGGAAAAAGCAGTCATTCTTGGGATGTCTTAACCCACTAATCCAAGCCCTGCAACATCACTGTGCATTGCTGGCAGCAGAAACATCATAATGGCCGCCGGAAAGCATGCTGCTTGCCAGAAATCACCAGAAAGTGCGCAGTGAAAACCTGAAAAATAGGCCACCATCTACTTATGCCTATGTCAGTGGTAACACAGGAGATCACTGCCAAAGCCCACCGTTGGGCTACCCACAAAGTAGCCTGAAATCACTTGAAAAAGCAATGCTGATTGCCAAAAGAAACAGAGAGCTGCTTTAAAAATCAGTTTTATTTGGTGTCAAATCTGCAAAAATCATGGCTCACAAACCACCCAAAAGATCCAACCTCCTTGTTGGGTGGTCAACATCATTCTCTCGCAAGAAGCTACATAAATATAAGGTCCACAGAAGTATGTGTTATCTGAACAAAGCATACTTTTGAGGATTGGAAGAAACCTGTCAAAAATGGGTGTAATACCATTACTCACCTCTACCAGAAGCCGGCGTTTTAAAACCATTTTGTGTAAAGTTGAACATTGAGCCCAAAATATGTCAAAGAAAGACTTGCTATCAGAAGCCTAAGAGGTGGCTACAATTTAAAACCATATTCGGAAAAGGCTTGAAGCAAGAAACTGTTTAATGTATGTGCTAAAAATGTGGGTTATATTATAAGAAAAGACAATTTTTAGACATTGGGTTAAGAGTTAAAAGTTTCCCACACTGTGTTCAAACAAATTCCACACCTTCTCCCTGGACAAAGGGGACTTCCCCCTGCCCCCCTTGGCTAAGAGAATGACAGGCTGGTGTCAAAAAGAACTGGGAGTGGCACCCTGACCTGTTGCTCTCAGTGCAGACAAAGGAATCATTGGGCTGAATAGAAAATGCTAATTCGGGTGTGACTGAAAACAAACTGCTAGCAGGAAGGAGAAACATGTGACATCTGAGTCAGCACAGTTCTGGGGGTGGACCAGACTGAAATGTGGATTTCACATTGGGTTAAATATATGTTTTAGAAAAATGCTTATAACAAATTGTAACAAACTGACAAAAATGTGAAACTTTGAGATTGTTAAAATGAAAATTCACTCACAGTTTAAGACTAAGCTGGACTCTGTGCGATGTTCGGAGACCAAACCCCGGAATTATTCATATTGTAGCTACTAGGTTTATGCCAGGAACCTGAAAAACTACAGAATTGTGCTCAGATGGGGTGTGCATGCATATCTAAAAATTGGTGCGGATGCGGAAATAATATTGAGAAACCCACCAAAAGCGCAAAAAGTGGTCATTTCTGAACCCAAACTCTTAGGAAGATGAGAGTTGAACAGAAAAGTACCTTAGTTAATCTGTGATATGATTAATGTAGTATTAACAAGTTGTGTATATTGTAAATATGTGTTTTATGAAAAATAAGATATGCTGTACAGAGACCAAGGGGAGTGTTTTTCCCCAAGCCATAAAGATGACACAGGATGACACGCTGATCATGTCTCCAATCAGGGGACAAGGAATCCTCTAACCTATCAGATCCTTAGAGCGTTCCGCATTGTAGAATCAGCCTCCGCACCAACTTTGGAAATACATAAATAGAGACTGCTTAGATCAGGCAACACACACACACTTTCCACTTCTCAACTGATTTCTTGGCGAAGCACCCTGCAGGAGGACTCCAGACTCCAGACATAGAACCAACGCTAGAACCAGACTCTAGAACCTTGAAGCAGAGAGGCCTAACCCACAAGCTGAACCTTTCTCAGCAGGCCTGCGGAATCTAGCAACCTGATTCTAACCCCTAAACTTCCAAGGGGTTCTCACATACGACAGCCGGGCTGTGCTGTTTTGCTATTCTAGCCAAGAACCCTGTGCTAGAACCAAGATCCAGACCCAGAAAGCCGAGCTGTATCAAGAACCCGTCAGATACAGTCCAAGAGGCCACACAGACCGCAGTGCAGTGCTGAAACCAGAGTGCCTGAGACCTGTCCGGTGGTCAGAGAGAATCCCAGCTAAACCCTTGACCAGATCTTTGACGGGGGCCCACTCCATTCCAAAGCCATAGGAGTGAGTATCTAGTCTAGAACTGTCCATAACCAATCTCTTAGCTTAAAGTAATATTATTACATCCATTTCAATCTGTCCAGAACTGCATTACAGAACCTCTGTTGTCTATCCTTAATTCTTTTCTCCTCCACATAATTCTTGATAATTGTAGCAATAATCATCTTTTCGCTGATATTTTCTGAAGAGGGACAATTGTTTTGACGGACATCGATCAGAGTGGATGCGCCGCTGTTCTGGTGACTGCCTGTTGAGTGTCTTGCTTCTTCATAGCTCCTTAGTATAAGCCTATTCTTGTTGGTAAATCTTTAAAGCGCATCTGTCATTTTTGAAATCTTGATTCTGTTTCTGAAAAATCTACCTTCACAAAAACCTCTCTAACTTTGGAACCGTACGTCCTAGAGATGAAATGTAACTGTCATTTTGAAGCTGAGATCCTAAGCTTTCCAACGAAAAGTTTAGCTGTAATCGCGTTTCACGCACATGGAAAAATTGCCGCAAATTGCAATTTAGCTCAATTTCACCACATGTCAAAATAGCTGTTTCTTGTTTTCAACTGCTGAATTTCGTTTTCAATCTGATAATCATTCATAATCATTGTTAGTGTGGACCTGAACCAATTCAAAGTAATTCTCACTTATCCTGAATCTCCTTTAGTGAATTAAAGTCATTTTTAGCATTTTCCCATTCATTGCAAACCACATTTAAAAGTGATTGACCTGTTTTAAAATCATACCTGTTTTCGCTAGGCTTGCTGGGGGAACTGGGATTGAACTGCATTATCAATGGTATTCCTGAAACCTGTGTGCTCTCATTTCCACTCTTCATATTGCATAGTGGGGGAGTGAGTAGTCACAGGGGAAAACGTGATTATACTGTCTTTTGATTGAAACCATATCGAGTTTATTTCTGTGTTGCATTCTTTCCTATCATTGCATTTCCTTGAATCATACAAAGTATTCTCTGCTTCCTTATCCTTTCTATTCCTACTCCTAACTGATTAAAGAGATTGATGATATTTTAATATCACCCATTGCTGCTCACTGTACATATTCATAAGTGTGATATTCAGATATTATTCTATTCATAAAAGTGTGATATGTATTGTTCAATTCTTCAAATAAACCTTTTAATTTGCAAAACAAACCTACTTCTTGGCTCAGCGAGGTTGGGGAGATTCAAAGAGAGGGGCGTTATATAAGGGTTCATCATCCAGATTTAAAGAACTTTGACATAAAACTATATAAATAAGGGCTTCCATTGGGCATCCCATACTAGGCATTGACTTAGTTGGAGTGCTGGATTGAAGTCACTTACAGTTCCAGTTTCAGGCGAAAATGCTCTTTTGTAAATCTTCATTAAATCAGCCGGACTACATTCATCTTGCATGACCTGTAATACATTTCTCTGCATTTCTGGTGTATATTGACTAAACGTATGCTGCACTTCCATTGGCAAAATGGCGGCATCCGAAATCCATCTAAGCGCATCTCGCTTACAAATTCTCATCTCTTCACTAACAGGTTTCAACAGCGGAAAAAATCGCTGCTGGACATATGATACATGCGGTTTAACTTTATGCAATTGATCAAGCTCGTGCTTAAACACAAATATTCGGCCTAAATGTTCTTGTACTTTCGTTGCATTATCCCGTAAATGAGAAAGAAAAACCAAATCACGCAACTCTTGTGGTGCCACTGTGTCAGTCAAATCACTCCACATTTTCACAAGATAATTCCCCATATATTCTAACAATACCTGCTGTTCACCATGGCCTCTATGATCAGATCTGGAACTTCGCACAGCTGTTTCATCGCCACCTTTAACATATGTTTCTGCCCAAGTTCTCAGCTCTTCTTTCCTGTCTTTCCTAACCGTACTGCGAGTCACTCTACTACTTCCTGGTGCAGGCCCCTTCTCTGTAGAACTGCCTACCAAAGCGGCTAACTCATGCTCTGAAGGTGGTGGAGGAAATGATGTCACAAGCACAGGGGGAGAGGAACTTGCTACTGGTGCAGATGGAACAACAGGAATGGGAGGTACATAAGGAGGAGGTGCAACTGGGTCAGTACTTTGATGTTCATTTCTTCGCTCATTCAAGATTTTGTTTATTACCTCATCTGATGTATGCAAATCTTGCTGTGGATATATTTTCTGTACACCTAATTGGAAAGCCCTGTCCATGTTCTTAAGGGCATCTGTCTGTTGATGCTAATCATGCTCTAGCGCTTTCTCTGCATTCGTTTTATGTCTGCGCGTGTTTTCTCTCTACTTCTCAAATGGAGATTAGCTTCCTTCCTCCAGTCTCTCACAACGTTGAACGCCGCTGGTCTGGCCTTCTTACATAGCAATACTGATTCTAGGTGTCCTATACGTGCTAATTCAAAGCTCCCATCATTAGGCCACTGTAAGTCTGATACATGTCTGGTCTGCCTATGCCAAATCGCATTAAACACTATTGCCCCTATAGCGTACTTTACATACATTTCATAGGCCGGGAACCCTGAGGGTGGCACGACCTGGCCAGTTTCCAAAGATTGTCTACCGCAGTGGAAAAATCCAACTAAGCAGGAAGACAATTTCCCAGGCATGGTTAATCCTTACCCTTCTCTTACCCTGGGAATTTGATCTTGCAAGAGCAACTCTCAATCAATATCAAGACATTTCAGAATCGGGGCATGACTCACCTGATCAATCAATTTGTCACTCAGGATGCAATTCGTCCGTATACAGAATCGTTGTGACTGCGTGTCTGCCTCGTTCCTTGGACCCTCGCCTTGATGCTCTCTGGGACCTGCTCGTCGATCAGGGATCGGCTGTGTACAGATCTGCAAAGGAGTCTCTCATCACTTCTACAGGGGTGCCCGAACACCTTTCGATCCCAGCTCGACAGCTTCGTCCTCGACTCGTTTTTGCCTTCTTCAAACTCAATGTATACGATGGAGCAAAAGGGGGAGGATCCCTATTCGGGTGCCATATTTGCTAAGTCATAAAGACTGCATATGGAAACTAAGGCACAATTACCGTATGCACTAGTGACATGACAGACACGAGATTCGATTTCGAAAAAAGTTTGGTTTATTTTCAAGTATTCTCAGTCAGCAGACTGGGGTCTAAACCTCTCACAACGTGTGCACCCAGACCTCATGAGACGCAAGTGAGCAAGCAACGCTCAAGCAACAATATATATACATAACATGCAATCTTTGAAGGCAATTGAAACCGCCCATAAATGTATCGTTCAGGCTAGGGTTCGATGATTGACAATCATGACAATTATGACACGTTATGACAAGCCTCTATTCAGTCTTAATATAGTTATTCTAGCAACAGTAGCAGAGACAGCTTTTTGTTATGGAGAACATAAAGCTATTAGTTCAGCAAGGATATCATGTTCGTAGGAGAGAAACATTCGTTAGCACGTTATCTATGTGTTTCTATTCATGAACCAAGGGTCAGACAGTTCTGAGGAAGAAAATACCAGTCTCCGCGAAGGAGTACCGCTAAAAGAATATAATTCATGCTTTAACTGCCTTTTACTATAGCGTTTGCAAGACAGGCCAGCACCTGGTCTGCTGATTAGATGTGGCTTCTGCTTGCCTCCAAGGACTTCATGAGGGAGGAAAACAATGTATTTCTGTATTGTTTGGCATTCCTGTCTGTGTTAGTCTTTCAGCATTCAGGCCGTGTATTTGCACCTTGTGCGAGTTCCAAGCATAGAATACATTTTGCAAAGCATTTTGACAGAAAGGAAAAAAGCAAATGGCGGACATTTCATAAAATGAACGCCCTCTGGTTACATTGATGATTTTGCGATTGCGATGTCTGTCACATGATGCGATTGGTTTCTGGCCAACATAATATACATACTATAGGGTCGTTTCTGGTCTAACACAAGGAGTTGATGGACACCAGTCCAATTGAAAACAGTGTCTTGCTATGCCAGGGCCGTAGGCTTACCTTTTTAGAAATCTTTGAGAAATGTGTACATGTCATATCAGCCCTATAGGTGCCAAAGGATAATTACCATCTGCTCTATTCTATAGAAATGACTAATCTTTATTATTTCGCTATATTTTTATCCTTGCTCAATAAAGTTTTTGTTTTTATAAACATAAGCACTGCTATCTAACCTGTAAACCTTTTAAATGTTTCTATAATGTCCTCTTCTCTGGTTCATTGTGTTCCTGCTAGTAATCACCTTTTCTTCGTATCTTCCCCCTTTTTTTCTGCCTGTAAAGCTAGCTTTCTTTCTGAAATTATTTGAATATGGCACTATAAAATTTTTTAAAAAATAATCACTACTTTACCTTTCTGTGTCAACGTATCGCACGCCTGGATTACTTGCCGGAGTCGTGAGATAATTTCCTTATATGACTTAATTCTACTTGAATCTGGGAAATAGCACTATTGCAACAGTAATGCTAAATATTAAAGCTACCGTAGTCTAGTTCCAATATATTTTAGTTCTGAGTGTACTTGGGTGAAAGTCTTGTCCTTTCGTCTATTTTGTGTATTTATCTCAGTAGTTTCATTGCATAAATGTTTGTCTACGTTACTCCTTACTGAGCACAAATCTATTTTGGCAACATCTCAATTCCCTCTGGGGAGTCATACGGGAATTGTAGTGCTGCCATAGTTTATTTTCAATATCTCTCATTTTTTTAAGTTATAATTTTATTATCGTAGCCCTTCTTTTGCATTTTTAGCTTCCTATATTTTATTCTGCAGCAGGTCCTGTATTTTGAAACAATCTCCATTGGGCTCTCTTCCGATACCCTGAACTTTAATATTATCAATATATGAAATAGAATACATGTCATTCAAAATTAAAATAATTAATCCCCCCCACACCCCCTGTGACAAATGAGTGACATATTTCTTTCAGTTTGAAAATCTTCACAATATGCAGCACACTATTACTAAACATGAGCTCCTGTGCTGGGCCAGCTTGAGCCCTTCCAGGCAGAATTCCATGCAAGCAGGGAAAGTGGGATCTTCCTTGGATCCCTCTGGGATGACACTGGATGGGCAGG
This sequence comes from Ambystoma mexicanum, assembly GCF_040938575.1. Classification (NCBI taxonomy): domain Eukaryota; kingdom Metazoa; phylum Chordata; class Amphibia; order Caudata; family Ambystomatidae; genus Ambystoma; species Ambystoma mexicanum. The sequence goes on from NC_090934.1 coordinate 243,922,738, forward strand.
AGAGGCACGATTGTCACCCTGGTGTTTTTGAATCTCAATGGCATGCCCTTGACCACAGTTTTTGATTGAGTTGGCTGGAGTAGAAGAGTGTGAAGTTCTGCTTCTGGAACACCTGCCTTCGTTTCCATATTCTGCAATGAAGTCAGTTTCATGTTTACCTTCTAGAGCTAAACCCATGACAAGTTCCCAGGAACCCCACATTCTCGCCGATCATTTTCCATTTTAACTTTACTCCTTTCTATATGATCTCTCACTCTTGTGGTTGTTTTCTAGTTTAGTACCCCGAAAGTTTCAGCTCTCTGTCACCCAAGGTGAGTATTCTCATGTAATGTTAGCATGATAACTTTGGCAATGGCATGCAGTGTGTGATTTCGCTATGAAAAGAGACAATTATTTAGCATAATGACTTTGAAAGAGAAATGCATGCATTAAGATTGGCAGCATCAACTTTATTCGGAAGAGAAATGTAAAATTACTTCGAGTGTAAACAACAGCTGTGTGGTGGGCACTGTATGTCTGGAGCCATTACAGAATTTCTATCTGTTTTTCAGTGGAAAGTTTGGAACAAAAGAAAACGTTTTCTATATATTGTAATACATGGTTGAAGAGACAGTAACAGCAAGTAAGGACCCCCGACTGGCCCATCCCAAATATTTTTCATCTTGTTGCAATAAAGTACACTGATGTTCCCAGAACATATTCCATGTGCCAGTGACAGTGTCCATGGGGCTATTTCCGGGCCATTATAGACATGTAACTCGCTCGCAGGGATGCATTTAGGAACAACAGAATGCATGTGCTAAGTCCTCATGTTGCTCCCATGTGCTACTACATGCATAAGGTAACTCCTGGAAACATCAATGCGTGCACAGCACCTTGAGCATGTGCAAAGCATGGATGTGAAATCCCACATGCCACTTCAACCACTTCCCAATCCGAACTGGAAAACTGAACCTGGGCTGTTTTGCTGTGTAGATAGACTGGAAAATATCCACCCAGTTCAAGGGATTTCAATGCACCCCAGCCCGCCTCCATCACCCAGTGAACAACTCATGAGTTAAGCGCTTGCTTCTGACAATGGGTCTGACTCAGCTCTTCATTTTGCGAGGTTATTTTTTATTAGTATTATTATTATGATGTTATTTATTGAGCACGGACCTAGCTTCGAGAAGCAACAGAGCGCTTTACAGAGGTATACATCAGTACAGATGAAAAACGGAATGCTTTTCAGAGGTAACGATAGAACAGAACTACAGCGGGGACTAGGATACAGAGACCACAGAGGTGGGGTACAGCTTTACAGTGTGGCGTAGAGGAGAGTGGGGGACAGCATCTTGCGAGTCCGGTGGTGAGCCCCGGGCTGTGTTGGGGGGGGGGGGCACGTGATGGCCTAACTGTTGAGGTTGATAAAAGGAGCACCATTGGGTTGGGTCATGATACAAGATATTACAATGCTTATATATTCAAGGAATCCAGCATGAAGCGTTGTGTAAGCACTTGCTATTATTATCTTTAGTAGTAATAGTAGTATTAATCATTACCACCTCATGCAGTGTTACCTTAGATATGCGGTGCATCCACATATGAGCTTTGGCATTTCATGGCTCGATGAATGGAATCAGTGTCAGATAAACCCTTCTGGGTAAATATATACAGACAGTGCCTTTCAATGGACGAGGTTCTCACTCTCCCATTCTTTGCTCTTGCGCTGTTCATTGCCCCACTCCACAAGAGAATGGTTGAATGTAATGGCTGTGAGGTTCATGGAAAGGCATGATGCTTAAAGTCCATACTATAGAAAGTAATGAAGCCGGCGGGGCAGGAGGCATCTGACATTGTATAGTTCCACAGGGAATAAATATATAAATGTCCAGTTCCTATATAATGCCTAATTGTGGGAGTCAGCAAGTTTCGAAGTGACTTTTCCAAGTGCTTCCAGCTCTCACATGTCTGTGGAAGTGCCTGCACTTCACTTGACCACTTTCCTCTGCTGCAAGGGAAAGGCACTGGAATTAAAGAACTCTGCACCAGTTTCTCTTCCTCAGGCTTCAAGGAAGGGGTATAAACATCAGCCAATATGATAATGTCTGAAAAAAGGAGACTTAGACCAAAGTGGCTGTTAAAAAAAAAAAAAAACTTTTATAATTTATTTGTAAATATCTTGTTTTAATGTAGAGTGGTATCTCTCTGCAGAGGCTTGCAATAGGAAAGCTGCAACTTCTGCCGTTCTTATCAGACTTCAGAAGTGAAAGCCGCCCCGAGTCATCCCTTTCTCCTGCATCTTATCTTCGGCACTCATGTTATGGATCACCCATTGCCTAAGCCTTGCGAGGGTGTGCTGGCACAAAGGGCAGCCCTCTCTTAAATAAGCAATACAACTAAAAAAGTGATTGTTTGTACAGACACCGATGTGTAAGACTCCATTTTTTCAGAGTGTCAGCAGAGCACTAGCACTGACACACTACTTCGCACCAGACCGATCACTGAATGACCACATGAGCAGTGTCTGCTGCCCCTGGGGACCTCCACAGACCTTATGGTCTCATAAAGGGCATGGCTAATGGACCAGATATCGAAACGTCCATGTTTGCAAAGACTGCTTGCTCAGCACGCGCTATGCAATGCTTCCAACACCTGGAACATGTTCAGCACCATGTACTGAAGGTCTTCTCAAGTGGTTGCCCGATCCCTGTAATGGCTGGTCAGGCTAAAGAACAATGGTTTGGGGGGTTGCTCAGAGGTTGAGATTAATTCTAAGCCTTCCTGCCATCACCTATTTGATTGCTCGATCCCTGGGCCATGGAGTATATGGGAGAGAGGTGGTCGAGGTGACGTCTTCTAATGTGGATACAAAGGTTTATAGAACACTCAACAAAACATCCACATTCATAAATACATTAGAATTAAAAAGTGTCTCTGATGAATTACCTACACACATAATCACATGCCTTTCCTGTTACGGACAACATCGCCTTTCAAACAAAATCATTTTTTTTTGCACATCGTTTTATCACACTCTTCTAGTCAGACAAAAAACGTGTACAAACTTCATATTTAGCATGCCAGAGCATTTCACGGACAAAAGCCAGACATAGTGGCTTTGTCTGTTTTGTTTTCATGCATGTCGATGAACAGCAACTTAGAATAGCAATACAGCGGGTGACATAACCTCGAGATTACCTCTATGCCTGCTCTACTCTTTTTCCTTCCCTCATGCTTCATCTCTTGGCCATCACCCAGTGAAGGCAGAGCAATCAGCCCACAGTGAATGAGAGTACGACAGGTATCATGTTTGGAAATTTAACGTTTTTTTGAGAGGCCACCCTAAACACAGGGAGTACCTTACCTCCCCAATCTAGGTGTCACACGAGAAACGGTTTAATGTCAGTTTGTTATTCAACCCTATTTCTGAGGTATATCATACCCCTTGGATCCCTCCTCCTGAGCTACCAATGAGCCAAGAACCAGGTTGGTGTACAGGAAATATATGTGTATTTATTTGAATGATAGGTAATAGAAAATCACACACCACTGGTCCCTGAATAAAATCACTTTACATTTGCAATGATGTACAACTTCGGTTGTCCTGCACTTAAAAGGCTAGCAGTAAATAAACACAGGGTGATTATGCAGTGGCTTTTTCAACCTCTCCCCCTACTTTGGTGTGTGTTGGGGAAGTCAGACATAAAAAATTGGATTATTTAAAAAATGTGGGATTTCAGACCCCCTTGCACTTAAAGGCCTGTGTTGGGGAAGCTGGATGGTAAAGATTGGGATGATTTGAGCATGTTGGATTTCGGACCACCCTCCAGTTGAAGGCCTGTGTTGGAGAAGTTGACAGTTTAGGGATCTCTTTTAGTTTAGGCAGAAAGACACCCCTCTTTCTAAAAGAAGTTGCGGTTAACAGGCAAAATAGGATTACTCAATCGCATTACATTCTATAGTTTTCAGCGCACACCAAAAATGAGCTTTGTTAATTTCAAATTTTAACAAAAATCACACTGTGGTGTTCTGACAAGGGGAATTAATTACATTAATATTTTTATTTAAATAGGCTATGGATGTGCACAGTTTTGCCCTCCCCCTGCACACTATAATGGGAAAAGATTTAAGGCCAGTAGATTCCCCCACCTCTGGGTTGCAAAGGGTTCAAATCTACTTACATTGAAAACATCTGTTTAAAGTTAAGGAAAGCCCACTGCATTTCAGGACACTCTGGCAGGACAGGGAAGGGGTCTGGTCAGTGAACTCCCAAGGATGGTCCCCAGCTCTCCACCATAGGACCCAGTCATCCTTTAGGCCTTCACAGAAATAGACAGCTCCACCCAGACACACTCTCAGCAAAAATCTCCTTTTAGTTTTTCTTTGAGGCTGTCAGATGGTCGATTTCAGCAGCTCTGTCTGATGGTGATTTTTTGTCCCTCTCTCATAGTGCAACCACTTTATATACCAGTGATGACAGTATCGAGTTTGCAGTCTTGGGTGATGCCCTGCATGAATTTTCGGAACCAGGATTGGACAGTTACCCATCTTTCTGTTAAGGATTCCAATCGGGCGTCACACACCAGACCAGGACTCTTGCCACTGGCCTAGGATGCAGCACACAATTAAAACACTTTTACTTTATTTCCTAAGAATTCAGATTGAGCTGGCACCCAACCCGTCTCACACCCCCTTTTACAAATACCCCGGGCCCCAATGGACCATGAACCAGGCTCGTGGATAGCAAAACAATATTTATTTATTTTAAAATTCAAAGTAAATCACACAAATTTAATATTGGGCAGCAATCACCAGTGGGGTGATAATTACAAGGTAAATTGATGAAATGCACTTAGTTAGACCTTTTCATGTAAGATAAGCAGTACACAATTAAAAGAAAGCAAAATTAACTTTGGAGTGGATATTAAATTGTATCATAGTTAATGATTCCCCCTGCAACACTGCCTCAAACCCTATTAAACCTTGCATGGATGGGGAGGTGTAGCAAGGAGTCAGGTACACTGTGCAGCAATCAGAATTAAAATCTGACTTACCGCCTATGAATAGTAGGCGAAAAACCAGATTTAGCACCTCCCGAAAACTGAGCAAAACACCCCGTGAAATTACAAATGTTTATTTTACAGGTGCAGTTAAATGAGAAAGGCACAAAATGAGTATAACAGTATAAGAACACTAGCAAACTATCAATCAATGCCCTAACAACCTGGCATACATTTCAGAAAATCGACTTGGGAATTAAAACACAGTGCAGCCAAATCACACGTGGAGAAATTGCATTTTCTTACTTTCACGGGTTTAATTGTCAAAACGGTTTGAAAAACGGGTTGGATAGACAAAATCGGACTGCGGTTTTTATGCTAATGGACAAATACACACCACAGGAATGATGTGAGATGATAACTCTAAATTAATGACAGGATGAGATTCTCAATGGGAAGGGAAATTTGGTTTTAAAAATAAAAGCAGTGGAGAAGGAAAATCGATTTGGAAAGCAAAGGACAAGTTTCACTTAAACTAGATTTTAGTGGCTAGAAAAGAGAAACACCACCCGTGGATAAAAAGGCTAAGCTGCAGTTTTAACCCCTTCACGCCATGTGCCTCTTTTAGGGAGAATCTGTTTATTTAATTAAAATAGATAGTCCTAAGGGCTTACACAAGGACAGAAATTTGTTGAAAATAATGGCGCTAATACTTGGAGATCCCTACAGTTTTTCCTACAACATGGCACACAGAGGATTCTGACAGTTTCAAGTATTTCTGCTAAGACAGTTATGGGATTTCTACGGGATGGGACCTAATACAAGGTAACAGAGCAAAGGATGCAGTGTGTGGTTGTTGGGGAAGGGAAATACTCATAACAACCACTTGAATGGGGTATTTTGGACAGTGGACCTGGGTTTCTGGATGGCGAGGCAATATCTAGTCACTGGTCACAGCGGCAAGCTCTCCTAGAAGAAAACAGTGGGCAGGGGTCTGGTCATCGCACAGTGGCACATTCGCTGGATAAATAGGGTAGGGCAAGCAGGTAACACTGGATAATCCCAATGAGGATTCAGCCACCTTTCCACTTTCTCCCCGGAGTTATTGGGATTTTTAGTGGGGGTTTTCTGGATCAGTGGTCCTGCCTGCATAGGGTCAGCTATGCTCTGGTCTGGCAGTGGAATCTGGAATCTTGCAGAGTGAATATGGAATATCTGGATGTGCAGGAGCTGGAAATTCAGAAGAGTGTCCTTTGTCTCTATGAGCCTCCACTTTTTATAAGGCGGGTGACATCACAGGATTAACTATGGGGGCAGACCTATGGCTTGACATGCCTCTAACAACTGGATTGGTCAGGGGTGACTGTTACCACCTTCCTGTCAGCCGGTTGGATTTCAGGGACATGTCATCAGTTTTATGGTGTGTGCTTACAATGCCCATGGCCCTCCCACAGTTCTTTTAGTCAAAATCAGTTATGACATAAATTGCACATTTTTACAGTTGTGCACTTTTGAAAATCGCATAGGCAGATTCCAGATTTTACACTGAAACTGTCATTCCAATTCCCACATTTGTACAATGTTGTTTTGTCGTTCTAATAATCTTTCGCCATTTCTAGTGGGAACTGCTTCACCTGAAATTCTACAATGATAAATATGCATACCTATTATCACTGAGCATGTTGCAATCATTTTCAAAGTTGTGCCATGGATACTTTTCCCATGATTTGCATTTTCCTGCTGTTTGCATCCCCTACATGCTAGGGAAAGCTACAATGTCTTGTTTTAATTACTGTGTTTTCCAGTAGCAGAAATAAAAGTCTTAAAGTTTATTAATTCAGAACAGTCTTTCGCCCCAGAAGGGCTGACTTTGTCTTCCAAATAAGGGCATACTTCCCAACCCCCAGTCAAATGTAAGGCTTTAGCCAGCCTGACTCCAATGTTGCCCTGGAGTTGCCTTTGAAGCTCCTCAGTTTGAGTTGAGGGGAAGTGCTGCTAGAAAGTCACACCTATGTGTCCTGGAAATCAATTGTACTAGGCTGGTGCACTGCCACATAGTCTGACGAGGGTTCAAGATCCACCACCCTTGCCTATTCATATGCCCTGGGGGCTGGTCCATTTGAAGGGAGGCAGATCATGTTCCCAGAAAGCCAAGTCCTTTGATGCCAGGCCAGGAATAAACCTGTTCTGTGGCTTCAGCAAATTTATTTATTTATTTTTCTTGCCTAAACCAGAAAGCAAGACTGTTGGAATTAAATATCCTACATATGTTTTAAGACAACCCCCCTCACATTCCTATGCAAGGACAGGGCCTTAATCCAACAATTCACTTTTAAACAGACATGTTCTTTTTTGTAAAAAGCACCATTTTACACTTGGTTAATTGGCTGTCACTTTACAATGCTGTTTTCTCTTACATCTAGATTATAAACATTATTTGTAGCCCTAGTCAATTTCTCATACACAGAAATCTGTTCAAGGCCGTGGTCCACTGAAACTGACATAAGCAAAGAGAGATAGGGCTTCTTGTGAAGAGTTTAGCTGTGATATTTTGTTGCAAAAGTAAAGCATGCTTGGAGTGAAGTTCTTGCCAGACACAGCCTGTCATTCAGTGAGAAATGGTCCCTTTTCTTGGAGCACAACCTCAATATGGATGGACATAGCTGGGTCTCATTGGAACAAAAAATGTGTACTGTTTAAATGGTGGAAAAGAGCATCAGGGCACAGTCATTTTGAATGCAACATATTTCCTTTTTCAATGGGAAATTTTGAGTTGGCAGCATAGCAGCGCTGCTTTTCAATTCTTTTCTTTGGTGCAAATAATGAAAACACTGGAAACCATTCTCTGGGTATTCCATGTGCCATCTCGCCCCATATGTGCTTGGCAAAGACAGCACAGCCATTATTTCAGTGACTGCAAAATGCTTTTTAGGTGCAATGCAATGGTGCTCAACAGAGCCAGTGCAGTCATTCTGCTGGTACTGCTGAAAATAAGGTTTGGTGATGTAGGGGAATTCTGCTGGATGGATAAATGTACTTCACATTTCTGCCCCCAAGTCCAGCCTCTCACTAAGGAATGGTTTAGGAGTCTAGAGCAGACATCTGGCATTTCCCATTTGATATCCCCTTTAGTTTCCATGTCAATTTGTTGGCAAAAACTTGTTAAGTGGTAAAACATAATAATTTTACTTGTAACTGCCATAATATATATACATTCTGCTTCAGTTAATCATGGGGAATTTAACAAGACAACAGCCGGGTCTGCACAAAACACATAATAGTTATGAACACACAATTTACTCTCCTCATTCCTAATTTTACCCTCCTCCAGTTTTCCAACTGTTAAATCCAGGACATGTTCATAGCAGCCAGGAACACCTTTTCACTAAGTCGCAGTTGGATGCATTTTATTTCAACAAAATCACCTGGAAATTATCTAAATAATGACACATATATCAAGGCAGTATGACTTTTAGTTACTGAGAAAAAGGCCTGGGTGATACTAGATCAAACAAAAAAGAGAGATGGAGGGATATACAATTCACAAGCATACCCTCGAACTAAAGGGATCAACCCTTAACACTTTGAAACACAAAGCTTGTGATTGTAATTGGTACCTTGTCTAGGAGAGTTCTCTTCCAGTACCATATTCACTCATGGTGTTCAGAAAAGCCATTGCTTAGAAACAAGTTTGTAAAAAAATACACCTATTTTATTTTTCAAATACATACAAATGTTAAGAACACCATGCGGTGTATTGTTAAAGTGTCTATTCAGTCTCCTACATTGAAGATCAAGAAGACACATTCACTGCGGTATATGCATGAGCTTTCCCCCTTCAACAGGTAAGTGTGTTAATTCAATTACTTGTCAGTTAAAGTGTCTTGTGCTGTGCTGATATTCACACTGGGCCATACCTCATTAAACACATCTCACTCGATCTCATTCCATTCACTCTACTCTTCATTCACTTTCATAATCTCACTCCACAACCACAAATTGTGCCCGACATGTTTCTTTCCGATCTTAGTGTCTTGTGTCAAATACTCAGAAATTCTTCAGGGGCTTGTGTACGGGGTTAGTAAGGCATGCATCCCATCTCAGTAAACGTAAAAATCATAAACCTGAGGGTTTCTACTTAAAAGCAATTCCTTTGCAATATTCCTGTCAGAGTTGCAGTTGTATTCTCAATCCAAGGGTTTGTAGTGCCCTTTGGTCAGTTTTCCCGGAAGAGAGTCTCCACCTATCAAGGAACAGTAAACAGAGAATAGGGGTATCAGTAACCTACTCAATGCTGCTCAGCTCTCAGACAACTGTTGATCAGTAACAGAAATCTTGGCTTAAAGTCTATTGACATCATGTTTCAGTAAAACATACATCTGTGCATCTTGAACAGGTCCTCCAGTATATGTTCTACAATCTCATTTTTTGTTTTCTGAGCTATTCTAGTACCCCAAAATGGGTGGGTCTATACACACATAGTTATTCACTAGTGATTCAACACGCTGGTGTTGCCACTCACCGTTTCTTATACTGTGTTTTGATTGCCTCGTATCTTTCAATTTTTGGCGCTGTGTCTTAATAATCAGAGAAAGAGGGAGCCGTCTCGCATCAGTCGGAAGAGGAATCTCTGCCCGCTATAGAGGAAAAAGGGACCCATTAGATACAAGTTCACGAGTACCCAAACGGGCGGGTCCCTATGCCAGGATCTTCAAGATGACGTAGAATTTTGCTTTCTTATCTCTTGGGTTCCCGTTTTTCTATTGCCAAACAGGGATGGGCCCGTGTGTCACTAGCGAGGGAAGTCCAAGCACCCAGTTATTCGTTGCTTATTGCCTATATTTCAATACATTAATTGCTGAGGCTAATTAGTATAGCTCTATCAGCCTTGCCTCCATACGTTTTAGGTCTCTTCTCCTTTTCCTTCTCAAAGCGGACAGTTGATTTCACGGCTGTGCAGGTTAGGCCGTGTCCGGTTCTGGGAGCTAAACCGGATGCCAGCCTGTGACCATGGAGCATATCCTGCTATTTCCGACCGTCTAGCAGAAGTGCTCTCTGTAAATGGAAAAACAGAGCTAATTAACACACCAGCTACCTTCTGCAGGGTAAATCAGTGTCACAACCTCATACATCCTTTGCAAACAATGTATAGTCCGGCACTGGCCCCTCAATGATAAGGGTACCTGCGTCCCTCTTCTGAACCGGCAGAGTGGCGTAACTTTGTGACAACCCTCCACCTCCTTCTGGACAGTTATCACTAACTTCATTATTGCCCATGATATTTCTTACCGTTCGTCTTCCGTGTTGGTTCCGCGTTCACCAGCGATATGTCTGTTGACGTTCTCTCCGGCGCGAATCACTTCTGGGGTGGTTTCGGTTGAATCCAAGCATATCTGGGGGTTTTATACTTGCGTTCCACGTTGGCACCTGCGCAGTGTTACTCGGTTTACTTTTGGGCAAATCAACTCCATCTGGCGTTCTACAACATGTCACTCCTCGATGGAGATATGATTCTAGGTGAGTGTACATGGCTGTAAATTGTACGCAATGATTTAGTCGAAACTAGCTACAAAAGTTCTAAATGGTCATTAATTAACAGCGAGTCCGTACCTGTTTCCTTAACACAGTTGGCATCTTCAGATTCTTATGCCCACCAGTCGATTTTCTCGTTAAAGGATAGTTCCGGGACTTTTTTTTATTGTCCCTACGGTTCTGCCATGTGTTTTTAAGCATAAATCGTAGAAAACTTTCCTATGGACCTTACCCGACTTTTCGTCCATTAACGCACTCGAAATCAGCCGCCATTTTGTGATAATCCTATCATTTCCCCCCATCGACCTGGCTCACCTGCGTTTGCGGCACTAAATCAAATCCCCCGCCCCTGAAACAGACATCAGCAGACGCGTAACGCCCATTTCCCAACGCCAAAGCACGTTTCGTGTCAACAATCGCTGCGCCTCAGCTAATGAAGTGTCGCCATGGAAATGGCAGGACGCCTCTTTCCTCAATAAGAATAAACACACCGTTTCACAACACACAGCAGCAGATTTTCGATTCCATTCCTCTCTCTGTGTTACTTTGAGTATTCTGTGACTCGTTTCAGTGCTCTGGTCAGCTACCTTCACCGCTTCTAGGCCTTGTGAACACCTGTACCATCTCTGTAAATTATTTTACTTTCTTTACCACACAATGGCTACAATAATGCCGTATATGTACGAGCCAGAGTACACCGAGGAAGAACTACTGGAAAGGCAAGCACGCGAAAACGATGGGGATTCGGACGGCAGTTGGGAGGACCAGTCAACGGATGAAGAGCCTGGACCATGTCGCATGGACGGCGTCTCCACCTGGTGCACGTGCAATCGGTGCGAGCTAATGCCAACTGAGGAGGAGAACTGCTGCTGCCGTGAAAATTCCGGATGCTTGGCCTACATTTCGGAAGGCGAGCCAAGTCCGCAATGCATCACCGAGCTGCCAGAGTTCAGGGAAGCCTGCCTCTCACGGACCGTGTTGAGGATGATGATGGTGCTTATGCACGAACTTCGCGGCACTGTTCGTCCGCGTAATCCGAGTAACGAGTAAGTATACTCTGGTTGTGATGTCAGTGATGCCACTACTATTTCATGGTCGTCTCCCACATATAAAATTACATCTACATATCATTCGAACGCATGTAAATTGGTTCCATATTGTGCATTTTCTAGATAGAATTTTTTTCAAAGCAGAATGACATTTTTTACCTGAATCGACATTGATAAGAACGTTTTGTCATTTTAATACAGTTTGCTTCTTTCTTTTTCACAGGTGGTACAGGCTGGTGGCCTATCGTTGCTTCACTTGGTGGCTTCACGGGAGGCTCGGACACCGCGTTCGGAGAGTAATACCTGCCTGTGCGGTACTTGCCATTAGACAACATTTCCCCAGCGACAGTGGACAATACCGCGGATTTTCCCTGGATGTGCTGCAACCGGAACTTTACAATGTGTAATGTTTATTATTTATGTTCAATTGAAATTAAGATCTAAAATAAAACCCAACATATATTTTAACAATGGTTGTTTTGATTTTTTAAATGAATCTAGTGTGTCTCCGTTGAATAGTCTTCCTGTGCCTTGTCTTGTCACACCACATGTCTCCGGCCAGCATCCTCCCTCACGCTGGCCGCCCACCTTCAATCCACATAAGTGTGTCTCCATTCACGAGTCTTCCTGTGTCTTGTCAGCACGACCACCGCCCCAATCCACCCCCCGCCCTATCAAAGGCAGTTCGCACCGGGGTACTTGCGCTGGCAAGTGGAGCTGTCAGGGAGCGATAAAGGCCAAGAGGTGCCAAAGACCATGTACACTTCAAAGTGGTCTATAGAGCATGGGTTGTTGTTCCCATGTCTACCTCCAGACCCCGTGTCTCCTGCCAAGCATCCTCCCTCACGCTGGCCGCCCACCTTCAATCCACATAAGTGTGTCTCCATTCACGAGTCTTCCTGTGTCTTGTCTGCACGACCACCGCCCCAATCCACCCCCCGCCCTATCAAAGGCAGTTCGCACCGGAGTACTTGAACTGGCAAACGGATCTGTCAGGGAGCGATAAAGGCCAAGAGGTGCCAAAGACCATGTACACTTCAAAGGGGTCTATAGAGCATGGGTTGTTGTTCCCATGTCTACCTCCAGACCCCGTGTCTCCTGCCAAGCATCCCCCCTCACGCTGGATGCCCCCCTGCAAACCGCATAATGCCACGACATATACACGTCATTCATTCACAAACACACCCCTGTTTCGAATTCTTTATAACCCACTTCATATTTCTAATGAGAACTTCTTTGCGCTTTGCTAGTCAACCCGTGAAGATGCTGGTTATCTGCTCTTCGTCGCTGTGAACTTCCGTGACCACTTCGAGCAAACTCGTCAGTTTGCAACCTGTGAACTGCTCCCTGTTCTACGACAAGAAACTACTCTGATCCCTGCATCTAACTGTTTGTTCGTCAAGGTAAGGCCATGTACCATAATCATTTTGCGTCCAATTTTTTAATTTATATCTATTTGCGAGTAGTCATCAAATTGCATCCATGTTTTCTTTTCGTTCAAGACAGTACATGCAAGGAACTAGTCACATGTTTTGAGTTTAGTCAAATTATTTTTCTATTTTTTTAAAGATATTCAAATACCTATCCGCATGTGAATAACGTGTATAGTTCCATTTAATTTTTTAACACATTGGTATTCATTGAGAATTGTTGATCTTTACTTTTCAGAACTTTCCACAATGCCTGCCTGTTCCATTGGCGGTTGCCCTTCGAAGACCCATAATAAATCTGAAGGTACTATAATGCATTTTTTCCCTAAGACAATAGATCAGATAAGAGAATGGGTCCGATATTGCGGATATCCACCGTCTGAGCTTGAAAGTAGAGTCCTAGAAGTCTTTGCGGACAAGAGGGGTGATCGATACCGCATCTGCAGCAGGCACTGTAGCTCAGACATGTACTCCACATCATTGCTAATAAAGAAGAAAACACCGCGAGCGATGCGAAAATTGCTCTCAACCGCTATTCCCACTCTATTCGTCCACATCCCTCCACTGGTGAGTCAGGTTTACGGATTTAGCTCTCGGCCTTTCGGTAGTGTGTAGCATTAGCTAACAATAATTTCCCCATTTATGTATCCACTCAATATGAAGGCGGAAGATTCTCCATCCGTGTCGTTATTGCAGTCATCAGCCACTTCAAGCGCCTATTGGGTAATCTTACTTAGCTATTCTGCCACTGACTTGTTTTAGGCATGTAAATCAATAGTTTTAATTTATCGTGTAATTATTTTACCTAATGGTACACCCTAGTACTCGTCCTCTTTGTTTTCAGTTATAATTGTTGTTATCCAAAATAATGCAAGTAGTGTCTTTCAGGGAGATGCTGAGGGGTCCAACGCATTGACAACAACCGTTGATGTCACTCAGATGCTCGAGGTACGTTTCCGGACAGTTCCATCGATGGAGATCATCAGATCTTGCATTCTTGTAGCGTGATTGTTACACACAATGTTTCTTTCATTTTTAGCCGTTGATATTTCCTTCTGTCGTCGCCCTCCTATGTGTCTTCTTTTTTCAATATTGTGTTCATTACTAATGAAAGTCCTATGTTTCAGGGAGTCGATGGAGCATTAGTCCAAGAAGAAGGGGGAGCATGCAGTTACGGGTCGGCGCAACAGCTTGCAGAAGTGTGCACCGCAGTTACAGCGTCCCTTGATGTTCTTATGCATTTCGAGGTATGGATACTGACAGTTCGATCAAGCGAGATCATATGACGTGATTACATCCGCTATACTTCCTTCTTTATTAATGCAAGTACTATGTTTCAGGGAGATGACGGAGCTTCTTCTACAAGAACATCACCCCTAGTAGTTGATGCAGATCTCTGGGTGGTGACACTTCCAACGATCGAGCAAATCGAATCATATTTAGATATCCATTATTTATTTTAGACAACTGATCATTTGTGCAGGTCTATTTAGATGAGCCGTTGACGCCTGCACAAAGTTTATGTTCTTTTTAACAAAATAGAAAACCATACTAATGCAAGGGAGTTGCTGAAGCGTCATCTTCAATAATATCATTAATGGAAGTCTATGCGGAGCCCGAGGTATGGATCTTGACAGTTCCATCTAACTAGATCAACAATGCGTGAATAATTGTCGTTTGAATGTTCTACACAATGCGTTCATTCGTGTTTTGCTATTGAGATGTACGTGGGTATTGGTCCCCAAGTACATTTTGTGTTTTCAATATTATTATACATACTAATGAAAGTTCTATGTTTCAGGGAGTTGATGGAGCGTCAGTGCGTGATGGATGTGCTTATCATGAAAATATAGTCGTTGCAGCGCAAGAGGAAGTGGAGACATGCACACACGAGTCGGAGCAACAGCGTCCAGATGTTGAAGTTCGAGGCAAGAAAGTTTCAAAGAAAAGAAAGCAAAAGAAGGTTAGTGTCCTGGTCACTATATTATGTTGTTTTTCACTGTTAATAGTTCAATACTGTAAGTTGTGTTTAAACTGAACATCCCTTTTCCAATCTGTCCTCTAGTTGCGAGTGGGTGTACGAACTAGATCTACACAGACAGTGAAGCGAACGAGAGATGTTGCTTGTCAAACCTTTTGGCAGGGACTTGAGACTGGAGATGCATCGTGCCAATGGGAAGAATATGAAGTGATTGACAACGGAGCTATACCACCACCAGCCATTGATAGTGAATGTCCTCCTGGTAGTTCGGATGCAGTCGGAGATCAATTCACAGAATCCACACCCGCAAAAACTAAGACCGCGAGAAAGTTGAAGAAATTGTTTTATTCTCCCATCGCCGGAGAAGGAACAGATGTTGCAATGGAAGAGAATGAAATGGATGACAATGAAGCACCATCAATATCACTGAACATAGCGGAAGACGATATCAGAGATTGTACCTTTAATGTGAGTGACATGTCCTCAACGTTACAGGCTGAACCAGCTGGGATGCAGAGTGACAGTATAAGGAAAGAGGCCAAATTCATTGTATTCGATAGTTGTTTGATTGATATTATTGTTATGATGAAATGTGGGCATTCGGTTGGTGGGGAAGTATGTGGGGAGCCATTGATTAATGTGACTCGTGCAATTCGAGGCCCTAACCTTAAAATACATGCCACCTGTACACAATATCATCCGTTCTCATGGTCTGCACAACCCATGCTGGGGCAACTGCCAGCAGGCAATCTACTTTGTGCAGCGGCCGCACTTTTTAGTGGTTCAAGTTTTAAAAAGTTAGAGTATTTCTTTCAGTTTGTGGGAATCCATTTCATTGCGAAAACTCAGTTCTACAAATACCAAACCGATTATCTATTTCCAGCCATTAGCGAAGCTTGGAGAATGGAAAAAATGTCTATTGAAAGTACATTCGCAGGCAAACGGTTCAGGCTAGCCGGTGATGGACAGTGCGACAGCCCAGGATTTTCAGCCAAGTACTGCACCTACCACTTTCAGGACATGGAAAGTAAGAAAATTGTGAGTTCGGTGGTCGTGCAGGTGTCACAAAGTACATCCTCAGTGGCCATGGAGAAAGTTGGCTTTGTAGCATCATTGCAAGAACTACAATCGCGGGGAATGGTGATCGACCTGATAGCCACGGACAGAGACGTTTCAATTGCCAAGACAATGAGAGAAGAGTACAAAAATATAAATCACCAATTTGACGTATGGCATCTTGCAAAAACAATCAATAAAAAAATGTCGGCTGCAGGTAAAAAAAAAGATATGCAAGGTATTTCACAGTGGTCCAAGTCAATCAGCAACCATCTTTGGTGGAGCTCAAAAACATGTGAAGGGTCGTTGGAAATTCTACTGGAAAAATGGCGGTCAGTAATGCTACACTGTAGCAACGTTCACCGCTGGACCACAAACCAACATTTCCACAATTGTGAACATGGCCATTTGTCCACAGAGGAGGCATGGAAGAAGAAGTGGTTGATTCCTTCATCACCCACTCACAAAGCCATTGAAAAGATTGTATTTGATAAAACTATAACAAGAGATTTGAGGGGACTCACGGAATTCTGCTACACAGGAGTTTTGGAGGTGTTCCACAATATGTGCCTAAAGTACAGGCCAAAACGATTGCATTTTGGCATGGAGGGCATGATAAATCGGACTCTTCTAGCGGTCCTGGCACATAACCATAATGTTGGCCGTCAACAAAGTAGGACGACCGGAACTTTAGGGACGCTTCGCTACAATAAGGCCTTCACTAAAAGAAGTAAACAATGGGTGATCAAAAAAGTGTTTGAGGATATGCAATATGAGTTTATTGAGAGACTTATTGTTGATGTCCTAGATAGGCACATACATGGAGTTGTGAACGAACCTGTGCAGGGGACAACTGCATTGCCACCCAACATTGCCTCTGTTCCATGTCCACCTAAAGCAGAGCTCATTGAGAAATACACATCACGGTTTAAATGATTGTAATTTGATTGTCTGTTCTCTCGAGTCTCCTCATGTTGCAGGCCCATTGAATATGTGTATCTATGTAATGTGTAAATAAAAGTGATTGCTCAGTGTACATGCAATGTGTCTCTCCACCCTTGCCCCTCCCTTCACCGTGCAGTAGTGCGAACCACCCGGGTGTCACCTGTGACTTTGCTCTCGAGTCTCCTCATGTCGCAGGCCCATTGAATATGTGTATCTATGTAATGTGTAAATAAAAGTGATTGCTCAGTGTACATGCAATGTGTCTCTCCACCCTTGCCCCTCCCTTCACCGTGCAGTAGTGCAAACCACCCGGGTGTCACCTGTGACTTTGCTCTCGAGTCTCCTCATGTCGCAGGCCCATTGAATATGTGTAGCTATGTATTGTGTAAATAAAAGTGATTTCTCAGTGTACATGCAATGTGTCTATCCAACCTTGTTCATTTGCGCATTAAATTAAACCAAACAGTAATATAAATCATTTTTCAAAAAATATAGAATGTCTCCGTATTTATGGTTCTCTGGGGCTGCAAAGCACGCAGACAAAATGCAAAGATGGAGTGTAAATTTCAAGTCCTGTGAGATGGCCTTACACTGAATGTAGCTAACTAGGAATGTGTGCTCGTTCAAAGGGAAGGTCAGCTGCTTTGATTTTTTGCTCGGGTGCCGGAATGGCCCACGACTCAGTATAAGGTTCTATTGTTATTTGACCTTGACAGGCCGGGACCATCCCGAAAGACTTCTTTTTGGGGGTGTGGTGCAATAACGTAAGAAACGATAATGAATAAAATTTCAGAAACGATAGCCATTTAATGTTCGTTCATTAGAAGAAATAACATCGGCATAGAAGGAGTGGTATTTCGGGGCTGCCCTACGCACAGACACAATGGAAAATGCAAATATAATGTAAGTAACTCTTTAGATGAGTTTATACCACAATTTAATTACTATACAGTAGCTTTAAAGACGGGTTAAGTTGTACTTGTTCGTTCTATGTGGCATATTGTTTTGTACCGCGCACTATCTTGAGGAGAACCATCTCCTTTTACGGAAGCACCTCAAAACCTTCCTCTTTGCTTCTGCTTTCTCTCTCCCTCTCCCCTGCTACAACTGGTCCACTGTCTGCGACCTCGGTCCTGGGCCCTTCCACTCTCCACCTGCACTGCCTCCCTGTCAACCCCTGCACTGGGGGACTGTCTCAGTATCCTACAGCCCCCCCTTCCCAGCACTTGTTCTGCACTTACCTTGCACTCGCCACCAGCTGGCCCTGCAAATGCCATATTATATCATATCAGTGACAAAGTGGTCCACTGGCGCTCAGGCGGCTCTGAAAAAGGCGGAGGAGAGGGGGTGGGTTACTGGAAATGACGTATAATACCCAGTTGCACTGTCCTAGCTATGACATAATTTCCCGACCTAATATATAAAATGAATAATTTTAATAAAGATCTGATGGTGAGACTAATTTCATTTTTTATGTTTTTAAAACAGGTACATCCTTCATTATTGTCTGTGTCACGAGTACCAGACACCGGCGGATGGCTTTTACAACCGCCAGTTGCTTCTCCGCGTGAACAACGTTACCACCCTGACCATTTTATGGGACGATCGCCAAGTACAAGTATCCCCTTACGCGGTACTAATGGCTAGATGCAACATACATACCGTTGTGGTGGCCTAGTGCCTCGTTGTTGGAACAGCCATGCGATTATCAGTGCGACCGAAGAGCTTATTTTATCGTAAACCAACACCCTGTGTACCGCACACGAACATCGCTTGCCTCAAGACGAACTATTTTGGATCGAGAGCAAAGAAAAATGCAAATCGCTGAATATTCTCTAAACATTTGATGTCCAATAAATGTACTTTGCCAAATGTACAATCTTGCGGTTTGATTTAAAAGTACAGTTTCATATTCCGAATTGTGGCGCGCTGTGTTGTGAGCTGATCTGTGTTGGTTTCCGGGTTCTGTGTGGAGTCGCGTAGAAGACGCCTGGGCGCGTTTGCCTACGCAGCACAGTCACGTCACGGATAGAGGCGGTGAATATGAATGTTTTGATAAAGTCTGTTTCAGGGGCGGGGGATATGATTTAGTGCCGCAAACGCAGGTGAGCCAGGTCGATGGGGGGAAATGATAGGATTATCACAAAATGGCGGCTGATTTCGAGTGTGTTAATGGACGAAAAGTCGGGTAAGGTCCATAGGAAAGTTTTCTACGAACTGCCGATTTATGCTTAAAAACACATGGCCGAACCGTAGGGACAATAAAAAAAAAGTCCCGGAACTATCCTTTAAGTCCTGTAGTCATGCTATTTGTGAGAAAAATAAACTGTTGTTCTTTATTAAGCAGTATCCTTTTCTTCTTATTGCTGTCCATGACTGGCCTTTGTTTATATAAAATGGTCAAGCTTAAGTCATCCACGGTATGGTTATGTTCGATCCAGTGATCTACTAGGGGAGCATTTCGAGGATTGTTTCTAATGAAGCTCCTATGTTCACCAATTCGGATTTTTATTTTCCTGTTTCATGTCTGTTTTACCCACGTAGATTTTTTGCACGGAAACCATACTGCGTAAATAACCATGTTTGAGTTGCAGTTTGTAAAACTTTTTTGTTGCCAAAGTGTTGTTAAACCAATGTCTACTGCTGTACTTCTAAAGGTAAATGGACAACATGTGCATTTGCCACATGGGACATGACCCATCAGCTCTTGGAACCCCCATTGCTGTGGTAATGTTTTCTGTTTCGTTGGTTTCCTGCTCACGTCATTTCTTGTTAGGTGTTCTTTCACATTTCGACTTCTCTTGAATGTGATGATGGGTCTTGCAATTGGTTGTTCACTTTTTTCCAGGATATGCCAATTTTTCCCAATGATTTTCTTAATTCCATTGGAGAGGTGACTGTATGTGTTCACGAACACTATTTGTTTGGATGTATCTTTCCGTGTCCACTGTTCCCTATTTTCCAGAAGTGCATCTCTGTTGTTGTTATTTGCCCGTTTCCATGTGTTCTGGGTAATTTTCTTGGGATAACCTCTACCTTCAAGTTTGTCTTTCATTTTGTCCGCTTCCACCTGATAGTCTGTTTTTTTGGTACTGTTTCTTTTTAGCTTCAAGAACTGACCCAGTGGTAAATTATCACGTACATGGCGGGGGTGAATGCTGGAGTAATGTAGTAGAGAGTTTCAATCTGTAGGTTTATTGAATGGTTTAATGTACAGTTTCTTAGTCTCGGGATCAGCAGAGATGGTAATATCTAGGAAATCGAGGGATTTCGCACTATGTTGGTGCGTAAAGTGTAGGAATCTGTTCTGTAGGTCAATCCAGTTGAAAGATCGTTCCAATTCTTGTTCACTGCCCGTCCAGATGATAAAAATGTCATCTATATAACAACGCCATTTTCTAATGTGGCTAATGAAAGGGTTGGTGGCATTCATGATTATACTTACTTCAAAACCTTCCATATATCTACGCTCGGAGCCAGGGTAGCACCCATAGCCGTTCCTTGTACTTGTTTAAAGAATTCCCCATTAAAGTGAAAGTAACTCTCCATTAGAGTCATTTCCACGCACCACAAAATTAACGAAACAGGGGTGGTTCTGACAATATGGTCTCGTAGTAATTTCTCCTGTAACACGTCCAATGAAGCTTGCTGGGGAATGCTTGTATATAAAGCCACTACATCAAGGCCTACCAGGATCTCAATTTGTGGATCAAAGTTCAACCCTTCCACCTCCGAAATGATTTGTGTCATATCCAATCCAAATGAGGCCATCTTTTTCACCAATGGTTGAAGAAATTTGTCTGCAAAGCGTGAGAGGGGTTCCAGAACTGAATTCACACCAGAAACTATTGGTCTCCCTGGTGGATTAATCATGGCCTTATGTATTTTTGGGAGAATGTAAAATTGTGGAATCTGCGGTTTATCTTTAATGAGAAAGTCAAATTCTTTCTGGCTGATCCATCCTCTTTCTCTAGCTTTCGTCACTTTTAATGTGATCAGCTTCAATAGGCGTAGTGTAGGGTACTCAGTGAGTGGTTGGTAGCAAGTTAAATCGAGCAATTGTCGATAACATTCCCTTACGTAATCCGCATGGTTCAGAATTACTGTCGCTCCTCCTTTATCAGCCTTGCGTATTACAATACCCTGATTGCTAGACAGTTGTTTAAGTGCTAGGGTTTCATTGCGGCTGGTATTTTGGTGAATCTTCTTTCCTTTTGCCTGTTGTTCTAGTTGTTTGACCTCTTTGAGTACCCTTTTCTGAAACACCAGTGCCTCTGGAGTCTGGGCTGCTAACGGTACACAAAAGGTAGATTTGTTGCAAAGGACAGATTCAGAGGTCTCTTGTTCATGAGCGTTATCCTCAGAGAATTGATGTAGATGGATTTTTCTCATGAACTGGTTGAATTCCTGCCGAAACGTAAAGGAACTATGTAAATTCGTAGGGACAAAACCCATCCCTTTTTCCAATACCTGCATTTCTTGCTCTGTTGGTTGATAATCAGAGAGGTTTACCACAAGGCTTGCATGCTTCGTGTGACCCGGGGTTCTAGGTCCCAGGCCTCCGGGCCCTTCTCTAAAAAATGCTGTTGGTCATTTGGTCTGCCTCCTTGGTTTCCCCTTCCTCTATTACTGTTTTACCCACCTCTGCGGCCTCGGGAGTTATTTCCTCTACTCTTATTGCGTCGGTTGGATTTACCACGGTATGTCATGGTGTCTCCAAAGGAGCTTCCATCGCTCGAGCTGAAAGAGGTGTTCCTAAATGACCTTTTTTCTTCCCTGTCCACCCTGGGCATGAGTGCCGTTGGTCGCCTCTTGGGTATAGTAGTTTTCTTGTGTGTATGGGAAGGCTTTGTCATGGCTGAAATTGGTAAGATCTTTGTTCATCCTTCTCACTCGTTCTCACAGAGTGTCTTCTTTAAAGATGTTCATCTCTATCAAGAGATCATCTAGTCTTCTTTTATATAGGTCTAAAAGTACTGCTTTTTGTATTTCCTCCTCGAGTGTTTTGAGGTCAATCAAGATTTTTTCTGTCATTTCTGTTGCAGTATCAATTATCAAGATCAGCCAGTCCCGACCACACTTATTCGCTACATAGCTCCATTGCAGTATGAATTTAGGGTTATGTATAAAGAGCCTTGGCTCATTTCTGACTACCAGGCCTTGGGGTAGCGTCCCTTTCCTCAAATACTCAAGCATGATGGAACCATGCAGCTCAGTTCTTATTAGTATTTTTTTCATGTTGCTTAACTCATTCCAATTGGTAATATTCTTGGTGGTTTCAGAGGAACCTCCCAGCAGTGAGGCTTTTTTTCCAGCAGTTCAGTAATGTACTTGTCATCATAGCTTTTGAACTTATCCAGTGCCATTATTATTTTGTGATGTGGTTGTATTGCAAAATTCTATTGGGTTAAACCTGTAGTGGTACTAGGGGAATATAAGCCTGTTTCGCCGTGCTATGTTCATTCAGCACATCATTTTCTCTAAAGAAACTGGCTTAATATCTTGGTTTGTGTCGTTTTCCACCCGGTTGGGCGTATTAGACCAACTAATAGTCGCGTTCCCGAGTGTAGATGGAGCTTTATGTGCTCTTGCCCAGATGTAGGATCAGTCTCGTTCGCACTCATTTTTGTTCCGGACCTATTTATGCACTCCGTATTCTACTATGATGTCTGACTTTGGTTTGAGCAGCGATATATACATCTCACGGTCAACGACCATACTAGAACCTGATCAAACAAAAAAGAGAGATGGAGGGATATACAATTCACAAGCATACCCTCGAACTAAAGGGATCAACCCTTAACACTTTGAAACACAAAGCTTGTAATTGTAATTGCTGCGTTGTCTAGGAGAGTTCTCTTCCAGTGCCATATTCACTTATGGTGTTGAGAAAAACCATTGCTTAGAAACAAGTTTGTAAAAAAATACACATATTTTATTTTTCAAATACATACAAATGTTAAGAACACCATGCATTGTATTGTTAAAGTGTCCATTCAGTCTCCTACATTGAAGATCAAGAAGACACGTTCACTGCGGTATATGCATGAGCTTTCCCACTTCAACATAAGTGTGTTAATTCAATTACTTGTCAGTTAAAGTGTCTTGTGCTGTGCTGATATTAACACTGGGCCATACCTCATTAAACACATCTGACTTGATCTCATTCCATTCACTCTACTCTTCATTCACTTTCATAATCTCACTCCACAACCACAACAATTGTGCCCAACATGTTTCTTTCCGATCTTAGTGTCTTGTGTCAAATACTCAGAAATTCTTCAGGGGCTTGTGTATGGGGTTAGTAAGGCATGCATCCCATCTCGGTAAACGTAAAAAACATAAACCCGAGGGTTTCTACTTAAAAGAATGGGTGATATTAGTCAATTTAAAATAATAGCAAATCTTTATGTTATGCACATTGAAGCTCTTCTGTCTCCAGCACCATTTGCCTCTCTGGGACAGTGTTTTTATTAACCTTGATTACTGGCTTTGATTAATCCCTACTGAAACAAGCTCCAAATTGCCCCCATGGTTTCCTGTCCTGTAGATCTCAGATCTGGCACAGAACTTGCACTTGTTGTCTATGTCCTTGGATCCCCAGGTAAGCTAAGTGGCGATTGTCTGTTTTTTTCAGCCTATGGTCCTTCAAAGGATCTTCACTGCCTGGGTGTTGAGTCTAGTCTATGTGTTATTCCTTAAAACGATCTTGTGAATTACATCCATAGTGCACAAAAACTGACTCTTGTGTTGATGTTGGCTCGGCTAGAAGGAACACCTATCAGCAAACCTGCTTGTCAATTCCATGTCTTGTGTGGTCCACCGATCCTGACTCTTTGAGGGTTCATCCGAAATGAATCCACACCTTGCCTGATCACCCAAAGTTTGGCTGCTGAGATTAACCTGATTTTAATATGTTTTGTGTGGAAGGAAGATTCCTGAATGCCTTGGAGAAATGTTTGGGACTTTTTACCCAGTCTACGGATCTCTATACATATTCTACTTCCTCATGTCATCATAAGGATCTGGAGTGCAGCCTCTGATGTTAAAAGTGAATGTATTTAACCTCCCTTCTAGTCTTCTCTCTGTCTCCTCTGTGCTCACCGATATCTGAAAAGCAACCTCTGGGTTCAGCCTCCTCCCCTTTAAACTGTATATCTCACATTTTGGCAGGATTGTTAACTGCAATGTACACATCACAAAACTACAAATAAAGAAACAGATAAATAAGTAATAAACTTGTATTTCTTTACCCAATAATGTCCGTAAACCTCATCCCTTGACTGTGGCCCTCATTACATGTTTGTAAGTAACCAGCGGGTTACCAGAAAACTCCCCTTACCTGATATTGCTGGGTTACCATGGAATGGATTATCCTCTATGACTGGCCCCGGTAGTAACGGTGCCAGTGATAGCGGCAATTCTTTGCTGGTAGGGGCCTGAACTCACGGCAGGTCAGGCCTGGCGGAAGTTCACTGCACCTACCGGGAAACTCGGAGTGGGCTGCTCGGGAAAAAATGCTTTAGCCAGTAGTACCAGCACTATTCCCTGCATTTTCTCTGGACCAGCTCACCCGCAATGAGGGCCTGTGTCTGCCAGGATCAGAGGTCCGATTCCACTGCCATATCATAACACTGAAGGTACCAAACTAACTTGGAACCCAAAGAACAATGGGTTTCAGGTAGTAGCCAAGGGATCATGAATTCCTCCCATTTCTAAAAGGTTTCCTACACTATCCAGAAGCTTTATGAACTTTTAGCAGAAGCAACATGTCCTACCCATTAAAAATGGTTTGTTCCACAGTGTAAAAAGTGGCCACATAAGACCTTTGCAAGAGAAGACCCAACGCGTGTTACTATTGCAGCACCATCAGTCATGCTACCACCACCAAACTAACGTTCAGCGTCTTCTCCCTCCAGCACACATATTCAAGAATGCCTAGTCTAAGGATTATTTCCTCCATAAGCAAGGCACCGTTTTGCTTCCCTCAGTCCCAACCTCATGGGACAATGTTTGATCTGTGTAGGGACACTGTAGGGTTTCCTTCACTAAGCTTCTGTCATCACAATGTTTAGGCCACACGCATGGAACCCCATGTGAAGCAGAGCCTGGACAACATGTGTCCAGACTAGCAACACAAAAGGGCACAGACGTATTGTGGGTCTTGGAAAGACCAGTAGAAGAATGCCCTGAAGCTGACCTCAAACTGCTGTGCCCAGAACACAGTGTACATTGAGCATTGCCACAAACTGCTTCCACTGAACCAGTGTAGGCCGGAGATGCGTCCTTGGGTGCCCAAAGTGTGTGCAGGCGTTGGCAACCATCCACTTAGCATCTAGAGCTGCAGAAAGGAATAAACTGTAAACCTTTTGAAAGAATATATTTGTGGAGCAAGCAACTCACATGCTTTTGTTTAAATCCCCTTCAAACTATAAGAAGCCATGTGGGATTGCAGCCAATGCTATGAAGACTGCAGATTACGACCTGCTCGCTTTCTGAGTGCAGTTTGGCAGATAGTTCAAGATTTTGCTTCGCAGGGCTTTGATATGTTTTACAAGCAACCATACTATATCTAAAGTGGTAGAGGAATGCATGGCATTGGTGACCGCCATTGCTCCTGTCTGGTCTGCTGCAGTGTGCATCCTCAGTGCCTTACACACAGTGGGCATGTATGAGTCGTCAAAGCATCAGTGCATCACCATAGCAATTACTGAGTAGATTCTGTACTCATGGGATGACGCCCCATTGTTGCCTGGGGTGTAAAGCGATAAATGAATGGGCTGGAAATAGCGGGTCCACAGACATGTATTTCAAATGGCTTGCTTGAAGCCTGAATTGCACAGAACGTCTAGCAGATTCCAGTCTTCAAACTGGCTCATTCTACTTAAAGGTGAGCCAAGGGTGCTTTTCCTTTGTTTGTGAGTACCTGAACAAGATGTTTAAGATGCTCATGTTTACTTATTATGTACCTCTCCAGCTGTTTTGTACTTTAACTCCTGTGATCCTTAGCCAGCATAGTCAGTGGTGAAGGATCATGTAAAATGTATTCAACAACATCTGGAGGGCCACACAGAGTCGCAAGAGCATGTTAAGCTTCTCGTCTGTCTCAAGCTCCTATAAACAAAGCATGCTGTTATTATCCCTATTGAATTGCATTCATTTCATCTACTCAGAAAGTGTTTTGCTGTGATGGTATTCGGATTGCAGGCAGTCCACATCAGCAAGGACATTGCCCACTGAGCTATTTTATGCCAGTCTCTTGTCGCTATCACGTAATTCAACCCCTCCTCCCCCAGGACTACCTATTAAGGATGTGATTAGTTTATGTCTTAAGGAAAACACTGGATTATTGCATTGACCTGAATTGCTGCAATTGACCAAAGAAGAAGCCACTATCCCCTTAACAGTTTGCTTTCAGCATGGCCCGTAATTCCACAGCCCTGTCCTCATTCACACCCACAGGCAGCTGGGCTGCTATCACAAGCCCCCGTTCTCTGGATGCACAGCAGGGAAAGGTCAGGCACATGTCTCACGGCAGTAAAGCATTAGTCATAGCTTCTGATAGGAAACTTATTTTATAAAGAGAGCCTCATCGCTCATTGCTTAGGGGCAAGCTTTGTGCAAGAATGTAAAGAAATTCTTGATGTTAAGTTATGCATCACAGAGCCTGGTTCTCAACCTTCCTGCCACCACACCTTGCACAGAACATGCTGTGAGAACACAACGAAGCAATAGACATTTCCTGTCGCAGCTTCTGCAGGGAGCATCCAGGCCACTCACTGCTTCCTCTAAAGGTGTGAGGGTTGTCTGTGAGACAGGTCCACCACCATCTTCACCTGAATTGCCCCTCCTTTTGCCATTTGCCTTTAGGATGCTATTAGATATTGCCCCAGAGTTTCTTGAACTGTCCGCTTGATGTGAGGAATTCGACAAACCACATGGTGGGTGTGAGCTTGCCTGAGCTTTTTTGAAATTTTAAATGAAGTTGAATGATGGTAGACCAACCACCGGAAAATGTGCAGGGCTAATCTTCACACATTTTCCTAGGCTCACTGCACGAAATACGCATATACCTGCGTACTCTGCGTATACACAGCCTACAGGCACAGTCCCCCCCTCTCATATTTACATGAGATATGACAGCCAGGAGTACACCATGTCATCTCAGATGGGGCAGGATCAAACCTTCCCCTTGCCATGACCAGCCTATTTAACTAATAAAATCTCCATGGATCTGCCTGTACTTTTGATAAGCCATGTAGCTGGTGTCCACATTTGCATACGGATCAGAGCTTAATTCTAACAGGCTCACATGGGGCCTCGCTTCAGAGGCTAACAAAGGAGACAGGAAACCCCAACACCCTTTCATATGGACTGTGTCAACCTGATGCCAGCTCCCGCCCTCAGAATCAATTGGCAGTGAAATGTCATGTCTGGAACTGCATGTTTACAGTAGT
The DNA here is from genome assembly GCF_040938575.1 of Ambystoma mexicanum. NCBI lineage: Eukaryota > Metazoa > Chordata > Amphibia > Caudata > Ambystomatidae > Ambystoma > Ambystoma mexicanum. The sequence goes on from NC_090934.1 coordinate 243,950,170, forward strand.
CATTCCCGCAGGGAGACCCCATTCAGAAGGTACCAGTATGTGGAATGTCAGAGCCCGAAAGTCTGGTCTCGCTGCAGCTTTATGCGAGACCTGCCACTTTAACCAGGAACCACAGATAGCTCCATTAACCAGAGGGACCCTTTGATCCACAACAGACAGGAAAATGGGTGGGACTTAGTATTACATGTTTTCACCTTTTTACCTTTTCTGTTGCAAAGCACTCTGGGTATGACATCACGCATACAGGAGATTGTTGGTGGGGACCCAGGATTGGTTCATGAAGGTAGGCTCAGCCTACACCAATCCCTGTGTTCCATTTGGCTTTAAAAGAGGGCTGAGCCCCTCTTTTGATAGATCATCTAAAGGCTTCATCAGAAGCAGAAAGAAGAACTCATCATAGGACCCTGGCTAAAGGTACAGTCTGCCTTACATTTTCCACCAGTGCAGGAAGGCCAGGACCTCCAAGAGGGAAGAAAGATCCCTCCCCTAAACATCTCACAGGGAACAGAGGGAGATACCAAATCCAGAGGACCCTGCCACAGTTCTAGAGCCTGTACCCAGTGAGCACACAGCGTGCCCTGCTTGGCTCTGTGGCATTCTTTGTAGGTGGGAAGTGCCAGAGAGTCTCTGAACCCAAACAAGGAGATGGCTGCTGCCTGCAGCTTTGGGCCATCTGACACAAGCTCAGGGAGGTAGCTAGGAGTAGTCTATCGACAAGCATCTACCGACGTCCACCTTAAAGGACATTTTCAAGCCAGTCGACCTCCTTGAGCTGAAACCATCTGCACCGCTGACTGTTATGCTGCAGTCGCTAAAGCTGTCTGAAACACCTCAACCAGTGCTTCAGAACCACCGACCAGCACTGAGACAACAATTCCTGACCTCAAACCAGCGTGTAGGCCAGCCTGCAGCCGCCCATCTAGCGCCACTCGCTGAACCGCCTGCCACCTGATACCCGCAGCTGACTACCATCTTGAACGCTGTCATAGAAGCTGCAAGCACCTGACACCGGCTCGAACCTGTCAAGCACCAAGAACATCTACAGCACAAGGTACATTGCAGTTCTGTCCCCCTATTCCTTCTTCAAATTACCCTAGTGACATTGTACAACCCATTGCTCCCTTTGTGTTGAAACCAAGTATCCTTGAGCTATTGTGATTAATTACTATACCGACTATCCTCCTGCCAGTATCCAGAGTGCATCCATTTTCCTTTTTTGAAACAATCTGTACTTTACTTTCCTTTACATGGTGGGTTGTATTTCATAGTGTGCAAGAACTGTCTGTTGTGATAATAATAAAGTAGATATTTGTATACAACCTTAACTGGACCGTCCCTTTTATCATTGGGTAATTGTATTTTCGCTGTGTTGCAACTAACCAACAATACAATACCTTTTGGAGATAAGCTTGCCATTTCATCCACATTACCAGAATTGGACAAAGAGGTTTATAATTTGCTTGTGTTTCCAATCTGATCAGATCCCTTCTGGTGTACTAGGGATGTGGGGCTGATTGATGGTTTAGAAACCAATATTCATCCCTGGACCACTGGTCCCCAGAAGTGTTTTCGTCACATTGGTGACAGCAGCGGGATAGAGTTGGAGCCTTGCACACAGCTTACTCAACCAAAGATAAAAGTACTGTTGCAGGCAATGTTTAGACACTTCCAGGTATTTGTAATAATCATGGATCTTGACATAGAGACTGTTAAAGGCATGACCAAGGATGTCCTGCAAGTCATATGTCAAGAGGGGGAACTTCCAGAAAGCACTAAGGTTAATAAACCTGAGTTGCTGACCAGCCTCCAAACGTGGGTAGAAGCGAGAGTGGTTGGGGCGAAGACCCCAGGGGATGGGTTAGACCCTGTGTAGCTGAATAGAGATGACCCTCCGGGAGGGATCGTGGAAGATGATGAGGAAGACAGCATGAGCCATGTTTCTCACCAGCCATCCTGCCGGGGAGCAAGTGTAGTTTCTCACCACACTAGGTTGTATTTCGTAGTGTACTAGAACTGTCTGTTGTGATAATAATAAAGTAGATATTTTTATACAGCCTTGACTGGACAGTCCCTTTTATCTCTGGGTAATAATTGTATTTCTGCTGTGTTGCAAATAACCAACGATCCACGATCTTTCGGAGATAAGTCTGCCATCCTGTCCACGTTACCAAAATTGGACAAGGATGTTTATAATTTGCTTGTGTTTCCAATCTGTTTGGATCCCTTCTGGTGTACTAGAGGTGTGGGCTGATTGATGATTTAAAAACCAATATTCATCCCTGGACCACTGGTGCCCCAGAAGTTGGTTCATCACACTTTAGCACACTCAAAAGCATTGATATAATTTTTCTGCTCTACCCCCAATGCATTACAGATTGCACTCTTGGCACTTTGAGTGACGCCCATTGAAAAAGGTGTCCCAATGCTCTTCCATATAGGAAAGAATTGGGTCAGTTTCGGCCTCTGTGAATCTTTTAGCATGACAGTCCTTCTCTCTATTATATTTCACCTGGTCCTCTTTGCCACTCATTACGCTGTACAGTTTGGTTCTGCTGCCAAAATTGTCCACAATTATGTTCTCGGGTCACTTCCTGATTTGAGGCTTTTCAGGCTAACTGGGCACATTTTCCATGCATTCATCACATAAGGACGTTTCGGATCCAGCCTATGCGGGTGATGCCATTTGCATGAAATACATGTGCGTCTGTCATTTTTATTCGTAGCCTAATGCATGATTTTATTGCGCATTGGGACGGATGCAACATCATATGCACATTTCATTTGAAAATGCTTTGCAATCTCTACTATGCTGTTGCTCACTAGGCACTTTGCACTTTGTGCCACTTCCATTGTTGCTCAATTTATCTCAAATAAAATGATTAGGCTTTTTATTGAGCACGGCCCTAGCTTCGGGAAGCAACAGAGCCCTTTACAATCATATGAGGAAGGACAAGGTTAGGTAGCAGAGAAACAAGGGAGTGGGGATCTAACAACAGGGGAGGGAGGTCAATTGTCAGCAATGGATCTACAAGTATCCAGGAGAGAAAACAGTGGGGATCAAATCACCCAGTCTCATGTATGGTGGCGAGTGTACAGTGTACGAACCTAGGTATTAGGAAGGAGCGATTACTTGAAGAGGAGGCTCTTTAGCTTCTTCTTTAACTGTAGAAGCAAGGGAAAGTGTTGGATTTGATGCAGAGGTTTCGTCCTATACCAGTGGAGTTCAAGTTTGCACATGTCCTTACTTGTGGTGGATCGTAGACCTCCAAATATGCTACGTTTCTCAATCAGGTATCTTGTGGACTTCAGGGTGATAGCCTTGTAGATGATACAACAGGATTTGAAGATGATACAGGCTTGCAGAGAGAGCCAGTGCAGTTCAATGAGGCTCGGGATGATGGGGTCAAATTTGCATAGTCCTTTGATGATTCATGCTGCAGCACGCATGACATATCTCAGAGGAGCGTGGGTAGGTTTTCCAAAAGGACATTGCCACGATCAAGGTGCGAGAGTACCAAGGCTCAAACACAACGTTGCTTATCTGCCCATCTAATTAGGGTTAAATGTATTTGAGAAATAGGTCCATAGTCTTTAAAATGCTGGGGCTGATTCACAAAGAAACTTGGAAACAAAAATAATATTCAGGTATTGCAGTTTGCACCTGTACCTGGCCATGAAAAGCGCACAATCAGTAAATTCACAAAACATCTTTTGCAAAATGCTACTACAGCAAAGTGAGTTTGACCTCAGTTTTATTCATGAAAGTTGTGCATGCATAAATATGTGAATAGCAATTTTCAGGTGCCACAAGTATGTAGGCAAATTGCCAGTCACATCTGCAAATTCAAAAATTCGACCACACCCATTTGCATATTAGTTACCATAAAACACAACAAAAGGCCCAGTTGGAAGTTCTTACTCCCCCCTACACTCCACACACATCCACACTAGAAGATACACATACAAACTAACACCATAAAGAAAACAACATAGAACTCCACCAACTACAAGAGCAGGACACATTACAAACACCCAGAAAAGAAAGAGCATAACCAAAGAACACGCAAAGTGGTTCAATATAACTTGCCTGTAAAGTAAAAAAAAAGGATAAGATTGTTTAAAATGTAAAATAAACACCAATTTAAAAAACTGGATCCGGGTTTCCCTGAGAACTCAAGGCCCCTTTTAAGAACTCTTTTTTTTTTTTAGTAAGATTTTGGGCAATGTGGTGACAACGCAATGAGAGCTGTTTGCGAGTTTAATTTGCAGCTGGGAAATAGACAATATAGCTGTAGAGCATGGCAGAGGACCGAGGTGTCCCTGCTCGAGGTTCGAGAAGAGTAGCTCGTTTGGATCATGGATAGTCATCACAATAGTCTCCTTTCCTTGTTGGTTTTGCTTTGGCTGCCTTCTGCACTATGGACCACCAGCGGTCGAAGTGGGTGGAGCGTTTGGTAGCGCTGCTCCTGTACTTTTATTTAATGTTCTTTACTGTTCCTATACTTTTATTTTTAAAAGAAACCATATCGGAATGGTTTAGTTTTCAAATAGAACTGTGGGGACAAGTTGAAACATGCACTTCAGTGCACTGAACTGGACGTTCCCTCAAACAGCAGGTGTGCTTGTTTAAGGGTTTGGATTGTGTGTGGGAGTTGTGTGCGTATATGTTAGGGTGAGTGCAGTGTCCTCAGTGTCATTGGAGGCATCTATGATGTTCATGTGAATATTTCGACATTTCTGTGGTTAATTATTGCTGTGCTATTAAAAAAAATCCCCATGTGCATTGAATGGTCATTTTTGCTGTGTTGTCATTGTTTAAAGAAATCTAAAACTTTCCCGTTTGCATTCTATGCTAATTCTTGCTGAGGTCTCATTGCATTTGTTTTTAAAACACACACAAATCTCCATATATCGAGAATGTTATGCTATGGTATACTATGGTGTCATTTGGTGCTTATATAGCACTTGAAACCTAAGGCATTATGAACACTTGTGCATGACATTGACTCAACTGGGATTTTAGACAAAATAAAGTTTGAATGAGGAAACTGTGGAAGCGAGGTGCAAGCACGAAGGGACTCAGGTAAAGAGTTCCAGATAGTAGTGCCCTGCCCATGATAACCTGGCCAAAGTGCTTTAAAGAAGTCATTCTTATGGTTCTTGCAAACTCCATGTTGCTCCTGTAACAAGAGCATTTGCTACTCACCCTTGCTGAGCAGTCCTATCACTGTCCCCCTGCTGGGCCCTAATACCCACTTTAGAACCTCCTGGTGTTTTGTTTTCTAGTTAGCTGGGATCCTACAGCCTACCTTTCGGTTTGGTTGGCCGGCATAATAACTATCATGAACACCTCCATGTCAACCTATTATAACAAAAAAAAACAAAAAACTGCTCAGCTTTAAATGACCGAGCCAAGTGAAAAACAAGGCTGCTCTTAAAAAAGGCACACAAAAAACCTTACCTTGTAAGTGTAAGTGCAATCTGACAGGCCTATTGATAGCACAGATGTTTTCAACGAATCTACGTGATGTTTCCGTACCGGAAAAGTTAGCGACGGAAATGTTTGCATGGGAAATGTACGCACTACAAATGTTCGTACATTTCCCATGCGAACATCCAACAGAAAACGATCCATACATACATCCCCACCTACAACACACCACAACACACCCCCACCCACCCCCCAACATACCCTCACCACCCTGCTTACCTTTCCTTCCTTCGCTCTGTGTCCCTGCAGTGCCAGTTCCCTTTCACTTCTGTGATCGGGAACCGGCGGTGCAGGGTCCTTTTCTTTTTTTTTTTGGGCAGCTGCAGGGGTGTCCCTCGCTACCCGCAAACACTATTCGGTAAAGTATAGTGAGCGAAGTGAGCGGGGTGTTGTGGGGGACACCCCCACAGCCCCCGGCTTTTTTTAATTTAATTTTTTGCAGAGGCCCCCACAACACCCTGCTCACTATACTGTATAGTGAGCGGGATGTTGCGGGGGACAACCCTGCAGCCCCCAGCTTTGCTTAGTTTTTTTTTCTTTTGGCAGGGGCACGGGGAGTGTCCCCCGCAACCCCTGCTCACTGTAGTGAGCGGGGTGTTGCGAGGGACACCACCACAAGCCCCATACTGACCCCACCGAAACACCTAAACACATACCACGAAAATTCGGAACTTTTGCTAGTTAGAACTTTTCGAGGTGTGTTTTAGGTCTTTTGGTGGGGTCGGTAATTTTTATTCGGACATTTCATCCAAAACTGTTTTCAACACACTACACACCAACACTTTGATGTGTATCCTCCAGTCCAATGTCACTGTTATTGAATTCATGATATACATGGTGGCAGCATGTGGTCTGTCTTCCCTGTTGGATGCCCTGGTGCTAATCTCTCAGTAAACATCTACAACAATGGAACAGTTTTGTTTTGAGGCAGTCATGATAAGCTACTATCTGTAGACGCTCTCACCCCACTTCTACCCAGGGCTTTAAGTGGGCCGAGGCCTGCCGGGGCTGAGCCCCGGCAGGCTCCAAAATTTCGTTTTGAGGCGGGGCCCTGCCGGGGCTCAGTAATCTCCCCTGACAGCCCCCGGCCACTACACGAAAAGGCATTTTTTTCTACAGCCTGAAGCTCTCGCTCGCGTGCGAGAGCTTCAGGCTACAGAAAAAAATGCCTTTCAGCCATAATGGTGGCGCCGCACCTGCGAGGCATCCCTTTAATCAAGAGACTCCCGTTGGCAAGCACCACCATTATGGAGAAACATGAGGCCGCTGGAAGCAGAGGCCTTGCTTTCTAAATACTGGAGCTCCCGCGGATTCGCGTGAGTTTCAGTCTTTAGGAAAAAGGCCTCTGCTTCCAGTGGCCTCACCCTTTCAGCCTTAATGGTGGTGCTGCCCCTCCCCAGCTGGCGAGGGGCAACACCACCATTAAGGCTGAATAGGCAGGCGCTGTCCCCTGCCAGGCAAGCCCATACAAAATAAATGCAGAGATCAGCACCCTCTCCCCCATGGGGAGAGGGTGCTAATCTCTACAAAAGGATGCCTGGCAGGGGTGCCAGTAGCCCATTGAGCCGGGGCTCGTCAAGGGGGCGTGACCTAAAGGGCCATCAAGTCCCCCGCTGTTAGGCCACGCCCCCTCGATGAGCCCCAGCTTGATTTGTAATGCCACTTAAGGCACTGCTTCTACCGGCAGCTCTCAGGTCACTCTCACCCTCTAACGCCTAGTGTTTGAAAGCTACCCCCCACACCTTCTCCTCTCATGGGCCCATTTTAACATAACCAGGAGAAATGAGAAAGCAACTGAGGAGTGCATACATCCCCGCGCAGTACAGGAGGACTCTTTGTCAAAGCTGCCTCCCCTTTTGTTAGAATGGATTTCTAAACTCCGGCCTGATGGACAGACATTTAGGAGGGCACCCTAGTTTAGTGAAACAGGGACCCTTCTGGACAAGTCAGACGATAGCTTGGCAGGCGGTCAAGACTAAGTCTCAAATGGGGTGAGAGTGATCAGAAACCCACAATGAGCACACACAGCAAAGATACCACAGAATACTCTTAGTTATATCAAAAATGCATATACATTTATTTTAGGCCCAATAAAACAACACAAATAACTGAACTAATAATGCAACAGTTACCACACAAGCATATCAATATGTAACATATATACAACTACTGTAGCCTAATGCGACAAAGGGAGCAAAACAGAAGGGGGGAACACAAAATATGCATTAGGCAGTCTTCAGGATGGAAACCCTAACTCATTCAGTCCAGCTGCAAGAAGTGGGTAGCCTTGTGCTCAATGTACAACAGAGCATAAAAATGCGTGGTTGTGCTTAAAGCAAAGGCAGTGCCTTTTCAAGATGCTGGGACAGTTAGGTAAGCATCCTGAAGGTGGTAGAAAACAGCAACGCTCCTATGTGATGTCCTTGGACAGAGCTGGTCAGTTCACTGGACGGCCCAGGAACACTTCTGAGAAGGATCTTTCAGCGGGAAATCAGGAGAGGCCAAGAGCAGTTGTCCCCACTACTCAAATAGGTTGATGCTCCCTCGCACACCTTCTAAGGTCAAGAACAGAGCAGGGGTCCGACGGGACAGCAGCGGGCTAAGGGTGCCCAACCTTGCAGCTCAGCTACGGATGGTCCTTGGGACTGCATCAGCTCACAGGATACATGGCTTCTTCTGTAGTTCAAGATGAACCACTGTAGATAGACCTGGAATGGATGAAGGTCCCCTTCTCTTATCCAAGTTTCGACGTGTGAACGGATCTGGACAAACAATGGAAGATCTGTTCTCTTGCATGCACGCCAGTCATGGTCCAATCATGGTCCACAGTGGTCCTCATGTATTCATGCACACCAGACATCCTGGCAGTAGTAGCGTGGATTGGAACCAGACAGTGCCAGCTTCCTTCCTGGGCACTAGCACACATGACCTGCAGGAGCTGCATGTCCAAATAAGGAAGTCCCAGGTCAGCTCAACCTGGGGGAAGACCAAGGTACAAGATGGCCAAAAGACAGAACAAAAGACTTCATGGCACAGCCACTTTCGGCACTGGCCACAGTCATTAACTATTTGCTGTAAACGCGGTATGGTTCCCTAAAAAGTTGTACAACTATAATTACAGGAAAGTGCTGCCACCAGTTTGTCCTGGGCACACCTGTACATTCGCCAGAAATTCCTTAGAGGGTGTCTACAGCCATAAAACAAAAGGACCCCAGTGCAGGGTACAGTAATGTACTTTGCGCACTGATAAAAAGTTACCATGAAATGGCAACAAAGTAAAAACTAAGGGAAACATAGTTTCCCAGTACTGACAGCCTGAAGGATGTGTCAGTTTCCCCATAACAAATGAACAAAAGTTCAGGGAAGTGCAGCTGAAGACTGTGCTCTACTGGAAAAAGTCAGGTTAGTATAGCCAAACAAAAGCAAAAGGTTTGGGGGGTACATGATATGGAGGGAAAATTGCATTCAGAGAAATCTTTCCTAATACCTTCCTCCTGTAAAACTGATTAAATCGAAATAAAATCCTAAAGATAGAAACATTAAGAACAAGGTCTGCTTCTGAACACACTCACAATGTGCATGATCTTGTCTGATAACTTGACATCACGCTACTGGCCATAACACACGCATGGCTGCAAGGCAACTTCTCTGCTCTTCTGAACATGCTCTTTTCAGCAGGCTACAAGATCATTGCAAAAACTGACCCAATCGCTCCGGCCGAGGCATGGGTGCAATTTTCTCCCATTCATTTGGCAGGTGCCCCTTTCATTTAGATGTCATGTCCCCCCCAACATTTTCAGCAAAGTTATTCCATTGGTCAGAGGCACTGCTTTGACCCATCCTGCTTACCTTAATGTTGTGGAGGTTCCAACCAATCCTCCCAACTGTTTCTTTTGAACGTCTGACTTGTAAAGTGTCTGAGGACTGCACCTATACCTATATTGGAAGCATCTGTCTGCACAATGAAGGGTTGGCGGTAGTTAGGAGCTCTGAGAACTGGAGCTTGACAAAGGGCGTTCTTCAGGCTTTCAAAGGCCTGATTGTACTCTTCATTCCGTTTGACCTTTTTAGGGAATTTTGGAGAGGAGATTACATTCAGAGGAGAAGCTATAGACCCATAGTTCTCAATGTAATTCCTGTAATACCCAGTGAGGGCTAGGAAGGCTCTCACTTGGGTTTGAGTAGAAGGGGTTGTCCAATTTTGCACAGCTTCAGTCTTGCTGAGCAAAGGCCTTATTTCGCCTCCTCCTACCTCATGGCCAAGGTAGACCACTTTACTCTGACTAATTTGAAATGTGCTTGCCTTTATGGTCAGATGGGCCTGTTCAAGAGCCTGCAAAACATATCCTAAGTGGTCAACATGTTCTTTCCAAGTAGGGCTGAACACAGCAATGTATGCCATGCAGAAGTCCTCGATCCCATTCAGAACCTGATTAACCATCCTTTGGAATGTAGCAGGTGCATTTTTTAATCCAAAAGGCATAACCTTAAACTGGTATAAGCCAACTGGGGTGGAGAATGCAATTTTCTCCTTGGCATGGCCAGTCAGGGCTATTTGCCAATAGCCTGTCGTGAGATCAAATGTGCTGAGGAACTTGGCTGAACCAAGTCTATCCACCAACTCATCTGTCCTTGGCAAAGGATGGGCATCAGTCTTAGTGACTGCATTTAGGGCTCTATAGTCCACACATAATCTTAACTCCTTGCATCCTGCCTTTGGTATTAACACAACTGGGCTAGACCATGGACTAGTAGAGGGCTCTATTACCCCGAGATCAAGCATCTTGTTGACCTCTCCTTTGAGGTGGGTTCTTACGTTTTCTGACATCCTGTAGCCCCTGCTTTTGACAGGTAAACAGTCACAAGTGTTAATATCATGCTGGCCCAAGGGGCCAAGCCTGGTGCAGAGTTAACAAACCTTTGCACTGCTCTTGTTTCTCAGGTGTCAGATTAGAAGAGTAGAAGAGAGATTAACTCCTTTTATTTATTTATTTATTTATTTATTTTAATTCTTGTAATGCGCCAACATGCCCGTAGGCCTCAGGGCACACATAAAACTGAACAAAACAAACAGACACACATGGCAAAGAAGGAAGAAGGGTCAAAGAGTAATACTTTCTCATCTAAAGGTTTGTCTCTGAGGAGGTCAGGTAGAGGCTCACTCTCCTCCTCCTCTTGAGATGAAGCTAGAAGCAAAGCTCCCAGTTCTGGTCTCGAGACATAAGCTTTTAGACGGTTGGTGTAAAAGACTCCAGGAGCCTCCTTAGGATTACCTAAATCCACCAGATAGTTCACCTCTCCAAGTTTTCCCACAATCTTGCAGGGTCTCATCCATTTGTCATGCAGGGCCCTCTGCCTTTTTGACACCATAACAAGAACTAGCAGGTCTTGAGCGAACTCAACCATATTGGCCTTCTGGTCATACCAATGCTTCACCAGAGCCTGGCCTGTTTTCAAGTTATCACTTGCCTCAGCCATAATGTGTGATATTCTCCTCCGGAGTCCTATCACATTGTCAGTGACTCTGACTGTTGTGGGGGAAGGAGCACTCTCTAACCCCTCCTTTATCAGGGCCAATAGACCTCTCACCGGATGGCCATAGAGAAGTTCTGAGGGACTTCTCTATATGCAAAGAGAAGGTATGGCAGTAGAAGATCCCACTTTTTCTTAAGGGGGTCTTCTAAAGTGCCTATCAAGCTCTTCATGGTAATCTTAAACCTTTCTATCAAACCATGTGTCTGAGGGTGGTATGCTGTTGAGAACTTGTAGGTAACTCCACAGTTTTTCCACATGGCCTTCATGCAGTGGGACATACAATTTGACCCCCTGTCGGATATTACCTCCTTAGGAAACCCAACCCTGGTAAAAATATCAAGAAGGGCCTTAGACACAGCCTGAGCTGTAACAGTCCGCATAGGAATTGATTCAGGTTATCTAGTAGCATGGTCTACTACAACAAGTATAAACCAGTTGCCTGAAAATGTTGGAGGGTCAAGAGGACCAACAATGTTGATCCCTACCCTTTCAAATGGTACTCCCACCACAGGGAGAGACAATAAAGGTGCCACATTCTTGGAGGCACTTTTACCAGAAGTTTGCCAAGTGTGGCAACTCTTGCAATACTTATCTACCTCAGCCCTCATTTTAGGCCAATAAAAGTAGAGAGAGAGCCTTTCCTTGCTCTTCTTGAAACGCAAGTGACCAGACAAAGGTATTTTATGGGCTAGTTGCAAGAATTGGAGTCTGTTTTCTTGGGGCATTACAAGTCTCTTGTAGTCTCCAGGGATTGACTGTCGGTTCACTATAGACGATGCCATCTTCCCAGTGTCACATATACTTCCCAGGCTCTTGCCTTCAAGCTGAGAAGCTGCATGGTGGTGAAGACCTTCCAGAGTTGGACATTCTCTCTGTCCCCTACTGAAGTCTGCCCTGTTGGGGCCACCTTCTGCCAGTAAAGACTGCAGCTCAGGATGGTCCACAGGGTCAAGATCTCCAATGAGTTCCTGGCCTTCTTCTAGATCTGAGTCCTCAGGCTCTAGTTCAACCACACAGGGTTGTACCTTACTCTCAGCCTCAGCTGGAGGAGGAATCACAGGTGTGATTTTTGACAACCTAGGAGATTTCCTGGTTGGAAGCACTGGAGTGCTTTCTGCTGGTTTCTTCTTTGAAGTCTTGGGTTTCCCCTTTGCTTCTGGTTGCTTTGAAATAGCAGTTAGTAACTCCAGTGGAGTAGGAGTGATTTCTTTTTCTATCATCCCCTCAGGAGAGCCCCTCAAGGTCCTCTCCCTTGCAGGTCTGCTGAGCTCCTGCAATCTCTTGCTAGGAGGTTTTGGAGTATTTGACACCACTCCCAGTTCTTTAAGGTCATTCCCTAAAAGAACCCTTCCAGGCACTTCAGATTGCACACTAACAGGTATCCTCACAGTCATGTCATTGCACTGGATGAGAGCTGGTAATTGGGGAAGCATCTGCACAGGCCCTCCAGCTAACTTGGTGAGGCGTTTGGGTGCCTTAGCAACATCCTCCACCTTGGAAAAATATTCATCCACCACAGTTATTCTGGCCCCAGTGTCTCTAATGGCAGGGGTCTCCTGACCATTTAATAGGACACTGGGCCTCATTCCGACCCTGGCGTTAACCAAGGCGCTATTAGCGCCTTGGTTGATGCCGTTATTTTTCCGACTCTGCCATGGTGAATGGCGGAATTACCGCCCCATTCCAAGGTTGGCGGGGGCGGTAATTCCCCATTCACCATGGGCCCTTCCCCATTCCCATTTTTGGCCCATAGGGCTCAGTGGGAATGGGGAAGGCGCTAATTACGGCACCGTAAATTACGGTGCCGTAATTAGCTCCTAGGTCCCTTTGCGGGTTGATTTTTTAACGCCTGCAAAAAGCAGGCGTTAAGTACCAACCCGCAAAGGGAACTCAGAATAGGGCGGTAAGGGTTTAAAGGCACCGGTCTCATTACCGGTGACCGTTAACCCTTACCGCCCTGCTCGGAATGACCACCAGTGTCTTTGTAATACTCTTTAGTATTAGGAGGGATAGAATTATACACATCTCAATTATGTTGTTCCCACAACCCTAGGGATACTAGAGATACACTAGCTGAGACTCTGATAGGGTCTTCAGCTAGTAGTTGAAAGTTTCCACTGGCCATATGTACTTCCTTCTCTGGAGCGAAGGCTAAGGAGACAGTGTGGGCCCCTGAAGGTTTACCCTACATCTGGAATGCCCTTTCACATGATCAGTAGAGCCACAAACATAACATTTCCCAAATGTCTTTATGAATGGGGGCTTGTTCTGACCTCCTTCTGGTCTGGGACCAGAAGGTACACTAGCCTGATTAGGTTTCCCCTGGGGCTTACCCTTAGAATTTTGTTTGTGGACCTCTTTGGAATTGGAATTATTGGAATTCTCTTTGTTGTCTTTTTTAGGCTGCTTTCCCTCGTCCTTTTTCTGAGTGACCCCTGAATCCTTGTGAGTAGCCCTGTTGGCAACCCACATGTCAGCAGCCTTAGCCAGTTTCTTAGAATCTAGTTCTTTTGAATCAGCCAAATGCTGTCTGAGCTCAGGAGAGCAGGCATCATAGATAGACTCCAACATTACAAGATTTCTCATTCCTTCATAAGTGTTAATCATCTAACCCTTAATCCATCTCTCTAAATTCTTCAAACACTCATTCACCCAAGTAGCCCAAGGGGTACTATCATGCTTCTTGAGGGTCCTAAACCTCTTAAGGTACTGGGAAGGAGTCTTCCCAAATCTAGCTATTAAAGCTAGTTTTACACATTCATAATCCATCCTATCCACCTCCCCCAACTCCATTACCACATCAGATGCAACAGGGGGAGCCTAGAGAATAACCAGAGGATCAACTGATTCCCTGTGATATCCTGGAGCCCATGATTGTATTCAAACATAGCTAACCAATCTAATACATCCAACTTAGGTTCATACATACCCACAATCTCTTTGGGCATCCGGGGTCTTTTTGGACTGGAAGATCTAGAGGATTCGGAGAGAGAAGCATTTTCCAAAGACAATTTCTTCATCTCAAGCTCATGATTGAGCTCTAATTCTTTGAGCATTATTTCATGATGTCTCTGCTCAGTTTGGGCACTAATTCTTTTGAATTCTAGCTCAAGTCTCATTTTTTCTAGAGTGATAAATTCAGGACTTAATGTGGGACCTGACAAGGGTCCAGTAGCCACAGGTTGAGGCCTTTGAGCAGGCAGAGGGCCAGAGGGGGTGACATTGTTATCCTCCTCTTCCTCATCTGCTTCAACAATAACATCATCAATATCATTTTCCTCAATGTTTGTTACATTTGCTGGAGTATTAGGCACTACAGCACCACAATCCACACTTTGTTTTTCTAACAGTCTATCAATCATTTCTGATTTCTTGGCTTTGACAGGAAGATCTTTCTGTCTACACAGATCCCTTAAATAATCAGCAGCATTAGTAAGGAGGGTCTACTGGCTGTAACTTTCCATACTTTGACTTTGTTTAAAATAAACTTTTTTGTGATTGTTAGCCTTGTGATTAATTGAACCAAGGTAGTAGCAGTACTCTAAAATGTAAATCCAATACTTTTATCCTCACCGCTGTACACCAGCGTTAGGCAGAATCCTGTCTAGTTCCCTTAGGGAGCACTACAGAAGATTAAGACTACAGGTATGAGCAATACATCCCCTTTGGTATCAGTCTGTACCACAAAGATTTAGTTGGTAGCTGTGGCTAAGCAGTCAGACTTATCTCAAGAGGCAGATGAGCAGTATTCAGGGTTTACACACTAGGACTACAATACTAGGGTACAAGCAAACACTGACCAAAGCTTTGTATTAAAAAGAATATATATATATATTTATTACACACTTCCAGTTCAACACATTAATCACAGTAATCAAAGCAAGTTAAAATCAGTCAAGAAAAGTATACACAACTCTCTAGTTAAATTGTAGACAAGTTTGAGCAAGAGTGAAAACTGAGCAAAACGGCACAGTGAAAACCAAACACAAATGGCACTCTATCAATTTCTCACAAGGGAGGGAAACCACATGTTATACAGAAATATCTTCTTACACACCCTAACAACACTTCTCATAAGTTTGTGAACAAGTTTAGGCAAGGCAGTACTTTAGCATGTATAACACTTAAATGAAAACCGAGCAAAATGGCACTTCACAAGTTTTAAAAGTGGGAAAAAGAAGGTGGTTATAAGAAGTGGGTGCATCAACACAGTTCTAGTTGAGAAGCAATCTAGAGAAGGCAGTTCTAACAAATGCAACCAGAATTAATAGGCCTGTGCCAGAGTCAGTGGTATAGGGCAAAGGGCCCAGGAGTAAAATGTTCTTGTAGCTGCAGTCAAGTCTTTGTTAAACGATTCGAAAAGGTGGATGCAGAAGGTGAAAGACAATGTTAGGAGATAGGGGTGGCTAACCCAATCATGTAGGTAAAGGATTTAAAACACCTTTAGGGCTACCAAGGAAAAAGGGCTGCCTCGCGGAACTAAGTACCTTAAAATGAAGAAGAGGCTCCTGCGGTGGCGGTTGTTCCTGGCAGTTCCTGCAGTTCGGGAGATCCAGCAAGGAAGAGAGGCTCTCGTCGTGGAGGAAGGTTCGAGTTAAAGCACTGCCCAGGGATGAAACCAGGCGCGGTGCTGCCCAACAAATAAAAGGTACGCTCCTTTAAATCGCGGTCCGGGTGGATGGGTGCCTGGCTATCCGGTCTCCGAGTACAGGGTACTGTCGATTCGACCAAGGCAGGTCCAGTAAGGTGATTGGCAAACTGGTTGGCCCCACCAGCTCAAGGGAAGAAGGCTCTTGCAGATGAAGATCTTCTCTCGTCGTGTGGAGAAAAGTGGTGAGACGCTGCAGCAGGGCTTCACCGGTGGTTCAGTTGTTGCAGATGTCTTTGGCTTCTCTCCTCTTCGGCTTCTTAGTTCCAGTGGCAACGTCTTGCCCTTCCAGTGCTCAGGACCCTGCTTTTATGCAAAAGATCCCCATTCATACAGCCTAGCTGTCACTCACACAGTGGAGTGGTCATCCTGGCGGGAGACCCTCCAGCCTATCAGGGCAGAGTGTGACATGGGTTGCTGAGGCAACTCTGTCCAGGGGTCCTACTCCCCCTCCCACACAATGGATCCACCCCAGATTCAGTGGTGCCGAAAGGAGGGTTTCTTGGCAGAAGCCAGCCAAAAGGACGAACAAAGGATCCCGACCTGGGTTAGGAGTTTAGAGAAAGACACGAGAAAGAATTTATATATAAGTTCTGGCAAATAAAACCTACCGGAGTAAAGTTATTATAAAAATAAACCGGCGGTATGTTAGAGGCTGTCAGTAAATGTTGTAGCCTCGAACAATGGGAAAATCCCATAGGGAAATATTCACGGTTGAATATTTTTGGTAGTAACCACTGCCACCAGCCAGAAACATTTGAGAGAGGGACTGTACGGTACCCTCTCGAAAATGAACACAAGGGAAAAACTATTAACTCTTGCCAGTACCTCCATAGTAAGATGGGTTGTACTGGTTTTGTACATAAAGATTGACTGGTAAAGTCAATGGGAACTTTACATGCCCTGGGAGATAATAGTCGGTCCCAGGGTATGGAGTCTATGTTTGGGGGTCGCTACGACACCCCTGTGTCACTGCACGGAGGGTGCTGTGTAACACATGTAGATAAAGATGGTTCCTATGGGGGTGAGATAAACCCCATAGACATTAAACACAAAAAAATAGCCTAGAACACACATAGCAAATATGCCTAAGAGTGGGAAAAAGAGCTGCACTCTTAGCAGGAGAAGAAAATAAACCCTTCAAATCCAGCAAAGCTGCTGGGGGACTCTTATAGGTAAGGGAAATTAGCCATAGAATGAGAATTCTCCCTAACAATCATTAACCCACAGAGTTATTTTTATGAGAGTGGCGTTATATTATGAGAGTAGCGTCTTATGTGAAGGCCCTCATTTAGCCATAGAAAACGCGCTTGCGGCATACACAAAGAAATGCAACCCCGAGATATGTTCGCGTTTCTCCAGAAAACAGCAATGTAACGATCATTCTGCGAGGCCTTCCACTAGCCGTCAGCCCTCCAGAAGCACAGTGAAGGCGTTTGGTTCTCCTATCCATTAGGATGCAGAGCCGAGAGCTGTTTCTCTCGGTCAGCCCTCCCCGAAGTCCGGCAGCATCGCTCGTCCTATGTCGGCCACATGGTCTTTCTGCTCCGCGCATTGCTCCCAGCTCGGCTTTCCAAACCAGTATGAAAAGAGAAAAAAAAAAGCAGAATGCAATGTTTTATGATTCTGCCCACGCAAAAGAAAATATATGCTCTAATGTGCGTTGAAAGGCACTATTAAAGGCAAGGTTTCAAATCGGCAGATGCGCTCTTCCAGGGCGACCAATTAGCCACCGCCTCCCCACACAGCAAAGCGAAAAAGCCATTGCGGAAGGATACGCTCTAGCTAGGGTGTCATTCCCACCCCAGGCCACATTCTAAGACAGTTCACGACCCACAAACGTGCAAACTGGAATGATTTACAAAGAAAGAAGGCGATTAGCCCCTTATATCACATTCGAGTGAAAAACAGCCGGGTGGAATTTAAGAAGAGGGTACCTTCACCTGCCACCAAGAAGGGGGATGCTTTGCTCAAGGCCTTTTTCATGCTGGCCGTGCCTCTATAATCAGTCTTCTCGCGCCCCCACCTCCCTTTGGGTTTGCATGCTAGCCTATATTGAATTCGCTGAAGATGTCTGTTCACTGGGAAGGGTCATGCGCACAGCCCCATGCACACAGGCATCCTTACCCTGAGAGATAGCCCTCACTCTCTGAAACGTATATGTGTCTTGGACCCCAAGCAGCCATTTTAACCTGAAATGCAAATCCGTAGGCTGTCCGAATGAGTATATATGAGTGAATGAGTCCAGAAAGGGAATGACCACCAAGCCCAGCCTGCATTATGTAGTTCTTGATTCTATCATAGAACTCATTTATCACAGACATATACATCAAATGCATGATCATTCCTATGTCATTTCTGGGTGGATAGGTGTGGGAAATGAGTTTCAAAGGCACAGGTAAGTCTAACTTATACCATTTATTGATTATGTAAGAGGAGCCGGGACACAGGCAGCCGGGATCTGATAAGAAGCCGCTATCTCTGCCTCGTTCCAAACGTCATCCAAACAGTCAATACTTGCGCGGATCTCAAACACAGGAGGACCCACGTGAGTGTCTTATGCTACAGTAGGTCACGAATAAAGCACTGGTCTCTAGTGTGAGGGCACCCAGAACCAGGCAAGTTCCAGTATCATGGCAAAGCCCTCTTAGCCTTTCGTCCTTTTGAGGTAGATAAAACAAGTATCATAGTCTACGATACTAATAGCAGCTGTAATTACAGTGCTTGGATGACAGAAGGACTCTGGCATGAAATTCTATATGAGCGCAAATATTTTCATTATTATTGGGTTCTATCATGTGTGTAGCAGGGTGACTGTTTAACGTACCTTGTTGGGAGACAGGTGTAGGCGGGCACACAATATACAGCTTAAAACTTCACCTATAACTTGACCTGCCTCTTACCTGCCTCCAAACCCCGCTCTCCTGGGTTCAAGATCACCCTGGTGTACCTTGCTATGAAAGTGGTAAGGGTGGGAAGATCGAGAGGTTAGGGCAGGCAGGTTCCCCAAAAACTGCTAAGTACAAAACACAAGGTTAGAGTACCTGGAGCACAAAAGGAAAAACTGACAAAGAAATGCTGGCGTACAGTTCTTTAGTTGTTAAACAGTTACTTATATACTTTCCCTGTACACCAGCAGGGTTTTGTGAGATTTTATGTAAAAGGGGTAAACACAAGACACTATATACAAATTAAGTTACTCTTAAGCAGCTGTGTTACCAAAAGTAAAACACAAAAAGTCCTTCAAATATTAAAAATATAAAATAGTCTTTAAAATATATATATATTCATGTCTATACAGTGCACTGTATTAAAATCTATTTTTAAAGACCTTACCTGCAAGACAACCTGGCCCGGTCTGTCTCAAGATCTCTGCTGCTGCTCTCTTGATCTACTTTCTTCCGGCGCTCTTCCGTGATGGCTTTCGTGGCAGCAGCCACAGCAACAGCAACAAGGAGTGGTGGCAGCAGCAGCGACAGCAAGGTGTGTTTAGGGACCCCCTAAAGTCTTTACATAGGCTGGGCTGCATATGTCAGGTGCTGCCCTGCACTCAGACAAAACGTGGGGACCCACACCACTCACTCCACCTGGGCCACGTCTGCCATGTGTGGCCCAGGAAATCCAGGACTGCGCTCTCAAGCGACCGGGTCAGTGTTGCGCATTAGAAATATAATAAAGTAAAGATGGGCCACCTGAAAGGGAGTGGCCCCTTTCTTTTTATCTAGCCCCAGGAAGGCTAACAACACATTGGGTGCTCCCCAGCTATGGGGAGCGTCAGTCATTAAAAGTGCCCAGAGCCCAGGAATGCCGTTAAGCCACTTAGGGGTGGCTGTGCTCACAAACATTCCCCTGTTAGTCAGGGGAGTGGCAGCATGAAGACCTGGGCTGTGGTGGTGAACAGCTCTAAGCAGAAAGTATCTAACCCTCTAGCATTGTTTGAACATTGTATCGGGTGCTCTGCTCACGCAGGACAAAGTCTCTCTTTTTTATAAGTAACGGGAGCCTTGCGTAAGCATGCACAAAGGTCCTTTACTACAAAATGTTCTTATCCTGGTTCCTGGTAGGGCTCTCACACCGGGGACCCAATTTTCTTTTCTTTTTTCTGTTGGGATCCCAGGTGGTGCAGCTTCACATGTCGGGGATCCTTACTTACCATGATCCCTCCTTTGAACTATCCTCAGCCCTGAGGATCGGCTTGATCTGGTCATTGAATTATACAGCCATGATTTAGGACAGGCCACCGGTTGCCACCCAGTACCCCAATTCTCAGGCACCTCCCACAGTATCCCTGAATTTACAGGAACCTGCTCTAGAGAAGGAGGGACAGAAGATTGAGAGGAGCGGACTGGACCCTCACACTGGACCCCTGGTGTATCATATGTTTACTTCATAACAGGTCTACTCTCCCTGGTGCTATGACGGAGAGCAGCTGGGGCCTCATGTAGGTTTACCCTGGACTTGGCAGAGTACTCTGTAACAAGTCAGGGAACCTATCTTTCAGTGAAAGAATAGGTAAGGGTTCCTCTTGCAAGTCCAACTTAACTGGGGCGAGTGGAGCTGGATTGGGAACAACCTCTGAAGGAATACTCTGAGGATGAGGTTCAATTTCTCTAGGAGTGGGATCTGGATCAGTGGGTGTAGGGACCCACACTAGTGTCTGATCTAATCATTGGTCGGGGTAGACCCCAAACTGATCACCCTCAGCATCCGCATCTTTACTGGCTTCCGGCCGGTAGCTGGAGAGGTTTCTGGGGATGGAGCCTTCAAAGGATCCTATTTGGGTCTTTCAGAGCGGAGTCGCTGCTGTCTGGTTACCGGCCCCTTGGCCGGTTATTCTCCAGTCACCTCCAGTGTCAGCTCGACCTCATCCCTGACTGGGAGCAGGTGGTTCCAGTGCAAGGTCTTGATATTCGTTGTCCATCCTTCCTCTAGCGGTCAGTAAACAGGGAGCTCTGGCAGCTGATTCTCTATCATGAAAGGCGGAGACTCACACTTGTCACCTAGCTTGTTGCGTCCTCTCTTTCCTAGACTGTGGATCAATAACGATCGCCAGGTTGAAGAGTGGGAAAGTTGACTACAGCGTCATAGCAGCGTTTATTACTTTCCGCCTTCCGCTCAGCGGCAGCCTGGGCAAGCTGATATAATTGCTCCAGTTGACGCTTGAGCTGTTTAACATAGCTGCCATAGTTCTCACTGCCTGCTCCATCTTCGTACACTCCAAAACACAGGTCTACAGGCAGCCGGGCATCTTACAGTTGTATGAATGGGTCAGGTTGGCCACATGCTTACTCCATCTGTTCTTTTCCTTTGGCCTCAGGGTGCTCACCATGGCCAAGAGGGTAACATTAAACCTCTCCACCTGAGCATCCCTCTGAGGGTGATATGGAGTTGTATGGATCTTCCAGATGCCAACCAGCATCTGCTTAATGAGTGTGGATTCATAGTCTGGACCCTGGTTGGAATGAATCCTGGCCGGCCAGCCGTAGTGCGCAAAAAGCCACAACATGCCAACAACGGTGATGGCACACTGATCTTCGGTGGGAAATGCCTGCGTTTACCGAGTGAAGTGGTCTGTTACCATCAGAATGTTTTGTACTCCTCGTCTGTCCATCTCCAACTTGAGGATGTCGATGCAGATGAGGCCCATGGGCCCAGAACTCAGCAGATGATGAATATAAGCTGAAACACGAGCCATGGTTTTCCTGGTGATACACCTCGTGCAGTGTTAACAAAAATACTTCACATCTGCTGCTAATCTGGGCCAGAAAAACCTTGAGCAGACCAAACTGAAGGTTCTGTCACTGCCAAGATGCCCGTACTGGTAATGAAGTGCATACAATACAGCTCAGCGGAATCTCTGTCACAAAACCAGGTTATGTAGTAGCCCGTCTCTAACTTGTTTTTCCTTGTACAGGATTCCACCTTTCTGCACAAGCGTTTTTCTCTCCTTCAGCATTGCAGCTTGCTCTGGGTCATGAAGGACGTCTCTTGAAACATCTGCTTGCATGGTCTTGGGTTTAAGGAACAGAGTGTTTCCAGAATCTATTGGCTGGTGCATACAGATGTCATCTCGGGTCAGACGTGGTAGATACCGCTATACTGATGATTTTGTTGTACACGGCGGGTACCACCTCAGCTGAGGATCCCAAACAATCCATGCTCCTGACTCTGTCTGGATCCTGCTGACTTACAGCCTGGCAGAAAGCTCTGATGTCTGCTGGATCCACAAGTTGGATCAGCTGTATCATACAGCTGAGCATGAGACCTCAGAGAGAGGAGATGGGCATCGATGTTAGTGCACCCAGGTCTGTATTGTAGACTGAAGTTGTACGTGGAGAGTGTGGCAAGCCAACAGTGTCTGGTAGCATCAACACATAGGTAAGGGGGTTGTTGTCCGTCCTCACTGTTAAGGTGGTTCTGTAGAGGTAATCCTGGAACTTCTCTCTAACAGCCTGAAGTGCCAAAAATCCCAACTTGTGGACTGGGCAATTCTTTTCTGCTGGCTACAGGAATAGGCTGGCAAAAGTGACTGGTCTTATCTCACCGTTGGTCACCTTGTAGAGAACAGCTCACAATCCCTCCAGACTCGCATTCCACAAGCAGGATGTAAGGTAACTGCTGATCCGTGTAGGCCAGAACTGATCCTGTGGTGAGGGTCTGCTTGAGCTCCTCAAAGACCTGTTGGCATCAGTCAGTCCATTGCTCACCAAAGGGCTTCTGTGGATGATGTAGATGGCCCACAGAGTTTGCAGTGTTCTTCTCGCTCCTCTGGGTAGGTGGGTACCCTTAGGTGAGTGGTCAGTCGATGTTGGCGTATCCAATGATGAACCTCCTGTAGTAATTACTGAATCCCAGAAAACTCTAACTCCTTGAGGGTTTGAGGTCTTAGCCAGGTGAGGAGGGCATCCATCTTTGGCGGATCCATGATGATGCCATCCACGGAGATGATATGTCTGATGTACTTGAAACTTGTCCAGCATAACTGGCGCTTGTCTACACTGACCTTTAGCCCTTGCTCCCGCAGGAAATCCAGCACCTTCATGAGCCAAGGCGGGAGTTCAAACAGAGAGACAGCTGCGGGTATCAGGTGGCACGCAGTTCTGCGAGTAAAGCTGGACTGATGTCTACAGGCTGCCCTACAAAGAGGGTCAGGGTCAGGAATAATTGTCTCAATGCTGGACAGCAATTTTGAAGCATTAGTCGAGGCATCTCGGACAGCTTTAGTGACTGTGGCATCACAGCAGTCAGCGGTGCAGTCAGCTGCAGATCAAGGGGCTCGACTGGCTCAAAATGTCCTTTAAGGTGGAAGACGGTACATGCTTGTCGATGCACAACTCCTGGCTTCTTCAGTCTGTTTGTGTAGTCCTTTAAGGCAGAATGGCCAAAGCTGAGGAGCGTGTTGAAGCCAGCTGCCTTGTCCTTGGTTTGGTTCAGAGACTCTATGGCACTTCCGACCTAGGAAGATTGCTGCAGAGCCTAGCATGGCATGCTGTGTACTGGTGGGGTACCAGTTTTGGAGCTGCTGGAGGATCCTCTGGATTCGGTATCTCCCTCTGTTCTCTGGGAGATGTTTAGGGGAGGGACCTTGCTTCCCTCTTGGAGGTCCTGGCCTTCCTTTAGTAGCAGAAGATATAAGGCAGAATGTACCTTCAGCCAGGTTCCAAGGATGAGTTTTTTCTTTCTGCTTTTGGTGAAGCCTTCAGATGATCTGCCAAAAAGAGGGGCTCAGCCCTCTTTTAAAGCCAAATGGACCACAGGGATTGGTGTAGGCTAGGCCTACCTTAATGAACCAATCCTGGGTCCCCACTAGCAATCTCCTGTATGCTTGAGGTCATGACCACCATGCTTTGCAACGGAAAGGGATGAAAACATGTAATACTAAGTCCCACCCATCTTTCTGCCTGCTGTAGATGAAAGGGTCCCTCTTGTTAATGGACCTTGCTGTGGTTTCTGATTAAAGTGGCAGGTCTCCCTTGAAACTGTGGTGAGACAGATTTTCTGGCTCTGTCAGTCCACATACTCGTACCTTCTGGATGGGGTCTCCCTGCGGCGATGACTAATGTAAAAATGCAGTCCCAGACATGACATTTCACTGTCAGTCTATACACCTAAATATGGCATGAGAGACTGCGCCTGTAGGCTATGTCCACCCAGAGTACACAGGTCTATATGTATGTCATGAGGTGAGCATGGGACAATGTGTTTGGATGAGCCACACACATTTTCTGAAGGTTGATCTACCATAATTCAATTTCATAAAAAATTTCAAAAAAAGCCCAGGCAAGCATATACCCACTGTACAGATGGTTGAATTCCTCACAGCGTGTCCCTCCTGTCCACACCTATGGCAGAACTGCCAAGGCTGGAGTGGTGCGGTAAGCCATTTGTTTCACTTGTGGCTGCCGTGGCTCTTGAACGTGCCAAACGAGCTGATGTTCTCTCTATCAGGATGATGGTGTAGAGCCTCTTCCACGCTCTGGTGGTTTGGATATCATCGCAGGCGGTTGCTTGGCCGGCACCCGCTGCAGCTGCATCTCCTGGATGGTTTGGCACAGTTACTTCACTTGATGTCTCAGATCATACTCTAGGACAGTGTATCGAGACACCAGTTGACTTGGAAACTGTACACTGCATCCTCCATCTCGCCCTCCAGAGTACACACTTCTACGACCAGTTTATTTAAGGGTGGTGGTTTCTGGGTCGACACAATGGTCAAACTATGCCCGACGGTTAGAGGTGCTCTACTCAGAGCCATTCACCACCACAGGGTGGGCCTTCATACTGTTGGCTTTCCATCTGGGCCCCGGCACCTTTAATGACTGGTGCTCCCTATAACTGGGCATCTCCTAATGTGTTCTTAGCCCTCCTGGGGCAGGATAAAAAGAAAAGGGCCACCTTCGTTCAAGTGGCCTACCTGGACTTCCCGGCACATACCTGGCAGACGTGGCCCAGGTGGAGTGAGTGGTGTGGGGCCCCCACGTTGCCTCTGCATGTGATTGACATTCCTCTACATACACAAGTCCCAAGACAAGGATGTGATTAACAAAAGCTGTATAAGGGACTGTGCACATACTGGGGACAGAATAATAAACAGGGAGTTTTTTAACTACACCAAGTTGTCAGGGTGGTGATTCTTCAGGATGTGGGATGTGCTTCAAGACAGCTTAAAAAGAAACAGCTCAAAAAGAAGCTAAAAAGCGCCCAAATAAGCATTCTCACCACTTTCTGCAATTCCAGGGCCAGGTCTCTCCTGGAAAGTTAACACAATAACACATGTGCTTATAGACTCAGGATTAAGGGTTTTCCACATCCTTCCTCTCTTGACGTAGTGTGGTCTCTTCTCCTTGACTCTCAGTCTTGGCTTTAAGAGGGTACTAAATTATCCATCTGAGTTCTTCTTGGGGTCATTTACTGTTTGGCACTCAGTCTCGGGTTCAAAGGATTCATGTATCCTTTTTTATGTTTTTTTCAGTGTTTCTGTCAACTTGCTTGTCAGGCTTGGGGCAAACAGGCTCCCACACCTTTCTTCTCTGGTCTTCTCAGGGTATCTCTTTGCTTGATTCTCAACCGTTGGTTAAAAGTGTTCACACATCATACATATGTGGTCCTCTCAGGGACTCTCTGTGCTTGATTCTTAGCCTTGGTTTAAAGGTGTTCCCACACCCTTCTTCTGTAGTCTTTTCAGGGTCTCCCTGTGCTTAGTTATCAGTCTCAGATTCACACACCCTTCTCCTATGGTCTTCTCAGGACATCTTTGTGTGTGGTTTTCAATTCCTGGTTAAAAGGGTTCCCATACCATTCTACTGTGATCTTCCTTCCAAAAGGGGATCCCCCCCATGACCCTCATGATGGCACCTTTTGACAGGGCTCTTTAGTTGTTGCTGTGATGCAGCTGGTGTTCACCCAAGGCCTTGAACTGCAAGAAGACTGGATGCTTCCCTAATTTCTTGTCAGGGTACTCCCGAGATCTCTGATTGCCTATCTATCCCTAAGGGTACTTGTTCTCTAGCCACCTACTCCAGTTTTCTGTTCCCACTGGTTACTCACCTAGAGGCTGATTCCTATAGGGTCAGAGTTTCTGCTGACTCCTCTGGACACCACACCACAAACAAGATTCATCACTCCTTCTAGGTGTACCCCTTAATGTTTTAGGGTTGGCCACCTTCTCTTCTTTAGTTTGATTCTCTACCTTCCCCTCTTCATTCCAGATGCTTATCCACTCCTCCACCATCTTCCAACTATGCTTCCAACAATGTCTCATGCCCCTCCTCTATCTCTTTTCTTGTTCACCTCTCTTGGTCTGATAACTCAGTCCTAGCACCTTTGGTAGTTCTCCCCCACCCTCTCAGAATGACCTTCCGGGTCTTTCTTCTCCCAGCCCTGTGGGTCTATCCCTTCCCTTCTTGGTCTTTGCCTTCCCAGTCTTCTGGGTGTTTCTCCTCCAAGCCATACTGGTCTTTCGTCTCCCAAACCTCTAGATCTTTCTCCTCCCTGCCTTCTAGATCTGTCTACTGCCAGCCTTTCATGCCATTCTCCTCCCTACCTTCTCAGCCTTTCTCCCCCATCACCCTGGCTCTTTCTTTTTCCTGGTTCACTGTAGCTCTTTATTCCCCACTTCTATGATGTGTCTTTCCCTAGTCTCCTGGCCATCGTCTGCAGCATCCTGTCTCCTTCTTACCCCAGCCTTTTGTGAATCTCCTTTAGACTGATGTCTCCTGATCTCCCCAGGTTTGAAGGGCTCTCCTCCAGTCTCCTGCTCTGTTCCAGCCTCTTCTGTTCAGCTAGATTCGAATGAGCTCTTACTCCTAATACCCTCGGCCTCCTGCCATAGTCCTTGCATTTATAATTATTCTGTCCCACCTTCCAGCCTCTGTCTGATGTAAGGCGACTCCTCAGATGTGTTCACTTTGATAGTTGGAATGGGGATTGGCTGCGAGGCCCTGCTCCTGGGTATGACTTACTGTCTTGATGTAGGTTTGGGGTATCCCCACTCTTGTGCAGTCCTCTCTCTGCCTGCCACACCCTGGCTTTGCTTTTGTGAGAACTCCCTTCTCTAACTGGTCTTAGGTATCTGAGTGTGGAGAACTTGGGAGGTGACTGATGGATTGCTTATGTTCTATCTCCCATTTCAGGCCCCCCTGTGGTTTATAGCACATGTTGTGACCTGCAAGAGGGGCCATAGTGATCAGGCATGGCTTGTCATTCCTGGATTTTCTTATGGGGTCAGGAGTGCCAGCGCTTGCAATATGGCAAGCCACTGCCTCATGTACCTGGCATGATGGAGGCCTCCAGGTGATCCAGCCTTTGGCCTGTGACCACAGCATCCATCAGCAGGGGACTTTGTAACAGTGGGCAATATCCTCTTTGATTGTATAAGATGCAGCCAGAAGCCATTATGTCTTGACATTTGACCCCATTCTCTTTCTTATATAGGTATTTCAACTGTAGAATAAGAGTTTATCGGACTTCCCCTTATGGAATGATAAACTTCTTTCAGAAAATAAAATGTATATGGTTACTCTGGGTTTTGATAATGTGCTATGTTCAATAAGAATTGTGTAACTTGCTTGGTAAGTCTACAACATATACTTAAAATTATAATTATAAATGAACATTGTCACATTTCTAAAAGAGCCAGTTTACAAAGTTAGTTAAAATACATAATTCATTTTTTAATAGCTTCTTTTGCATAACATACATCTCATTTTGGCTATCAATGCCCTTCCTTCTGGGAAATCGTGGCTCTTAAATTAAAACCAATGATCTTCTATGATGATGTTTAATTTCGTGTGCTGGCCACTAATTGCTTGATAGTGCTGCTGAACCTGCACACAAGCAGATATATCCGGAAAGCAGAGATTGCACCCTTTGTTAAAGGTGATCTACAATAGTAAAATGCCCTCTATTAAGCATGGGAATGTCTGAACATGCTCTATAATCCACAAGATGAGGATTCACATATAGTTTACTATCTTTAGTAATTTTAGTAATACAGTCGCTTTGTAAATGTATTAGTAATAAACGATGTTAGGTTTAGCAGTAAAACACAATTGGAAACATTAGAAAAACTGCCATGGGTGTTAAGATATGCATACTTAATATAGTTCAATGTGTCGTTTAACGGGCAATTTTATCTGAAATAATTTATGTAGCACAGTCTAAAAATACTAATACCCAACTGAAACTGGTATTCAGTTAATCAATAACAGCATGATGAAAGGATAGGTTGAAGCTGACTGGATTTGAACCTGCAGATCACACACAGGTGTTAGAGTAAGGCCTTAACACATTCTGATTTCCTACCAGGAAACGTAGGATGCTTTTTGTGTATACATAATCTATAAAATATGGTTTTATTGGAAGCTTATAGAGGATTTCTTAAGTGCCTATACAGGTCCGGACAGACGGCTTCTATATACGGTGGAGCGGTGCATTTTATAGCACATATTTATTTACAGGGAATTGCAAAAAGCCACAGGGTTTAAAGGTACTTTAAACATATATCACCTTAGCAACAGACTCTCTGCACTCTGATCCACCTTGTTTGTTTTCTGCTGCAGGTCATGTCACTCTATTCAAAAACAATTCCACCCAATTCAACATGGGATATGGATCCCTGCTTATGCTCAACATCACTGCATTATCAACAGTGGGAATGATTTACAAAAGCGATTTACAATGGTGCAATCCCATCCCACTGAAAAAGGCTTTGTAAATCAGGCCCAAGCATTTCAAATACATGACTTTAAAGCCAATAGTCTTTCAACCCCAGCCGCGCTGACATTGTGCACATTGTCCTTTGGGATGTACAGGCAGAAAACAAAAAAAACTGAAAACAGATCTACCGTGGCAAAGTGAGATTTCTGTCTCCATTGCTAAAGAACTAAGGGGGTGATCACCGGCTTGCCCACTGTGCTAGGGGTGATGCATCTTCTCTAAAGTGGCTGCCTTTGACTGCTTACAATATGAAGGTGAGCTATGAGCGATGTCTGCTCAACAAAATACCATCTCTAAATACATATTATTTGATGCTGAATTGGGAGTGATGTCTGATTTACTTCAAATCATTCTCTTTCTTGCTGAATGAATACTACAAGGCGGTTGAACTATGAGTGATGTCTGCGCATAAAAAGTATGATGTTTCATCCTTGCATGCACATCATGTATAACGTGTTGCATGCCTGCATGAAACAACTACTAAGAGCAGGTCACTATCACACATGTATAAACCTGTAGGAAAATTAAAGACATAACAAATGAGGCCATGCCACATGTGCGATGCTAACTCCATTCTTATCATCAAATGATATTCTGCCACTTATAAACCTGACTTTATAGTCTGAAACTAAAACTACAATTACTGTACAAGACTACCAAATGAGGTTTGCTGAAAAACACAACCTAGCCCTTACAGGGCACACTTCAAGAGTTCATTTTATTAATATTACTAATAAATACTAGAAATAAGCAACATTGGGTTAGTCCTTTGCTCCCATAGCCATTACTACAAGCTGTTGGGATTTTTCCAGGACTAAAATATGCTGGAAGAAGTTGTTTCATTGCAATGAAGTTATCAGGTCACTGCATTCAACCCCTCCCCCACCATTTGACATACAACTACAAATAAGATGCAGGAATCAGCACACACATAGACACGTATAGAAATTGGAAGTTACAACTAAACCTATACTATCCCCTTCCTTTACTTTTACTTGCTCTCACCCCACTGACCTGGCTTACCCCACCTACCTCTATTGTAATTTCAATGTTTGGACATTTTTAACAGCGCATCTATCCACCCAGTAACTAAGAACTAGCCTCCTAAACATGTATGCTTGAATGATGCCAGAGTAATATTTCCTTCCCAGGTTGCCCTCTCATTGTGAGGCATGTTGCAATTTTCATAAGTATTTGGGGGCTTCAGTCCAGTATTCCATCTGAATTAGTGAAGCTCAGCGCTTGAACGCTGACCATTCAAGAGCCGGTTTAGGGATTGCAGTGCAGATATTTTCAAACCCAGAGTGTCTGACGGCATGGGTTGATGAATTAATGTCTTGCCATTTACATCTGTGTACAACCTGAAGTCACACATTTATATTCTGGCAGGGACGAATTGGCCTGTCATCCTTCGGAAAATGATGAATTGAGTACCTTGAAGATACTACTTCTCTTTTCTATCCACAAACCTTTGGAATGCTTTACCAAGGCGACTCTGCACAGGAAGCAATAACTAGTTGAGAACATCTCTTGAAACCTACATGGCTGCTCAATATATGACAATAGACAAACTAGCATAACAGCCTCTAAATACCACACTAATCTGAACCTTCAACCTCTAGTCACACCAGGCTTGGGCTCTAAGAGTCACTAGAACCATTCAGATGAACCATCATGGTCCTGCAACACGGAACGGATGGTCCACTCAGATTTTAACAAAATAATAGCCACCGCAAATCTGTACACAAAGGTTCTGAGCACCAACCACGCCAACCTGTACTAACATAGAGACTGAACCATTAGTGTCAGCCTAAGTGACAGTGAACTACTTCTGTGCACATCATTTAAATAAAGGAAACATTGGAGAGTGGAAGGCATTCAGATCAGTCGCCCCACCTTCTTCTGCCCATTAGACATAAGACACTGACACCAACCCATTATCATCATAAAATGGAACCCACAACAGAAACGATACGACATCTCGATAGATAACCACATGACTTGCACCTTACAGCTTCAGGCTAGCCCTAACGTCAATAATTTCACTCTACGAGCACCCTTAACCTACACACACAGGAATTTTGGGGGATCAGCTCAAAGCTCTTTGCCCAACATGCTACAATTGGCTCTTTCACGTTCTGTGGCCTGCCAGTGGCTCTCCCAGTGTCCCAGTGCTGTGAATTAGCTTATCTTGAGTTTTGTTCCACTGGCTAGAACCCATGCCGAGGTGTCAATACCGCAATCCACATAGCACCATCCCAGCACTCAGGAATCTGGCACATCCAGCCTGCTCTTATCAACACCACATGTTTTGAACCTGCCACTTGCCTCTTAATTTCAACCATACCCTCTATATTTGGTAGAACCACATCCCAAAACCCACCACAAACTTCCTAGATGTGCTATACTAGAATACTTCACATTATATTATATTGCAGGTAAATAACACTCATCATGACGTTTAAACACGGGAGGTATCTGTCATGAAACACTAGATAAAAATGTGTTATTATTATTATTATTATTATTATTATTATTATTATTGGTTAGCCAGGACATTTTCATTGCTTGTCTGTATAACGGGTAAGACATTCTTTCATTGAAACCTGTTCTTACGATGGGTGTTTTTATGAAGAGTTTTTATTTTTTGGGGAGGATGATAAAGAGCATATAAGGGATTTTGGGGGACGGGAATAACCAAAAATCATTTGAGGACAGGGAGTAACCACCCAAAAAAATTATTCTTTAAATGTCGAAGATTTTTTTAGACAAAAACTCTTTGTAAAACACCCGTCATAAAAACGGGTGTCGATGAAATGACATCGAACCATTTAAAGTACTGAGTGGATGTTTTAAAGACGACTGCTGAACTGTCATGTTGAAGTTGTAATATGTAAGCATGGCTGAGGTGCAGTTGAGGCTGCTCTGGATTGGACCCTAATGAATGGGAAGATTGTGGGGTGTGGGTGACTGTGGTGTGTTCATGTCTTTTTTATGTATTGTTTCATTGACTGATTGAAAGCTACAACAATGATAATATAATGTGTTCAATGAGAAACACAGAGTTAAGCACTTGTAGGAACAAATGGCATAGGATAGTTTTCTGTAAGGCCTTTTTGCAACCACTAAAGGTAAGTTACCCTTTTGGGATGTTTATTATCTTGAAGAAAACCTTTTATTGTCTTAAGCCTACTCTGAACGTGCATTATGTCATGTTTTAAGAAATGCAAGCAGCTTGGTAAAATATATATTTACTTAAATAAGATTGTCTTTGTGGCCCTTATTTGTTGGTGCCCCCACCTACTAGTTCTATTTATCCCCCACACCCTATTGGTTTCTAGAGACACCCCTGCACATGAAGGGAAGGCATTGAGATTGTTCGCATCACCCTCCCTCCCCCCCTGCTCCCTGTGATCTTGTTCAAACTCTCCGGATTTCCACAGAACCCCCATCATCTGAGGAGTGATCACAGCAACCTAGGTACACCCCCAAAATCCCATTTCTTGTGAAATTCTGGGACAATTGAAAATGCCAATGAACACAAGTCGTGTGACTGGTGCGGTACAGAGAGTGATGGAGACTGGTGCGGGACAGAGAATAATGGAGACTGGTGAGGGACAGAGAGTAATGGAGACTGGTGTGGAGAGAGTGATGCAATCCAGCTTTAGGGGGAACACTGGCATCTTAGTCCTGGATCATTCAAAGTGCCCGGTTGCCTTTGGAGTGGTGACAGCTCTAACACCCCGCATCTGCAGCAAAGAGATCTACCTGCATATGTTCTCGCCGAAACTGATTGAACCCCTAATACCCACATCTGCAGCTTTTTTCCTCTGACTGAACATTGCTGTCCCAATGAAATGAGTTTACAGAGCAGTGTTTTGCTTCTAACCGCATGAGTAGCGCTATGTGCTCTTCTCTTTTGGAAGGCTTGAGCCAAGGTCTCAGTCACCAATGCCCCTTTTCACCACACTGACAAGTCCAGTGGTCTTCGGAAAGGTAGCTTTGAGTCTGGAATGGTAGCAAATCCGTGGTGTACCCCACAGGCTACTTCCTACACACGAGTGTGAGGCTTGACACACTGTGAATGTCTTGTCTATTTGAGATATCCCACACCTGACTCTGAGGATTACTTGATGAACCCCCTGTGCTGGATCTCGTACTGCACTGTGCATCCATGGATAATGTTCAGAATGTTGCCTTCGCTTTACCACCCATGGGTACCCCAAAAGGGACATCTACTTATGTTAGAAGCCAAACCACAACTATGGGACATGAATTGGTCCAAGTTGGAAGGCAGAATTTGGAAGGGGGCGCTAAATCTACCTTGGAGCACCCCTGGGTGGCATCTGTGTTATGAACTGGGGCTAAAATCCCTAGGCTGCTTAGCAGAATGGAAACTGATATCTCTCCTAAAAGAGATTGTGAACCCCTAAGTTGGGTTTTCTGTATGAGGATACTGATGTGCATTATGACCAATCATTATCCAGCAGCCTAGAGAGTCTAGGATCTAGGGTGGAAGCGGTACTGATTAAAACAGGACTATCCTTTGATGTCCTGGTCAACAACCCTTTGAAGGTGAAACGGGAGTTAGAATCTTTAGGCTGAATAGAAACCATCGCAAAAGTAAGGTCATCACATCCCCGAAATACCTTTCTGGTGGTTGACAAAAATCTAGGTTTCCTCCCACAATACCTAGAAAAGTTTTCAGATGCTGAAATAAGAAACAACTTTCTGAGGGCTAGGCTGAACATACTGCCAACCGGGGAGATACTTGAAATTCGAAAGCCAGGAAACCAGGCCATGATATATTGTGAGGGTTGTGCGTCTCCAGCAAACCAGTCATTGAAGCATTTACTAATGAAGTGTGGAGGAACCTGGGCGCTGAGGGTAAAAAAACTGGGAAAATTTGTAGAAAGGACGGAATGCTTAACCTCAGAAAATATGTGGCAAAGAATGATATCAGAGCACAAAGTACTTTTGACAGCTGCACTGGTGGATCTATTAAGCTCCCTAAAGCTCCTAAATCAAGACAAGGATAACACCAAAGGAGGGGGTGCCGGTGATCATCAGGCTATGACTTGAAAAAAGCACCTTTGCTTTAGAAAGCTGAAGCTGGGTGAAGAAACTCTTTTTTAAGAAACAATGACTTTTATTGGAAAGATAAATCGTGAATATCTATGTTTTAGTTTTTGTATTGTAAAGGTTTGGTTATTGGATACAAAGCACAAACCAAACACAATATAGGAATATATATATATATATATGTTAAAATGCTGCGTCCCTTATGAAAAAGATGCATGAACTCTATCAGACCTCTTTATACCTTCGTATTTACAGGTTCCAAACTCGGGGTTGTACCCAAATAACTTTAACAGTATATTTTATTTACCTGATTTTTGTTATATATCATATGCTAATAATACATTTCTTGCCTTAGCTCAGCCCGCCAGTTAAGCACCATACCATCCACGTTTACTCCGTAAAATGGTTACATTCTTCCAAAGAAACAAATAGGGAATTAAGCACTTAAAAACGTAGGCACCGTGGGGCGTGGCTAGCTGCGAGATGGGATAGACGTAGATCTCTCCGGCTCCCGCGACCGCAACACACATCCTGGCAAAATCGCCTGACTCCTAATGAAATAGGAGCTAAAAATACTTCTGAAGTGTGTCGGACACCCTTGGACACGATCGAGGTGAAGATTAACGAAAACCGTGCTCGATTCCCAGAGCAGTGGGCATGTTTGGGACGAGCTCCACCCAGCCCGCCTGCAAGATGGCCGCCTATGCACGCAGATGAACGCTTCGAAACTGAGCAGCGAGGTCGCGCTGCAGCAGGGCCTTGTTAGTTACCGACCTGCTGAGTGCGGCAGGAGCGGAACACGGTCCCCGTGAGGCTCCTGCAGTGCCCTGACTGGTGAGCGAACTCTGGCGAGCCTGCCGCGGGCAAGAACGTGCGGTGCGTATCCACCGGAGTGGGACGCCCTGGGCTCCGGCGGCGGTGCTGGCATCCGAAAACAGAGAGCGCACGCCCCAGAGCGGCACAACATACCGGACAAGACCGAGTGCTGCCGTTGAAGAAGGAAACACTGGCATGTAAATGGAGTGCCGGTGTGTGTCCCCCTGGTGGCTCTGCCCCTCCTGTGGCGGCGACGAGCGTGAAGCTCGAGCGTGCAGCGGAGAACTCCTGCGGCGCAGTGGGGCACACACGAGCCCGCCTGCAGCCGGGCCCCACAGGCATCCAAAGTCAAGCAACCCACACATGACCCCAGGAGCCAGACCCGGAGGCCTGCGCCCCTGTGTGTGGGCCGGGGGGCCGGCGGAGGACAGCTGTGACACCGCAGAGCACGGGAGGAGCTCGCCAACAGCCTGACCCTGTATAAGCCCTGAAGAAGGAAAGCAGCAGACACACAGCCCCAAGAGCGGGGCTGGGGGGCGACAATCGTAGGACTCCCAACTTGACAAAGGTAGGGAGACAAGTGTTCCGTGGGGAGGTGTGGCGCCCAAACAACCACCTGTCAGGCCCAACGTTCACACCGGCCCATACAACCTAAACTGCAGGCAGACCTAGCGGGGCGACGGCAGCCCCATGTATTTGGCCGTGAAGCAGCAGAGAACCTCCCGGAGTAGACTCCATAAGACACCAACAACTAGCATAACGCCAGGTCCTCACGGGACATAGACCCAATATACATCATTTCAACCCTCAAGGGCACCAGTAAAGGTAGATCCAAATCAGGGGTGGAGTACCTCAAGCACACTTACGAGCAATCCAACCCAAAGAAGAAGAACCTGCTGGTGTTGGGCGGGACACATGGACCATAACTAGATCCCATTCCACAGAGGTCTCTGACTGCAACCCCAACGGCTATAGAGTACGAAAAGTGCGCGGATGACACGCACAGCTACACAACTGCCACAAAAGGGTCCACCGCACAAGTCATATAGTGAAGTTGGAACCATGGGCAAAGACAAGCCTAGAAAACACCCCACTCAAAGCAGAATGGACCAATACACCATTCCTCCATCACAAGTGCCTGACCTCCACTCGCTATCCTCAGAAGAGATGGAAACAGATCAGGGAATCTCCCTGAAAGACATAATGGCCGCCATAGCCGACTCTCGCACGTCAATGGAACAGAAAATGGACAGAATAAGCATGGATGTGTCCCTCCTCAGGCATGATCTCCAAAAACGTACTGCACGCACTGGTGAAGCTGAACATCACATTTCCAATGCAGAGGATGGGATACACAACATGCGGCAGCAGCTCCAAAACGTCATATCCAAACTTAAGGTGCTGGAGGACAGAATTGAAGATGGAGAAGGTAGAGCTAGACGCAACAACGTGCGCATACTCGGTATACCCGAGAAGGCCGAAGGCTCTTGCATGGAACTTTTTCTAAAACAATGGCTCACCGACCTGTTCGAACCAGACACTTTCTCCAAGTTCTTCTCTATAGAGAGGGTGCATAGAGTACCTATGGGCAGACCAGTGCCCGGAGCACCCCCTTGCACAGTAATAGCAAAGCTTCTAAACTACAGGGGCCGTGATGCTCTATTGCAACATGCACGCGCCAAGGTTTCCATCACGTTCAATGGCACCAAAATCGTCTTTTTCCCCGACTATACTAGGCAAGTGCAGAAAGCGAAGCAATCCTTTGACTACCTCAAAAAACAACTACAAATAATGGGAGTGAAATATGGTCTGCTCTTCCCTGCGCAACTCAACATCTACCACAAAGGAACTACAGTCCACTTCAATGACCCTAAAGAGGCATGGTGCTGGGCTGAACAAAACATAGATGGCGACTGGTCGACCCCCCGCGACAATAGGGGAAGGAATCTTAGACAGCCACCTGACCAACAGCGAGCACCATGACAGCCACCAGCACAGGACCTGCCAGAAGACGTAGGGGGTTGACCTCCGTCTCAATGTCCAGTGGAGGCCCGAGACTCAACAGGGCATACAAGTTGGATTACAGAACCTTCTACAGTGCACCCTCATACTCAACAAAAGGCAACACACACTTACCTGATGCGGTCGCGGGCACGTCCCAAGCCCGCAAGTCAAGGGGGGACCCCCCCGATATTTAGATTAATCCCACGTTATCACGAGTGGTGACTTCCTCTAGACAGACCTCTCGAGGGGAGACTACCTTCCCCTTAAGTTCCAGTTAGTCTTATGTGAGCTGTCCAGTTGACAGCTCATAAGTTAGTGTTCGGGCGACCGATGCTTCTAGTTGGGAGGAGTATGGGGTGGGGGGTTATGGGTATGTTATGGTTAGTTAAGACTGGAACCAAGCAAGCACGAGACACACCTAAATCGAACATGCGGGCAACAACCCAGGAACACCACATGGCCCGGAGCCTAGCGTCATCACCATCAGCATATACCTCTTTCACCATAGGTAAACATGGCATCACGTGACTCCAATACCAATTTGACTAGATCGCTCAAACTCATGACATGGAACGTCGGCCTTGGCAATGCAATCAAGCGCCGACTGGTAAGACAATACCTGAATAGACATGTACAGACAGTCTTTTTGTCCGAAATGCACCTCGTAGGCACGGAGTGTACCCTATTTAAACATACAATCTACAGACTCGCACTCCATGCTGGCTTCACAATGGGCTCACGAGGTGTCATGATACTCATACATAATAATCTCCCCTTCCACCTGAATGCAGTCACCCATGACACCGGAGGCAGATACATATACGCGACGGGCATGCTATGGGAGCAATCCATCACACTGTTAGCCATCTATGCACCACCCACCCTACTAATGCCGCTACTAACTGACATTTCCCCCCTGATCACAAACTATACTTCCACATCACGATAATAGGAGGGGACTTTAATGAAGTCATGGACACGACCCTAGATCGCTCACACCTTCGTAATAGGAACCCGAGCATACCCACCAAACTTGCCACATTCACACATGCCCTAGGCCTGTACGACGTATGGAGAGACCTTCATCCTAGTACCAGGGAATACTCCTTCCACTCTGAGGCTCATGCCTCACTCTCCAGGTTAGACTATTTCCTCCTCCCGGCAACCGACTTACACAGAGTCCAAGAAGCACACCTGCTCCCCAGAGGCATCTCCGACCATCCCGCCTGGTGTTAAATATTACAACGCTTAGACCAATTCCCCCACCCTGCTGGCACCGGAACAACTACTACCTAGGCAATCCGGATCTGGTGGACAAGTTCCAAGAGACAACTAAATCATATTTCAAGCTGAATGCAGAGTCTGCATCAGTCCCCGAGTCACTTTGGGAGGCCTACAAAGCGGTACTGAGGGGAGAACTCATTTCATGGACGACTGCACACAGAAAACAACATCTACTCAAGGTGCACGAGGCAGAACAACAGGTGAAGCGGGCAGAAGAAGCACACATAACCCAAGACATGCCTGACACGAGCCGAGCCCCACTCCTAGCACAAAAACAATTGCAAAACACAGCACTAGACAATGCCAAGCACGCACACACGGCAATGCGGGCACGAATATATGAAACAGGCAACAAAGCCGGCAAGATGCTGGCATGGCTGGAACACAGGGAACAGGGACACAGCCATGTCCGGCAGCTACTGTCGGAGGGCACAAACCCTCTAGTATCGGATCGTGACATAGCACAGGGCATTGCTGCCTACTACGCTGAACTTTACAAAGCCCCCATCACCCGTGCAGACACCTCAATTCTGGAAGAAATTAATCTCCCAACTTTGAACGCAGAACAACAAGAGCTGCTAGAAAGAGACATCACAGAAGAGTAGGTGGTCACCGCCATGTCTGGCCTCCAAGCTGGCAAAGCCCCAGGTCTGAACGGCTTCCCGATCGAGCTGTGGCGTAAAGTGGGAATCAACACAATTGCTCCACACCTACTGCAAATGTACCAATAGTCAAGGACACAGGGAACCTCCAGAATTAAGAGAAGCCACAATAATAGTATTACCCAAACTGGACAAACCCCCTGAAAGCTGCAGTTCATACAGACCTGACCAATGCGGCTTCATGCCCTAGAGATTGACGCGCATGAACCTTTATAGACTGCATTCAACCCTGGAAAAAGCAGACAGTATGCAAGGCCCACTAGCCATGTTAGCAATAGACTTTGAAAAGGCCTTCGACTCGGTCCAATGGGAGACTATCTGGGGCATAATGAGGCGCATCGGTGCAAACTTTATGAGCTGGGTGCAACTTCTATACAACTGCCCTACTGCCAGGACCAAGGTCAATGGCTGGCAATCGGACCCCTTCAAACTGGGCAGAGGCACAAGACAAGGTTGCCCCCTATCGGCCATGATCTTTGCAATCGCTATTGAACCCCTAGCTAGTCTCCTATGGAATACCCCACTATGGGAAGGCTTCCGCTGGTCAGAAACATGGGAGGACAGAGTTTCACTCTACCAGGATGACCTAATCATCTACTTGAACGACCCAAGTAACTCCTGCTATAGGGTCACACAACTGCTGAAGAGATACAGAGCCTTTAGTGGTCTACGCGTCAACTGGCTCAAATCTACCTTGTTTCCCTGAGGCAGCATAACAGCCACAGTCCAGGCAGACTACCCCTACCAAATTGTGACAGACAATTCAAATACATCGGTGTAATAATCACAAAGCACCTCACAGACTACGCAGCATTGAATCTCCACCCTATTGTGACAAATTTGCAGAAGACACCCGCCACTGGACCTCGCTGCCACTGACACTGCTAGGCAGGGTCGCCCTGTTCAAAAGGATCGCCCTCCCCAAATTTCTGTACATCCTTCAAAACGCACCGTTGCATGTCCCACATCATGAATTTCTCAGAATCGATCGCATCCTTCTGAAATTACTTTGGGGTGGGGGCCACCCGCGGATAGCTCTCTCCACACTCCAGAGGTCTATCTGGGAGGGCGGAATAGGGCTGCCAAGACTGCAAAAATGTAGGCACCAAAGGAGACCTAGAAGTCTATCCCACCCGCCCAGCTCGATGACTATGTCCCGCCCCTTCCTTGTTCCCGGCAAGCTCAATGCCTATGTCCCGCCCCTTCCTTCTTCCCGCCAAGATAGATGACTATGTCCCACCCCTTCCTTCCTCCCGGCCAGCACGATGACTATTTCAAATCAGCGGTAGCCACACAGCGGTGCCATCTGAGAACGCTCTCACATTATTTCCAGATCTAAAAGTGAATATACAGCTTTTTTAGTTGCATTAATTGCTATATGCAAAGGACTGTAGATTACAAAGACTTATCTGTTTTAGAGTTCAAAGAGGATACAGAGCAACACAGGTTCGATCCCTGTTTCCGCACTTAGAAACCCATGACTATTAAGCGTGTTATAAATAACCTATCATATCATGTTACTCTCCTGAAAATACCCCAATTGGAAACATATATTACCTTTTTAACTGCTCATTGTACTTAAATATCAAAACATTATCTGGATGGCTGCCCAGGATTATATCACATCTTTGCAGTTCACATTTCAGTCCCACCTTGATGGTACCAAGACTCAGAGGTTACTCTCCAGCCACGGGGCAGGGCATGGCACCGGCAACTGGCATGGTAGGTGCTTGAAACTATACATAGTGCTACAGGGTTAATTGCTTTGTGTACACATTCTTGCAAGTTATTATGGTCCTAATCCTGAGCCTGAGTCTGAGCTAGGTTTGCGCTATATAATAATAATAATAATAATAATAATAATAATAATAATAGCAAAGGGAGTTTATCATCTAGAGGCCAGGATAGACATACACCAGGCAGAATGCGTGACATATTCAGATAGGCATAGAGCAGCACACACGCCGGCTCAATACTGAGTGTGACATTCATTGTGGCCAGGTAATGCTGCCAAGGTCATTGCTCAGACCCGGGAGTGTGGCCAGGTAATGCTACCAAGGTCATTGCTAAGACCCTGGCTGTGGCCAGGTAATGCTGCCGAGGACATTGCTCAGCCCTGGGGCTGTGGCCAGGTAATGCTGCTGAGATCATTGCTCAGACCCGGGAGTGTGGCCAGGTAATGTTGCCAAGGTCATTGCTAAGACCCTGGCTGTGGCCAGGTAATGTTGCCAAGGTCATTGCTCAGACCCGGGTCTGTGGCCTGGTAATACTACCGAGGTCCTTGCTCAGCCCTGGGCTGTGGCCAGGTAATGTTGCCGAGGTCATTGTTCAGCCCCGGGACTGAGGCCAGGTAATGCTGCCGAGGTCATTGCTTAGCTCCAGGGCTGTGGCCAGGTAATGCTGCCGAGGTCATTGCTCAGCCCGGGGCTGTGGCCAGGTAATGCTGCCGAGGTCATTGCTCAGACCCGGGGCTGTGGCCAGGTAATGCTGCCGAGGTCATTGCTCAGACCCGGGGCTGTGGCATGGTAATGCTGCCGAGACCATTACTCAAACCCGGGCTGTGGCCAGGTAATGCTGCCAAGGTCATTGCTGAGCCCCGGGCTGTGGCCAGGTAATGCTGCTGAGGTCATTGCTCAGACCCGGGGCTGTAGCCTGGTAATGCTGCCGAGGAATTGCTCAGCCTCGGGGCTATGGCCAGGTAATGCTGCCGAGGTCTTTGCTGAGACCCGGGGCTGTGGCATGGTAATGCTGCCGAGGTCATTGCTGAGACCCAGGGCTGTGGCATGGTAATGCTGCCGAGGTCGTTGGTCAGACCCGGGTCTGTGGCCAGGTAATGCTGCCAAGGTCATTGCTCAGACCCGGGGCTGTGGCCAGGTAATGCTGCTGAGGTCATTGCTCAGCCCTGCGGCTGTGGCCTGGTAATGCTGCCGAGGCTGTTGCTCACCTCCGAGCTGTGGCCAGGTAATGCTGCCAAGGTCATTACTAAGACCCAGGACTGTGGCCAGGTAATGCTGCCGAGGTCATTACTCAGACCCGGGGCTGTGGCCTTGTAATGCTGCTGAGGTCATTGGTCAGACCCAGAGCTGTGGCCAGGTAATGCTGCCGAGGTCATTGCTCAGCCACGGGGCTGTGGCCAGGTAATGCTGCTGAGGTCATTGCTCAGCCCCCGGGGCTGTGGCCAGGTAATGCTGCCAGTGTCATTGCTCATCCCGGAGCTGTGGCCATGTAATGCTGCCAAGACCATTGCTCAAACCAAGGCTGTGGCCATTTGATGCTGGCGAGGTCATTGCTAAGACCCGGGCTGTGGCCAGGTAATGCTGCCAAGGTCATTGCTCAGTCCCGGGTCTGTGGCCTGGTAATACTGCCAAGGTCATTGCTCAGCCCCGGGGCTATGGCCATGTAATGCTGCCAAGGTCATTGCTGAAACCCGGGGCTGTGGCATGGTAATGCTGCTGAGGTCATTGCTCAGACCCGGGGCTGTAGCCTG
This sequence comes from Ambystoma mexicanum, assembly GCF_040938575.1. NCBI lineage: Eukaryota > Metazoa > Chordata > Amphibia > Caudata > Ambystomatidae > Ambystoma > Ambystoma mexicanum. The sequence goes on from NC_090934.1 coordinate 243,991,896, forward strand.
GTAATGCTGCCGAGGTCATTGCTCAGCCCCGGGGCTATGGCCAGGTAATGCTGCCAAGGTCTTTGCTGAGACCCGGGGCTGTGGCATGGTAATGCTGCCGAGGTCATTGCTGAGACCCAAGGCTGTGGCATGGTAATGCTGCCGAGGTCATTGCTCAGACCCGGGGCTGTGGCCAGGTAATGTTGCCGAGGTCATTGCTCAGCCACGGGGCTGTGGCCAGGTAATGCTGCTGAGGTCATTGCTCAGCCGCCGGGGCTGTGGCCAGGTAATGCTGCCAGTGTCATTGCTCAGTCCCGGAGCTGTGGCCATGTAATGCTGCCAAGACCATTGCTCAAACCAAGGCTGTGGCCATTTGATGCTGGCGAGGTCATTGCTAAGACCCGGGCTGTGGCCAGGTAATGCTGCCAAGGTCATTGCTCAGTCCCGGGTCTGTGGCCTGGTAATACTGCCAAGGTCATTGCTCAGCCCCGGGGCTATGGCCAGGTAATGCTGCCGAGGTCATTGCTGAAACCCGGGGCTGTGGCATGGTAATGCTGCCGAGGTCATTGCTGAGACCCGGGGCTGTGGCATGGTAATGCTGCCGAGGTCATTGGTCAGACATGGGGCTGTGGCCAGGTAATGCTGCTGAGGTCATTGCTCAGACCTGGGGCTGTGGCCAGGTAATGCTGCCGAGGTCATTGCTCAGCCCTGGGGCTGTGGCCTGGTAATGCTGCCGAGGCCATTGCTCACCTCTGAGCTGTGGCCAGGTAATGCTGCCGAGGTCATTGCTAAGTCCCAGGACTGTGGCCAGGTAATGCTGCCGAGGTCATTATTCAGACCCAGGGCTGTGGCCTGGTAATGCTGCCGAGGTCATTGGTCAGACCTGGGGCTCTGGCCAGGTAGTGCTGCTGAGGTCATTGCTCAGACCCAGGGCTGTGGCCAGGTAATGCTGCCATGGCCATTGCTCATCCCTGCCCTGTGGCCAGGTAATGTTGCTGAGGTCATTGCTCAACCATGAGGCTGTGGCCAGGTAATGCTGCCAAGGTCATTGTTCAGCCCTGGGGCTGTGGCCAGGTAATGCTGCCGAGGTCATTGCTCAGCCCCGGGGCTGTGGCCAGGTAATGCTGCCAAGGTCATTGCTAAGACCCGGAGCTGTGGCCAGGTAATGCTGCCAAGACCATTGCTCAAACCCAGGCTGCGGCCATGTAATGCCGCCAAGGTCATTGCTGAGCCCCGGGCTGTGGCCAGGTAATGCTGCTGAGGTCATTGCTCAGCCCCGGGGCTATGGCCAGGTAATGCTGCCGAGGTCTTTGCTGAGACACGGGGCTGTGGCATGGTAATGCTGCCGAGGTCATTGCTGAGACCCAGGGCTGTGGCATGGTAATGCTGCTGAGGTCGTTGGTCAGACCCGGGTCTGTGGCAGGTAATGCTGCCAAGGTCATTGCTCAGACCCGGGGCTGTGGCCAGGTAATGCTGCTGAGGTCATTGCTCAACCCTGCGGCTGTGGCCTGGTAATGCTGCCGAGGCTGTTGCTCACCTCCGAGCTGTGGCCAGGTAATGCTGCCAAGGTCATTGCTAAGACCCAGGACTGTGGCCAGGTAATGCTGCCGAGGTCATTACTCAGACCCGGGGCTGTGGCCTTGTAATGCTGCTGAGGTCATTGGTCAGACCCAGGGCAGTGGCCAGGTAATGCTGCCGAGGTCATTGCTCAGACCCAGGGCTGTGGCCAGGTAATGGTGCCATGGCCATTGCTCATCCCTGCGCTGTGGCCAGGTAATGCTGCCAAGACCATTGCTCAAACCAAGGCTGTGGCCATGTGATGCTGGCGAGGTCATTGCTAAGACCCGGGCTGTGGCCAGGTAATGCTGCCAAGGTCATTGCTCAGTCCCGGGTCTGTGGCCTGGTAATACTGCCGAGGTCATTGCTCAGCCCCGGGGCTATGGCCAGGTAATGCTGCCGAGGTCACTGCTGAAACCCGGGGCTATGGCATGGTAATGCTGGCGAGGTCATTGCTGAGACCCGGGGCTGTGGCATGGTAATGCTGCCGAGGTCATTGGTCAGACATGGGGCTGTGGCCAGGTAATGCTGCTGAGGTCATTGCTCAGACCTGGGGCTGTGGCCAGGTAATGCTGCCGAGGTCATTGCTCAGCCCTGGGGCTGTGGCCTGGTAATGCTGCCGAGGCCATTGCTCACCTCTGAGCTGTGGCCAGGTAATGCTGCCGAGGTCATTGCTAAGTCCTAGGACTGTGGCCAGGTAATGCTGCTGAGGTCATTATTCAGACCCGGGGCTGTGGCCTGGTAATGCTGCCGAGGTCATTGGTCAGACCCGGGGCTCTGGCCAGGTAATGCTGCTGAGGTCATTGCTCAGACCCAGGGCTGTGGCCAGGTAATGCTGCCATGGCCATTCTTCATCCCTGCCCTGTGGCCAGGTAATGTTGCTGAGGTCATTGCTCAACCATGAGGGTGTGGCCAGGTAATGCTGCCGAGGTCATTGTTCAGCCCTGGGGCTGTGGCCAGGTAATGCTGCCGAGGTCATTGCTCAGCCCCGGGGCTGTGGCCAGGTAATGCTGCCGGGGTCATTGCTCAGTCCCGGGGCTGTGGACTGGTAATGCTGCCAAGGTCATTGCTAAGACCCGGAGCTGTGGCCAGGTAATGCTGCCAAGACCATTGCTCAAACCCAGGCTGCGGCCATGTAATGCTGGCGAGGTCATTGCTAAAACCCGGGCTGTGACCAGGTAATGCTGCCAAGGTCATTGCTCAGCCCCTGGTCTGTGGCCTGGTAATACTGCCGAGGTCATGGCTTGGCTCCGAGCTGTGGCCAGGTAATGCTGCCGAGGTCATTGCTCAGCCCCAGGGCTGTGGCCTGGTAATGCTGCAGAGGCCATTGCTCAACTCCGGGCTGTGGCCAGGTAATGCTGCCGAGGTCATTTCTCATCCCCGGGGCTGTGGCCAGGTAATGCTGCAGTGGCCATTGCTCAGCCCTGGGCTGTGGCCAGGTAATGCTGCCGAGGTCACTGCTAAGGACCGGAGCTGTGGCCAGGTAATGCTACCGAGGACATTGCTCAGACCCATGGGTGTGGATTTAGGGAGGGGACCGAGCACACTTGTACTGCTGAATGCCCCTAATTGGTGTATGAAGTGCAAGGCCAGCTTCTATAGAGCGTGTATTACTAGGGCTGATTCGGTCCTAAGGTGTCCTTTTATTTATGGGGTTAGGATGAACTCCAGAATGGGCAGATAGATAGAGGGCTTTACCCAGGGGCAAATAATTGGGTCTTCTGTAAAAAAAATGGCATCAAAACCGGCACTGCAGGTTTCAGAATTAGCCAGGCTGCAAGCAGGGGAGCCCACTTATGAATTTCCCAGGGGGTGCCCAAATACAGGAAGTGACATCACTGGCAGTTATAGGACCACATTTGCGTGTAGTCGCCAACTTGCTGCAACGGCGTGGGGAGGGGCACAGAACAGTGGAAACATTGGCTAGCATGTACTGCATATACTTAAGTCAAGTAAGAAGGAGATTTAAGCCATCCAGTTGCATTCCAGTAGGGCATCACTGCCCCTACTCCACCCCTCTATACTCATCCAGGTTGTAGTAGCCCTCCCTCAAAACGCAGAGCAACACAACTATGCTGGGAGAATGAAATGCTTGCAAAACAGAAGGTACAGCTGCAAGGTGGAGCACCACCACCAACACCAAAAAGAAGTTCCCAATTCAAGGGAAAGCAAGAAGTTTCCTGATAACAGTGGTTTGTCATGATCTACATCATACCCTGCATACCACAGCATGACCATCACCCCAAAGCTGGTCTAAATGCCCACCTGAAGATATTGTTAGACCGTATCGCTGTACCAGACGGATCCTCTGGAAGTTGGTCACTGTAGTGCAGGGCACTACTACCCCTGAGTACCGGGCAGACTTACTATTGGACAGCAATATTGTTTTGGGACGACCCTCTGTGTGAATATATATAGATTATGTTTTTTATCCATTTGTTGTATTTTTGATTAACACTAGATGCTATCAGTATCTTCACTACAGGTTTAGTAAACAACTTGCATTGTAGTGGCTTCTATACTCAAACAGAAACACATTAAAAAAATCTCACTTTTGTTTAGTATTTATGTATATTTATTAACTTTTAAAGATAATGTAGGAGCATTAAGAATGATATAGTCAAATACACATTTCACTATTGCTAATGTTTGCGAGTAGATACGCAACATCCTACTCTTCTATTCACTTGGAAAATATTTCAACTACCAAGCAAGATAGATGCACAGATGTACAAATACACCCAACCCAAAACAAAGTTACCTCTACATCTAGGCATCCCTCTAGCAGTGGCTCTTTAAGAAGTAGTGTTACTTTGAGAATAAAGGAAAGTTTGTTCATCTTTATGAATGTATCTACGTTGGTTCCCGGCTATCTCAGAGGGCTTGGATATGGTCAGCCTGAAGAATCCTCCTCTTACCTGCTACCAGAAACAGATGGCTTTAAGCAGTGCTTCATTTGTAAATAAAATGAACTGCCAGGAGCCATATCCTTTCTAGCACACCTGTGCCCCTCAGGGTCCCACCCGCTGTGACCACCACCCATGACTGCTCCAAACACTGTCACCATATTTGGGCTTGCAGCTGCAACACCTATCGACTCATTAGGGTTAATGGATGCACTAACTGTGGCCAATTTGTCATTTATAAATACCTTTCAACATAACCTAAAATAACATAGTAGTTGTGTCATTAAACGAGGTACGTGTTTAATTTCTTCTTTATACACAATCATCATAGTTAACATTTTGCTCTGACTCCAAGGGTGTCCAGTGGAACATTTGTTCCCAGAAAATGGAGTAAACTTGGATTCTTACTATGGTAAATTGATGGACAAAGGCAAGCAAAATTAGAATCATTGAACTAATGAACTTACCTGTCAAATACTGAAAAAAGCTCTCCCTGTATGGGTTGGCACTCACCAAAGGCACCTCACATCCCTTTTCAGTGGCCTTTTCCATGCCCCTGTTTTAGTTCTGCTGGCTCATGACAGTGTCTGTGCCGAGGGACACTGCCACCGGTAACCCCACAGAAAAACGAATGCAAAAAAAAAGAGGCCCAAAACAGTGAATTTTTAAAATCGAGTCAATGCAGGATGTTAGTACTTGTTTTAATTAATATAAGATGGTTTATATACCCTTTCAGATATTCTCTGCATTCCAAATCGTACTATAGACTATATACGTCGCGTGCTCCAGTCCTTTCCATGCACTCCTATCCATTCCATGCATCCCAGTCTGCTCCATATATATCGGTCACGCATTCAAGCATTCCGGTCACGCATTCAAGCATTCTGGCTTGCCGTGTGCATTTGAGTTATCTCTGTGCGCTCCAGTTCGCCATACGTACTGCAGTCATTGTGGGCAAATGCTCTTTCAGCGTTCTCTGCGTTCCAAAACATACTTTATATGTTACGCAATTCTATGCGCTTCAGTCCATTCCATGCCCTTCTATCCACTCTTGTCTGCCTCAAGCATGTACCCACTCACCCCTCTACCCACTCACCTCCTCTACCCGCTCAACCCCTCTAACCGCTCAACCCCTCTATACACACTCACCCCCTCTCTATGCACTCACCCACTCTCTACGCACTCACCCCTTCTGCGCACTCACCCCTTCTGCGCACTCATCCCTTCTACGCACTCATCCCTTCTACGCACTCATCCTCTCTACGCATTTTTCCTCTCTATGCGCTCAACCCCTCTATGCAATTCAACCCCACTATGCACTCATCCGTCTATGCATTCATCCCTCTATGCACTTATCTGATTCCCGCACTAACTTGCTCCCCGCACTCATCTGCTCCCCGTACTCTGTTTTAAGCGCTCGTGTCTTTCACGCATTCAACATCATTATCCTGTCCTATATATTCATCTCTACACTCATTTGTTCTATACCTTCATCCGTTATGTATACTCATTCGCTCTGTACACTTATCCATTCATATGCTCTAGCTACTCATCCGCTTTATCCATTCAACCACTCTGTACACTTATCCACTCATACGCTCTAACACTCATCCGCTTTATCCACTCATCCACTCTATTCACTCATCTGCCCTATCCACTCATCCACCCTATCCACTCATTCTCTCATCCGTTCTATCCACTTGTCCGTTCTATCCTCTCATCCACTCTATCCACTCATCCGCACTATCCACTCATCTGCTTCATCCGCTCTATCCATTCGCCCCCTTTCCGCACTCACGCCCTCTATGCACTCACCGCCTCTACGGACTCACCGCCTCTACGCACTCTACCCCCTCTACGCACTCTACCCCCTCTACGCACTCTACCCCCTCTACGCACTCTACCCCCTCTACCCCCACGACGCACTCTACCCTCATGACATACTCACTCCCTCTACGCACTCATCTCTTTCTACGCACTCACCCCTTCTACGCACTCACCCCTTCTATGCACTCACCCCTTCTACGCACTCACCCCTTCTACGCACTCACCCCTTCTACGCACTCACCCCTTCTACGCACTCACCCCTTCTACGCACTCACCCCTTCTACGCCCTCACCCCTTCTACGCACTCATCCCTTCTACGCATTCTTCCTCTCTACGCATTCTTCCTCTCTACGCATTCTTCCTCTCTACGCACTCATCCCTCTATGCGATTCAACCCCCTTTATGCACTCATCCCTCTACGCATTCATCCCTTCTATGCACTTATTTGATCCCTGTGCTCATTTGCTCCCCGCACTCATTTGCTCCTCGTAGTCATCTACTTTAAGGACTCGTGCCTTTCACGCATTCAACAGCGATATTCTGCCTTATATGTTCATCTCTACACTCATCTGTTCTATACCTTCATCCGTTCTGTACACTCATTCACTCTGCACACTTATCCACTCATACGCTCTATCTACTTATCCGCTTTATCCTCTCATCCAGTCTGTACACTTATCCACTCATACGTTCTAACACTCCTCTGCTTTATCCACTCATCCACTCTATTAACTCATCTGCCCTATCCACTCATCTGCCTTATCCACTCATTCTCTCAACCGTTCTATCCACTTGTCCGTTCTATCCTCTCATCCACTCTATTTGCTCATCCGCTCTATCCATTCATCCGTCCTATCCACTCATTCTCTCATCCGTTCAATCCTCTCTTCCATTCTGTCCACTCCTGTGCTCTATACACTCCTGCGCTCTATACACTCCTGCGCTCTATACGCTCATCCGCTTAGTACATTCGCTACATCCACACAGTCTTCACACTTCCATATTCGTGTGTTGTCCATATTGATGTGCTTTACATACTCATCAGGTTCACATACTTGTCTTTTCTACCCACTTATCCCGTATACGCTCATCCGCTCTGGACATTCATCTGTTTTACGCACTTCTGTGTTCTACTCGCTTCCCTGTATTACGCACTCATCTGCTCTACACGCTTGTCCATTCTACACATCCAGCCGCTATGCACACTCAACATGTTCATCCATTCCATACACTCATCCAGTCTATATATTCATTCGATCCCCACATTCATTCAAACTGTATAGTTATCTGTTCTAAGTAATTCATCTACGCCATTCACTTTGTTCACTCTGCATGCATTCTATCCATTTCGGGAGTTTAAATCTCTTTCCTGTTCCCGTATGATTTACTCTTATTAAACATTTTACTGCTTTGATCTACTTTATTAATTTAATTCCGTTTGCCCTTCTAGATTACATTGGGGGTCGTTAGCTGTCAGTTTCTCGCATCAGGTGGTTTGACGGATTGGTGTCATTGAGTTGCTGTTGGTCTGTTTGGGTTAGTTTGGTACGGGTTGGTTTTAGGGGAAGAGTCACGTTTTCAGTAGTTTGCGGAAAGCCATTAAATCCTCAGTCTGGCGGATGTGGGGTGGGAGTGAGTTCCATAGCGTGGGGGCCAAGGCTGAGAATGATGATCCGCCTAACCTAATTGAGTTTGTCTTCGGAATGACTAGGAGGCCAGCTGAGCTTGATCT